>NC_044279.2:39522352-39835962 GCF_004027225.2 Strigops habroptila | reverse complement strand
GAATGAACAGAAGTCTGAGGAAATAAGCCATTGCTGTGTCATTTTTTAAATAAAAGGCCATGCAATCATGACTAACATGACACCACTTTGATGTTGTGTGGTCTTGCAAGTCCCCAGACTCCTCCTTTGAGACATGAAGTCTGTCCAAATAAATAATATAAAGCTGCTTGTTGGGGTGCATGAGAAGAACACAGGTGGAATAAATATATCAGATTCCCTTTGTAGGCTTTAGGACACTGTACAGGCTTTACAAACTTTGTTAATTAAGAGACAATTTTTACTTGTAGAAGATTTTTTTTCAGTGACCAATGACTACTTTTAGCATTATTTTGGAGCTGAGTATTTTACAGGCTAAGATGAAACAAGGCCTTGCTTTCATCTTGGAGATGGTTTCTTCAGATATTATACTCCAAACTGTAATTCTCTGGGGGAAAAAAAGGTTGTTCTATTTCAAATAGTAGAGGAAATGTTAATATATCCCTTTTTTTTTTTTTTTTTTTAGATTTGCTATATACCTGACACCATCAGACAGTCTGAAAGCAGGTTTACCTGAAAGGGGAGTTTGATTAAAGCTGGAAAGAGTCTATTACATGCGTGAACATAAACCCTGTCTAATTTAAACATCATACTGACCTAAAGACTCAGAAGCGTCAGAAGATAAAGCCTGGTCTCTATTCTTATCTGCTGATGGTCTGATAATTATGTATCTTATATGACTGGGTATGGGGACCTCATTCTGGCCAACTCAGCTGAATATCAAATACACAAGGCAGGAAACAGTCTCCCTCTTACCAGCCCACACCCACCTCTCAAAATGTTCAAAGTTTTCACCTTTGATTGAGCTCAGAATCTGATGAGTGCTCACTGTAAAATAGCTACATAAAAAATATTGTTAAGTAAGGAATCAAATGGGACATAGTGTTGGGATGGCATTGGGAGGTCAAACTTACCTTCTTTTATGGAGACTGCATCTGTTAAAAAGCAGGAGAATATCTGTTGAATCAGTTCCATTGTTCTGTGAGATTTCCGTGGTGGGAGGGAGGGGCCCCAAAATCATGCAGGAATGGGATGCTTGGCATTTATGATCCTCAGCTTCACTGACTATAAAGAATCAGTTTGGAACAAACGGAGTGGACAAAACACAAAATTTAATTAGATTAATAGTCCACTTTTTAGAAGCAGGAGCAGTTTACGTGACCTGAGAAATCTGAGCAGAAATAATTAGAGTTCTGTTAAGAGCTAGTGTTTAATTATGGCTGACAAGATCTTAATTATTCAATCAAATAAGGCTTTATTACCAATGCATCTATCTTTAGAACACCGTGGCAGAAGGAGAAGATTTTCAAAGATACCTGTGCAAAAATATAGGCTGACAAGTTCCAAATATGATAATCCAAGAGGCTTGATGTAAACTGATTGGGTTTTTTTCCTTACTACAAAAGGATTTCTTCATGAAGCAGTTGGCCTTTAGCAAAGCCTTTTTTTGTATTGACTTAAATAACTTTGGCTTCACTTTTTTTGTTAAGAGTAGTGTTGGAACAAATTATGTATGATACTGTGTGAAGATGCAGATAGTGCTGATATACATTTTGTAGCGGCTAATTTGAAACTTCTTCCCCCTGTACAGTGGCTTCCTCAATTATGCTTCCAAAATACCAAGATTAGAAATGAGAAGTTAAGAAATATTTTGGACATCCACAAACTGGCAGTTTTGTAAAACAATCAATCAGCTCACCTATTACCTTGGATCTCAAAACCATAAGAAGGCTGATCTTATATCAAGCTCTGCTGTAAATACTGAACTTCTTGATGTTAAAGAAACTCAGGGTAATTTACAGGTTGAAAGTGCATGGCTGTAAAAACACAGTGACTTCAGTAGAGTTTCTCACAGCTGCATTGCTTTAGAAGGGAAAATTGCTGCTTTCTTGTTAGCTGGGAGAGAGATCTTTAGATATCAAAAATGTTGATTAGGTGTCACGGACATTAACTATCTTGTGGAAACGTCCAGGAGAAAGAAGGGAAGCAAATTACTCCTACTTCCTGAAAAATTAAGGAAAGAGCCAGAAGAGAAATAGAGCTTGTGAAAGTACAGAAAGAACTAGATTATAGAGAAAATTACATATTCTATGAATTTCTTGTGTAATTAAACAAGTAGAACTTCCCACTTGCACTTGATTTTGTACAAAATTTTGATCTGTTTTTTACATGAAATTTTGTCATCCAAAACCGAGCAGTTTCTTCAGTGCTATCAATTTATGACAAATTGTTCTCTTAGTTACTCTCAAGCTGTGGGAAGGTGTTTGAGTCTGACATGGATTTCTTCTATCTATAGAACACATACAAGTCACTGCTGGACCAAAAAGACAACATTTCTATGTGACGTGCAAAAATAAAAGCAAAATGCAAGAATTGGCACCGTCAAGAGAAAAACTTCTTACATTAAAGTTTTAATTTTATTTTATTCATATGTATATATCTTTTTCCTAAGAGTAGTCTGATGATCATCATTGACAGAAGCAGCTGGTGAGCCCTTGTCTTACTCTTCTGCTATTAGTTGAGATTGAAAGGTACAGTTTTCAATTTTGTAAGGAAACCCATTGTTTCTTTTCTTTGGAAATGGAAATTAAACAAAAAATTCCCAAACTGTGAAAAAAATATTGAAGACTATTGAAATGACCGAATTACCACAATCTACTTGGACAAGCATTATCTCGATTTGTGGCACAGTGGCATAGTATGAAAGATAAATTTAAAATTAAGGTGTGTGACATTCACATAATGTTCTGGTAAACTTAACCTAAAGTGTTAGCAAAAAAATAAATACAACTGTTATAAAGCAGAAAACTCTTCTTGAAAATCGTAAGAAGTCCTGGAGACTTGGCTCTGAGGCTGTAGGGATGTACAGTCAGCCACGTCTGTATCCTCTGACCTCCTAAGTAGCACTGTGGGTGGAGATCTGACACTCAGCCTGACACGTGGGTTGATGCACAGCCCCAGGCCTTAGCATATCTGTTTCCAACATTATGGAGCCCTACAGAAAGGATTCTCCTGCTTTGGGATATAACATGGCATAAGTTTCATAAATCAGTACTTTTCCATAAGGTTGTTACAGAAATGTCAGATATCTTTCTAAAGCCTCCTCAATAGTTAGCCTATTTCATCTTACCCCATGGAGGGTTTTCTATTCTGTGCAATCTGTTGCAGACTGGTAGCCAGGTATAAATAATATTGACTTCGCTAGTAGCAGCCACAGACTTTGCATTAACCCTGCAAGTGCTCAGGACTGAGACTTACTTCATCAGACTGACTTTTTCTGAACTTGCCATGACTTGCCTTGAGCTTTTTTTCTTTACTTAAACCCCCAATTTTCTAATAACCAGGTGACTATTTCTGGTTTGTTTTATGTAGCCTTGTACAACTATGTGGTATAGCCATTATTCTTGATATAGATTTAGGGACAAGTGATTATGCTGTGCAGAATGAAATACAGAGTCTAGCATAATGCTGTGAAGTATAGCCACAGGATGGTAGCCAGCCCTGTTGTTGCTCACCATGCATGTAACCAAGCAAGCATGAACAACTCATCCCAGTTATGAATAGAGTTTAACCTGAAATTTAAAAATTGCTCCTGGCCACAATGAATTGGTCACCCTTGCCTGGAGAAAAAAATAATAAAAAAAATTATTGTCACAATTAATAAAAATGCACTCAAACTAAAATGTTTGTTGTCACTAGCTGACGGAAAGGGAAAGCACTTCTGAGACCTTGTGTTTATTCTGCCTTTAGTGAGCTGACAAAACTGCAGGTAGGTTTTCAATGTTTATTGCAATATCAGTACATCAGCAAAGTGCTTTCTAAGTAAAGGAGGAAGCTGAAGACCTTGGGAAATATTAAATGTTTCTAGAGAGAGATACTTAGATATTGGATCTAAAATATAAATATAGTAACATTTTAAGTATAAAATAAGTGTGCAAAAAAGACTTACTTTGAAGAGTGAAACAAGATGTAACTTCCAGGCCCTGTTTTGTTCACAAAACAAAATATATAAGTATGATGATTTTCAGCCTAAATTCACTTTAAGCCTATCATATAGAATCTTTTTGCAACTCAAAGTTAAATGACAGAAAACCTGCATGACTTCGTTTATATTTCATGTAATAACAACCTTAACATTTCAGTCTTTTCACTTATACCTAATATTACCCCTGCAGTAATTGAAATTGCTTGGGCACAGTTTTGCACAGAAAATTGTGAACCATGGATAAATGATCTACCAAGCATTTTAGAACTATATCTTTAAAATAAAGTTATTAGTCAAGTGACTACAGTATGACTCTCACTGTGTGTTAGGCTGGAGAATACTTACTTGATGGTGTTTGCTCCTGGGTTCTGTCACACAAACATTTCTCATTTCATGATTCACTGCTCTGATGCACCACAAAAGCCCCTTTGGAGATGTTACAGTTGATCATTTCCATCTGCCTACCATACATGCACGAACTCCACAGCTGCCATTTCCTAAAATCCATATGGCATTTTGGATAAATACAATATCAGCTTCATAATACTACCGGAAATTTCTGTTATTTTATCCCTGTTTGTTGTATGAGTTCTAACACTTTTACCGGGAATCAAATAACTAATTCTTGTTCTTTAAAAGTTTTTGCTTCTGTTCTGGTTAGTAACTTTTGTTTTGAGGGGTTCATCAAGGACTGCACAATTGAAGGCACTGAGAGGAATGAAAAATTCAGGACTCTATATAATGACAAAGTAGTAACTGATTTGCATCGTGCAACACTTTTGTCAGTGATGTACATTATATACTATTTAACAGTCCTGTCATCCTGATCAGATTCAAGAACAGTGACAGCATATTATTTTAACATGGAAATCCTTTCCTTTCACCCATGCCTTTATAAATTGCAGATTCTACCACCATGAATCAAACCCTAGAAGTCTCACAGCTTTTTGAGAGCAAAACTGTCTCTTTGCAGTTAGAATAACTTTTATTTCTTAGAAAGAAAAAAAGAACAAATGACATGTTACATTTTGTAATATAGCATTTCAGACTCCTGTGGGACATCCAGCCATAACATCAGAAATTACCTGCATTAAAGGCACTGACCTCTATGGCTTAAAACTCTGTCAAATTCCATGTCTGATCCACTTTGGAAGAGTCCTCTTCAGAGCACTGGTAAGCCCACCTGCCATGTGGATCCTGTGCTCATGGTGTTGCTGCTATAACTGGCATTTCAGCTGTCTGCGACATGCAGGATGGTTTCTGGGTCCAGTGCAGATTGATTCCCCAGGGTCCTTCCCTAGTAAGCGGGATGCTGCACCAGGGCTGGAAGCTGCTGTTGAAAGCTAGTAAAGAAGAGGAAGGTCAGGGTTGTCTCCAGCCTGACCCTGTCCTCTGCCAGGGCAGAGAGGCAGCTCTGCAGCAGCCTGGCCTTCTCTCCCCCTCCCCTCAGTGAGTCCTCACTACATTCTTTGAAAGATGAGCACAGGCTATACTATTTTTGGGGTATTTTTAATTAACATAGCCATAATAATGTTAGTACCATTTCTCTCCTTGCAGTAGGCTGATTCTTACCGTCTTTGTCCGTGATGTAAGAGAACAGGCATAATTTCTATCCATCACAGATTTTTACCTGCTCTGATAAAACACCTGGCTCCCTGAGGACATTCCTCATGGTGCCTGCTGCTTTGTGCACAAAAGCATGAAAATGCTGCAAAGAGTTTACCTATGAGTATGATTATGCAGTTAGAGCACTCCCTGGGGACAAGCAAAGACCCAGGCTCTTGATGTTCTTCCATGGTCTGTTTATGCACTTCACATGTGCCAGTCCTAAGTTGCAGTGTGCAGTCCTTGGAGGAGACACCACACCTGAGGCCTCCTCCCACCCAGGGGAATACCCTAAAAAATGGGCACAGGAAACAAGGTCTCTTTTGTACTCTGATATGTAGTGGCACAGAATCTGTTAAACTCCATGCTCTTGGTTAGGTGGAGTGGAGGGTTAGGGTACTTTCCTGGGATGCAGGGGGTGTGGATTCAAAAATTCTCAGGGAAAGGAGGAAAATGAGCCTGTCTTTCTCTAATCATGACTGAGGTGGCTGTTACCAGGCTGTAATATGAGCAGAAGGGGTGGCAGCGACCTTTGCCAATAATTTGGAGGCAGGTTTAAAAATTCTTTTTGCAGAAAATGTGCATTTACATTTCCAGAGCAGAGTGCCTCCAGATAACAGCAGTCATTGTCAAACACAACCAGATGCTAAAAGCCTCTTTACTGGGGTCGCACTGATGACTGATAAAACACCTTGACTTAAAAAATGTAAGGCAAACAATACAGATACATATTAAAGTGATAAATAAGGGCAGAATGAAGAGAAAAACTTTCCTGTCTGCTTAAAGGCAATATTGCCATACATGGATGTGTGCCTTCTGAGAAAATAATTCCTAGCTTGAAAATGGATAAGGAGAGGTACAATTTTAGTGACAGCACTCAGAAGAATGAGCAGGTTCCTTACAAGGAAAGGAACGAATGCTGTTGCTGCTAAAAGGGGGTGTAAGTCTGAGAAGACTGAAGTTACTAAAAGAAAAATCCATTCAGAACCACTAAATACAGAAAAAAAAACAGGCTGACAATGTTTGGAGGCTGGAAGAATGATAGGAAGAAGCAGGGTATATGCTTGTCCTGTTCTTTTACTCTTCTGCAAGCATGACTTTATGGCTACTGATCAAGAAGTGCATTGTTTGAGCCACTGTGGCCAGTAAGAATCACAGACCCTGCTGAGAATTTTGGACTGATCGCTAACAGTGACAAACATTTCCAGCAACACAGGTTCTAATAAATTTAGAAATAGTTATCCTATTGGCTAAAGAAAGGACAGCTTGATTTGATCTAGATCAGACAGAGCACTCCAGGCTTGTGTGATTTATAAATAACCTGAGGATATGTTCACATTCTTCAAAGGCAATAAATGGTTCACTGTGAGAATAACTTCCATTTGTAATTTCATCTTTAACTTCTTCATCTTTCTCCAATTTTACTAGAGGTTATTCTCTCTGTATTTTATATTTTACCTGTGGACATGTCTTCAACTTTGGATGAATTATTTAAAAACTGTCTGTATGTGGCATACCAGGGACTTAATATTTGTGTCTTAAAGCTTTCTATACACAAAGTAGGGGCTTAAGAGGTCAAATTTGTATAATTTTGAAGGTGGTGATAGTTGTTTATGTGAAGTTAGCAAAATGTCAATATAGCATCCAATACTTCATTCCAATTTCAAGGGGAAACCTGTTCCAGCTCTATTAGATAAAATGTAATTACTTATTTGCCTCCTCTTTAGAGCTCTGGTTTAGTGCCAGACCTCTTAGAAAGGGTGCTTTCTGGAAAGGCTAAATTTAAATTGATAAATCAATAGTTAGGCTTGTACACTTGCCAGGACAGGGGCTGTCTTTACATTCACTTTCACACCATCCAGTGCAATCCTGTCAGAAGTTGTTAGACTGTAGAATTGTATTCACTGTACATTCTGGTTTTGGTTTTTTTTTTAACATTGTGTATAAATAAGAAACAGCTTCAGAACACCAGTGCTCAGAGTGCTGGGATGCTGTGAACACATGGTTATTTTTTCTTATCCTGATGGTTTTTATCATATTGATACAAAGCAGTAGAGTATCAGCAGGCCCCACAAGCCCACCTTAATCCACCTCTTTCCACTTCAGAGGGCAATGGACAACTTAGTTTAGAAAAGCTCATTCAGCCCTCTTTCCAAACACACGAGCCTAAAAATAAGGCACACTCAGAGCTGGATCCGAGGTGCCCTGGATCTGGGCCAGGGCTTTTATGAAGTTGCTTTATTGAGGAATAGAAAGAGAGGGAAGTATGACAGCTCCTGGTGTTAAAATGTTCCAAATGAATATGTTGCATGGCAGAGCACAAATATTGTTGTATATTTGTTATTGCTGACAATAAGTGGGACAAAAGAAAATCTCAGCTGGTTACTTTTATGACTGGCTTATTTATCCAAAAGCTTACCTGTCTCACATGGAATTATAGATGACTGCTAAATAAGCAATATGTATGCATTGCATCTGAATAAACTGTTGTTGTTAGAAGAAGAAGGCATATTGAACATCCCAGAGGCATAACAATGGCTCTTCAAGCTTCCATCCTGAAATTGGAGTGTTAAATACAGCAAATACATCTGGAGATATACTGTATTGATGAAAATATCACTGACATATGTACATTATATATTACACTTTACTGAGAGTCAGTGACTTTCTAAAACCTCTAAACCTATCAGGAAATAAATGGCAACAGAGAAAGACAAAACAAGGTAAAATAGGACACAGCAAGAAATGAACCATTTTGTTGGTGGAACAAATTGATACTTTACAGGAGATGCCCCCACAGAAGGTGTGACCAATTCCTGCTGAGCTGTCTAATAGCATCACTGTACACCCTGCAGATGGTTGTAGGCCAAAGGCTAGAACATAAAAAGACATGACATTCGCAAAGGAGGCAGACAGATTTAAGAGATAGAATAAAGTCACCTAGATTATTCCTGGTAAGTTCACAGCACTTTGCATGTCATGACAAAACAGGAATTAACACCTCTGTGTTCTATTTATTCATTCTTCTGCTATTGCTAGTACCCATGAGCCATAACGGCATTTTGAGGACTCTCAATTTAATAGAAATATCCTTCCTAATGCAAACAAAGTGAAGTGTAACAATTTTCATATACTAGTAGGGTTTGGGTTTTTTTCAGCATACCTATCAGAAATCAGTCACAAAACATGTATGTTTTTTTAATTTTTTTTTTTTTTCTTATATAAGCATTGGATTAGGTTCAGGAGAGAACTTGAAATCTCCCTTAGTCAGCTTTAGATCAGCATGAACAACTGTTTGGGTGGAAGAGTGTAGTCAACTTCAGTTCTCTTAAGTGTGGCCAGCATGAAGTCTTGCTCAGAAAGCAGAACCATCATTATAAAGCTCAAAAATCAATGCAAAATCAGGCCCGTTCCTGATATGCCTAGATGATCAGTTCAACATATTTCCTCTTGTTTAGACACCGTGACTAGGACACACAAGGGGCAGAGCTAAACAGAAGCTGGTCTGACACGACATTTGTGCTAGATGAACTAAAGTAGTTCTAATCATTCTGATCAAAGTAAAAATGACATGTAATCTTGTTTCTTTAGCTGATTTAAGTCAGGATGAACTGATTACAATTAACACTCCCTGCTTAAAGTGAATGTCTTCAATATTTTACAATTCCAGTTTGGCTCATTAAAGCTTGAGTGTAGATTCATGTTTTAGGCCAGAGGAATCAGTATGAATTCAGCTGGCTTCAGCTTCTAGCCTTTTCCTTTTTACATTTTACATTTACTTCAAGGTCGCTGGGAAAAAAAGTTCAAGACAAATGATCCTCGAGGGTCCTTTTTAGAAACACATCTGTTCAGTGATGGTGAAAGCTGTTTACGATTACTCTGATACCAATTCAGTTAACCAGTCTTGAATCCTTTGCAAGTATGCAAAGTTGATTTTTTTGTCTTTTTGTTTCAGTAAAAACACCATACAGAGCAAAGCCAAAACCTTTCTGAACAGCATTAAGAAGACACTAACTGTATTAAATTAATAACAATGACATTCTCAGTTAAGCCTTAGATTCTCAGGAAAAAAAAAACCATATTAGTATACTCTGGAATATTTTCCTTAAATCAAAACAAATTTGATTTTTTCTTTTCTTTAATTCTGTATTAACAGATTGCTAGATCAGCTCTTCATTGTTTGTCTGGACTTATCCCAACATCATTAAACTATAAATACTTTTAAAGATGTTAATAGCGGCTTTTTTTATCAGTCAGAAATTTCCTGTTATCCAAGAGTATTAAAACTCAGCATCGATGTTGACACATCTCAGCTTATTCTTTTAAGACTCGCAAACAGAAGTTTTTCAGACATGCTTAATTTTAACAAGCTTAACGTTATTGCCTTCTGGTTTATGTCTTTGGTTTTTCTTGTTGTGGGCTACCTCACCCAACAATTTCCCTCATCTGCTGATCAAGAACATGTGTTGAGTACAGTCTTTCTGCATTATTGACCTCCTATCATTTCTTCCTAACAGCTGACCACAGTTGCTGTTAGGGCTCCTTTTGCTCCTGGCTCCTAGTCTCTTTATTTCTCCACATTCTGTAGGCTTTGACCTGCTTTTTTCTTCCTCTATCTGCTTTTTTGATTCTATATAATTTCAATTAATTATTCTTACCATCCAAGGCACTTCTTAACATTCACTAGTTTTACTCACCTGCTAGATGAGGCTGAATTATTAAATACTGTAGCCTTCCCTTTGTGTGAGATCTTATAAATTTATTGAGCATTTTTAATTTCATTTCAACTATCACTCTTTTTGTTTTCCTATTAAAATTATTTTTCCCAATTGACTCAGCTTACGATTACTTTTAGTTTGGTGAAACCAAGTCCTCTGAAGCACAAAATATGCCTGCTGAGGGTTCACTCTGCTTACAGATGACAAGTAAAATAAAATCATGATCACTTATGTCAGAAGGATAGTTTTGTTCTGTGATCAAGTCCTCTTTTGCTAGTGAGATGAGATGTAACATAGGAGTCCCTGTGTTAGATCAGAAAATTGTCAAAAAGATTTTTAGACATATCAAGGGCATTTTAGATTTTAGCACTGGCAGAAAAAGACTTTCAGCCTCTCCTGTTTTTATCTTATATTCTACATGGGAATCCAGTTGTTTTTTGATATTTTATGGCAGGCAGACCTGGTCAAATATTCTTGAACAGAAAAGCCTGATTGATTGGCAAATTTTGATTGAATAACTTTTCAAAAGCAGATTAATCAAAAATACTTGAATTTTTTTTCTTCAGATTAAAAGAGCTTCCTTTGCTCTGTTTGGACTCTAGCTTTTAGAAACACAAGCAAAAGGAAAATAGTTTGACTTCTAAATGGGAGGATATTAATAACATTTACTATAAATACTATATTCTTATGGCTTCAGGAAAATAACTAAGTACTCTTCCCTCCAAGAGAGCAAACCAGACCAAACACACCTTTGAAATCCTCCAGATGCTCCTATACATGGGTTTTGCTTCCTCAGGACACCATGTAGGTGGGAAAGTCTGGAGCACACAAAGCTGAAGTAGCAAAGGGCCACATCCAAATATTTGGATCCTCACATAGAGCAGATTTGTTAAAGTGGGGTTGGATGAGACAGTTAAGGCACTGAGCAAAACTTCCTGTCTTTTCCCACCCATTAGCACCTTCTGGTGCCACATAAGCCCTACTTCACATATGGAGGCACATATGCCCTACTGCATACATGACAGCTACAGTGCCACTGGGTCCTACAAGATGCTTTTGCCCCTTATACAAATCATAGTTATATTTACCTTGATTTATATATTTCCCTGGGTTTATGTTTACTTTGCTATGAATAAATAATGGACATTTATAGGGCAACTTTTTTAAATAGTCAAAGGGTATGATATCACATAGCAGCAAGCATATAACAAAATATAGATTCTCTAAAGAAAAAAATTAAGAGATATGGCTTTCAGCAAAAGACTGATGAACATACGAAGGGAAAGATAAAATATGAAAAAGTTTTAGAAGGCTTTAGATTACCCTCCAGCCAAGTATACTTTTTCAGAGCAATCCAAACCAATGGTGTCTTGCAGCACTGCTAGTTCTAGTCACTGACAAATTCACTGAGCTAAAAGAGCAGAGCCGGAAGCCACCTGTGGGAAAGAACAGAGAAAACAGGCATTTCATCCTGCTGGAGCAAGAACAAGAGCAACACTACTGCAGAATTTCCAAGTCCTTCCCATAGAGAGCGGCAAGAAGCTATTATTAACAGCCATTTGATATACTGCAAATTGCCATGTTGTTGATGTGTTAATCAATGGTAATAATATAATTCTACAGCTATGGAGGTTACCTGGAGAGGTCCATATTAGCAGTTTTTCCTTAGAAATTACTTGCTAATTTCTAGTGGTTACATATATACAGCAGCGGTCTGTGTTCTCAAGTATTTTATTGTCAGGTGATGGCTGAAAACTGGATTTCAAACAAGACTGATAATAAGAGTGCAAATGCTTGTTATTTCTGGAAAGCATTCTACAGTGACAAAGAAAAAAGTATATTTCCATCATAACATACAGGTTTTGGCCTCATGGAATTTAACCCAGGTTCTGGCAATCTAAAGAGAGATGTCACATAAACCTTAGTAAAGACAGAATATGTCACTGAATGATTTAATTCCCTGAAAGAGAATAGAGGGATATTATTTTTTGTATGTATAAATTCAGTAGCATGCTCACCTCAGAAAATTCAACTGCTTTCTGTGCAAGACGAGATTTACTAGTAGAGTGACATAAGGCCCTTAACTCAGGAGATATTAATTACCAGACTCAGAAGGAATTCGTTACAATAAATCAACAACGTAAACCTACCTCCATGACAAGGTCATGCACTGTTGGTTACATTTAAACAGACCAGTTATATGTTCTTTGTAGTTTCATAAAATGGTGTCAGTGACATCATCCCTCTGACAGATATTTCATATTAAAATAACCAAAACAGACACATTTTTGGAAAAGCTTTCTGTTACTGGGTCATGGAAAGTTGCCAATTATGATACTCTCCAGGCAAACAAAAAACCCAAACATGTGGGGAAAGATGAGGCAAAGTCTTGCCCTCCTTGTTTTTTTTAATATGACCCTGTTCCTCACAGTTAATGCACTCCTTTGCTATTCCTCTTGCTAGTGTTATGTGGTTGCTTCAGCACAGAAGCATGAAGTGGTCTGTTTCCCAGCATATTTAGAGGCAACAACAAAAGGATTAAAAAAAAAAAAAAAAGGAGGAAAAAAGAGAAATGCCCATTTATACACAGCTTAATTTGGATTCATCATAGAGGCAGGTTCGTTTTAATTCACAAATTGAAGCAAAGCCATTTAGGATCATGGGGGCAATCTACATGGAAAGAGAACTACCATAAGCTCCAGTCCAAGAACAGATTCCTGCAAATATTTAGAATGTTATTATTTAGGTTACCAAAACTACTCAAAATAAATATGAATTGGCTGTGTAGACCCCAGGTTTTATTAAATCAGTGTTTGGCATTTTATGTACTGTTGTCATTCTAGTGATTTCAATATCCAGCTTTTAATTTCACCTTTCAACTACATTTATAAGCCAAATGTTTACAGTAATACTTCTCTGTCCTCCACTAGATGTTGCTTCCCTGTTTTGTGTTATTGTTAGAATAACCACATGAATTAAACACTTGTATATTGTCTTTATGTGATAATATAACTGAAATTTAAATAAACCTGTAACAGATTATTATTATAAATTAAGTATACGAATATTTCACATTTCAGTTACTTAAAATGGGATTTATGTAAACCAGTAGTTCATAAAGTACTTTTTTGTTTTTTGTCATTATCTCAAAGTAATTTTAAATGTTAAAAGAACTCTTAAGTACCTATACAAACTGAAGGACCCCAGCATTTTTAACAAACTGGTACTGTCTGTAAAACAAAGATTATGCATACCAACTTCAATATTTAATGAGCCCTAAAACAATAGTCTGGAAGCAAGACTTTAGTTTAATTTTCAGGGGAAATGGATCAGAATCTAGAAAAGCAGTTGACCATGGCTTCAAACCTAAATGTCCAATAAGAATACAAGGATGACTTCCAGAAAAATTAGGTGTCAAAGTCATCCAAGAAGCAGCCCTCATCAGATCATTATTATTTTCTACTGCTGGGATCCTCCTCAAGCTTGAACCTTTGCCTTCAGTCCCCTTTATATTGGTAAGAAGTGAACTGTGCTCTAGTATGTGAGACAATATCTATAGGCGATACCTTAGAAATAACATTTGTAGAAACAATCAGAAGTATTTCGGTCCTCACATTACAGTACTGGTGATCTTGACTGGTACTCTGGATTAAGAAACAAACAACTGACTACACTATGGATAACCATCGTGAGGACAACACCTCAGTGTGACAAAGAAGGTGGTCTTAATGAACAAGCTCTCACAGTGCCTCTGGGGAGTAGTTCAGCAGAAAAGCTCCTGTATTAATATTTCAGGGATTGATATGTAAATGAACTGCTGCACTGAAATTTTAGTCCTGAAGTCTTTCATGACGCATCCGCCTTTTTGGCACAGGGAAGCCAGCGCAATGTTTCCTGAGGGTGGCAAATACTTTTCGAAAAGAATATTTCAGCAAAGGACCACAGGAACCATTTATTTACAGTAAGTAGTTTGTGCTTTTATTGCTTTTGTTGTCTTTTGAAGAAGCAGCAAATTGGAAAAGCACATTTATATGACTCAGGCCTGTCACTAGTTTTTGGCCAGCTCTACCATCCAAATGATTGCTGAACAAATTGTCAAGCATCTCCATTCATTTGTGCTGACGGTGAAAGAAGGATGTTGTTTTGGTAGGGCTGCTGCAGTGGGAGTGTGAATTACAAATGTAGTGTTACACCTGTTTTATGCTTAAAAAACAACAGCACAGCCTCAACACTCTCAGCTTTGAAAATCATCAATGACCTCCTGAAGGCTGAATTCCCTTCAGGGTGCAAAATACTATGTAATATGTGTTCATATTTTGTCAAAAAATGGTTTATTTTTTACTTAACCATGTTACCAGATGCCACAGTTTTCCACTGGGAACAATAAGTTATTTACAGTGCTATCAGGGAATATAAAATTCATCCATGTATAGAACTTGCATGATCCTCCTGCAAGTTACATAAAATTGTAAAAGGCCTCATGAGTTTTCTGAGGCCTTTTGGGAAGGTAGAAGTGTGAAAGTTTCAAACTGATAAGGTCGACAGCAGGAAGATGATCAAAGCTCTGGAAAGCTTTGATCACTCTTCCATTGGATCCCCTGTGTTATGTTTGCTTTTCTTCTACATCAGCTGGTCGTCTTAAAGCACCACCAAGACAAAGAACCAGCTGGCCTCCTTCTGCTTTGCCACATGCTGATGAGCGTAAGGAAGATGCAGGATGCTTTTGTAGCAAGGTACCCTGATACCTACCGTGGCATTCTTTCTTGCTGCAGCATGTAATGCTCTTCAAGATGTTTGAACTTGCGGTATGAACGTGTGGTTTCAAAGCACTGCATCTTTTGGAAATCTGGTTTCCAGCCCTTTCTTCTGCAGCAGTGGCCATTGTCCTGTTTGTTGCAATGGCCTGAATGTGTGCCAGAACACATTTCCATATTTTAGCACCAGCAGCTTCTTGGTCAGGCTGTTTCGGGTCATTGCTTGGATTTCTGAGCTTATCTGCATCAGACCAGCAAGATATGGATGAAAAAGCTGTCACAAAGGAGAGTGTAGTAATTAACTCAACCAGATAGATTCAGCTCTACAAAGTATAAATAAATAAACAGATAACTCATAAGGGTACTTTGCAATCCTAGATTCTTTATCTATTGTAAATGATATGTATGACGATATATCTACTGGTTAGTGAATCTTCTCATTCCTGGGTCTGGAAGTGTTTAATAAATCAATCAATCAATCAATCAATTAAATGCTTAATAAGTTAGGGAGTCAAATTGAGAAAGGGATGTATCTTGCATACAGTCTTTCTGACAGTAGTTTAGCCTAGAAGGTGCTGAGACTTTCAGCTCCTGAAGTCCAAAGCCTGGGCTGCTTTGCCTCATGTGGATGCAGGTCACATAATGTACAGTGTGCACTCAAAGCACTAAATATTTACAATCTCTCTGCCAAAAGTACTTCATAAATTACATATCTAAAGTTCTGTCTCTTTCTGAACAGCAGCCTCTGCCACATAGCTGTGTACACAGGAGGATATGTTTGCTAAAGACAATAAAGTGAATCCTTTACTTTTAGCAAGGGAAACTGGAGAGAGATTCCAGGTGCCTGTGAAGGGGACTAGTATTTTGTCAATCCATGAGCAATTAGCTAAAGGTAAAACTTCCAATACACCCATCCTGTCCCTTGTGTCTGGAATTAAGGTAATCAATTATTCCAGGCAACCTTTTTTTCTACAGAGTGTTGGCTGAAAACTGGCAAATATGTACTGAATCCAAATATGCTGAGTGCAAGAGAAACCCGGAGGTAGACTGTGACTTATGACTCAATCTCTTTCCAATTTGATGATGGGACCATTCAGCTGCATATTTCCTCATATGTGTAATTCATGAAAATGTCACAGTTTTTGTTTTAAAATACTATTGTGAAGGCTTCTGCTCTGCAGCACAGTGCTGTAGATATAAATGATGTCAGGTAGCGTGTTGACTGATATACACAACGATAGACCTTCATTTCAATGAGATCACTAGTAATTACAAAAGAAGGGAAGAATAGTACATAAAAAAGGGAATTGTAAACAGAAAGAATAAGAAAATACCTTGTGTGAATGTGTATTTGTGACAGAGAACAGAGAAAATGTTTGAGAAACATATTTAACTTTTTAAGCCTTTATTAAAAGTTCAGTGATTTACACATTTGAAAGGGCTCCATACAAACACAGCACAGTCAGATATGACAAGTGTTTCCAATTTTTAAGTCAAGTTGATTAATTGTTAGCAAACTAGCTAAATCCTATGCAAAATACAGGTTATGGGATTGGATTTGGAAAAAAGCAAATTGGATTTGGTGATGTTAAATATGGTTCTTGTGGGGCAGAAGTTTTGGTAATGAGAGAGAAAAAACCTGAAATAAAAAGTAAAATATTTTTGCTACCCTAATAAAAGGATTATCTGGACACTGTATCTGTTCATACATCTGTTTTCTTCAGCTAACAACATCAGAGTATTCACTGGAGAATTATAGTCAATATTTGCACTCAAAATATTTGAGTTAGCAATTTTAGCTCTTGGATTCTCTGAGAATTCGCAGCTACTTTTGCACAGATACTCAAATCCACTATTTACAAAATCTTTCTCCAGGAAAACTATGAATATAATATGGACAAAGATGATTTTTTTCAGATACAGCATTGTGATCTACTTTGATGATCTAATCAGGATTATAATTACTCTGGATACCTTCAGGACAGGAATGATATGAAGTGCATTTACAGTGCAATGCATCCATCAGACTTTTGATAAAAATAAAAAGCAATTAATTAATTACAGTGGAAGCTGATGCAGGTGTCAGTCCAGCCCTCATCACTGCATTTTTGGAGTGACTATTTTTCCTATGAAAATGAGACCTGCCCAGTTATTTTTGTTTTGTAGCTGAATCTTGAGTGTCTCTCAACCTCACAAAATTTGGGTAAGGAGAGCACTTGTTTTGTTTGATTTGTGATGGACTCAGCCAGCATTGCATGTTCACTCTGAGCTACAGCTTCACATTTTTCAGCAGTCTTTTGTGTGTTGGTTAAAAAGCACCTTTGCCTCACCTTACACAAATTGAAGCTTGTCCTTTGCGCCAGGTATCTGGTGATTTCTTAAAGGGTTGTGTAAATGATAAATGAGCACCCTTCAGACTGGCCAGGGGTCACCACCAGGTCTGCTGTCTCTGCCTAGACATGAGGAAATTCATGAGTCCAGCCCAAGTAGAGGTGACCCTCACTAAGTCATGAATGGAGACAGGCTGGTAAGCCTTAACCTCTGCCAACCTGCCCGTATGAAATGATGTCAGGAACATCTGGAAGCATAGCTCACTCCTGCATCCACCCACCTTTTACCTACACTGGAACTTGCAGAGCTGCTGCAGGCTGCCCAAGGAGAGCCTTGGGAGCCCAAAGCTTAAACAGACATGCCTAGTGCTTTATAAAAACCCCATTAAACTCTTGGGCACAGGGGACCCTTTCTCTTCCAGATGAGGTCCTAGAATTCCCCAACTGGGACTTGTTTCCAGATTTGCTGTCTGTTTGAAAAAACCCAACTGATCTTGAGAAAAGCCTCAAACGGACAATTTAGGAATGCCCACTGGAGCCGTTAGAAAACTCTGGGAAAATCTGAAACTGTGAGACAGCAGGAGTAAACTCTATCCATCCTCTGAAACAAATCAGGAATTCAACACAATTTGCTTTAATGTCAGTGATCGCAGTGATCTTTTAATTAAGAAAATATATGTGGAATAACACAGTCCTTTTCTGCAGCATTTCAGTGGTCTTCTACACTTGGTACAATCCCAGGAAAATCTTTTCAATTTGTCGGGTAGATGAAATCACTAATCAAAATGCTCATGTTTTTTAAAAAAGAAACAGAATGCCACAGTTTTCGCGCTGCATTCAGGAAAGGAAAGATCAAAAATATTTTTCTGGTGGAGCTCTCCAAAACACCGTATCTTTTTTCTTAAGCAAATTCTGCTGTGTTTCATGTATGTGCACTTTGATTAGGAAAACTACCGTACAAAGCAGAAGCAGCTTAAGAAAAACTCCAACCTGTATTATTAGTGTATGTGTCCTTTGTGGCAAGGATCCATGAAAAGTTATTGCTTTTCAATTATCACTTCCTTGCTGATCTTTTTGAGAAAGCAAGTAAACTGTTAAATAAACTGGTGGGTTAATTTGTTTTTAACATCGGCAAGTAGCAGAAATTGCCATTTTTATGCTACCAGTCTTGTAGTGAAAACGGGATGCATTAGAAAAGTACAATGAGACAGAGATGTTCCATTTGGTTTTTTTTTCACTCTATCTTACGAGTGATATCCCTCCTTGTGTGGAAGAAGCTGGCATGGGATAGATAGTGATTTTGAATATAATGTGACACCACTTGAACTAACAAGTGATTATCTAGTGTCCTCTCTTCATTTTTTTCTCTTAGGGGATATATCTTAGATTCAGGCACTAAAGTTATGCTGAAGATCTCCTTGATGTGGTCTTTCTCCCAGTGCCCCATTAGGGCCATATTGTTTATCATAAAGCAGGTCTGGCATCTCCGTTTTCATGAGCTGGTAAGTTACACAGAAAGGAAAACTGTAGGCTAGAAAGGTTGCTTTACCTAGGGAGGTAAAAGAGACCTTCTGTGTAAATGTCTCTGCCCACCACTAGAGTCTGTTATTTATTTCCTTTATCTGAACATTCACTGGAAGTAAAAGTTCCCAGTTATAGCTTGTGATGTGGACTATTTTTTATATTTAGTGAGGGAAAAATGCTTACTATCAGTTCTAGATGAATATGGACGAATGTGGACCCTTCCACCACCAGGACAAATCCAGCCACCCCATTCAGAGCTGGACAAATGGACACAGTATTGGCAGAGAATCAGGGGACTAGCAAGACTCAGCAGGTAACGACATCTGGTCCTTTGATGAAATTGGAAAGCTTTTCCAAAAAGGGCAATAATCATGGGTACATATGAAGCTCATCTTCAGAAATTTATCTCAGAACATTTTTCTTGGAAAGCAAGACTGGAAAAGCAGTGGACATTTTGTTGTTGTTGTTGTTTCTTCTTCTGTTTTCTATTTTCAGAGTGGAAGAAGGCCAAAGTTGTGTTCAAAATTAAGGTGTTTGTTTACTACTATTTTGATACATACACCCAGCTGCCATTGCCAATTAAACTTGCTTTAATGGGTACTCATCTTCTATGCCTCACATCTCCCCCATCTGCACTCTTGTAAGGGAGAGGTCTTTGTAGAGGACTTTGTCTCCCCTTTCAGACCCATTTTTATGACTATACCACTATAGGAACACATTTATCTGTGTTCAAACATGCTTTTAAACCCACACTGCTGATGTACCTCATATTTGTAAAAAAATCACAAGGTTTGGATAAACTCCCAGAATGACTTAATTGGGCCTGGATTATACATCATGTAAAAAATTAATGGCTGCAACTAGTTTCCAGAACCTGGAACAGAGTCAGCTTCTCCATCATGTGAGGTTTCGAAGTTTTTTCAAGGAGAGCAGTGAGTACAAATGCCATTTCCAAGCATGTTACCTCTCCAGAGAGAGGCTGAATTTTACTGTGCACTAACTTAATTCCCTGACAAGGTATATGTAGAACTTCAGTTATCATCAAATCAAACAGCATTCTCTCTGCAAAATCTGTCCTCCACTATTGTCAGTCTGCTATCTGCATAAGGCTAGGAAGCCCACGTAGCCCATTTTACAGATGCAGGATGGAAGCAAACATACATTAAGGTTAATCCTGCAATGCTATGATGTCATGCACAGCTAGCTCTGAACAAGCTAACCAGTGTACAGGAGCAAGCAGAATTGCACAAATGCACTGCTATTCTAGTCATGCTGAAAAGCTGAAATGTTCTTGTGTTTTGCCTGGGTCTATATTGCTGCTCTGCCTTGACCAGTTGTGTACCTTACAGGCAATATCCTCAAAAATACTTTATTACAGCTCAGCTGTTCAGTGATGTGTCACCTTTCAGTGTTCCTAACTTTAGGCTAGGTATTCAGGGTCTTATTGTAACAGCTGCATTTCGAACTACCCAATTGTTTACACAGGCAGTTTTTAAAAATCATGTTTAGCTTCAGGGTATATGACAAGACAACTTGGGATTGCTAACAATTTTATTTAGGAATATCACACCACAAGCTACTTTGAAAAAAGGATTGTACCCTAACCCCCCATCTTCTCACAGGCACCTTCTCACAGGCAATTACTGTGACTGCAGGAGAAATACCTCCTTCCAGCTAGAATTCATCATAGCCACCAGTCATGTTCAGGAGTTGATCGCTAGACTCGTATAGTGATGTAAGATGCTACTGATGCTGGGGCATTTTCATCCACTCTCAGTGGTTAGCTTGGATGGAGAAATTTAGATTGCTTAACCAGCATGCTGCAGACTACATATGAATGCACCTACTTATGAAAGCTCTTTCCATGAAAGTACAGTTCACCTGGGACAGGGCGTTCTTAGCTATTCTGGCTGAAGATGGAGATTTTCAGGGTATAGCATTTGATCCTTTCAAGATTCAGGCATTAAAGTCCTGTTGTGAATGCATAAAGCTGAATAGAGAAACAGAGAAAAAAATTTCCAGAGAACTTTTTTTCTTTTTTTCCTTGCATGCCATTATTGTGCTAGAACTATATTACAGATCATGGTTCAGCTGTCTAATGTGCTATACATACATAGAATGAGACAGTCCTAGATATACACTTCTTACAAGCAAATTTACAAGATGGATATAGGCCAAGAGTATAGTTAAGCAGTAGTATAAATTGGAATGTTATCTGATCATGTCAGAAAATCAAGATCCTTTTTTACTACAGATAGAGAGATCTTGGAGTGAAATAAGAGAAAATTTTGGAGCAAAAGCATGGATATAGCAGCTGTTGCTTCTTTTTCTTCTGGTCTTTTTTTTCTGCTGCTATGGTCACTGAGACATCACAGATCACAGCACTTCTATGTCTATTGCTGCCACAGAGCCAAGAAAACAAGAGGTACCACAACAGGACAAAGAGTTTCTCGACTCTGAGCAGCTCTCCAAGGACAATGTAGCGTTGTAAAATTGCAGAGCACCTGAGATGTGTTGCATAGTCCTAGCTCTACCACGAACTTCCTGTGTGATCTTGGCCAAGTCACTTTTCTTTTTTCTTCCAGGTCTCTCTTCATCTTTTCAAGGTAACACCTTCAAAACATATTTTTTTCAAAACAGATCGTTTCTTACTGGCTGCTGCATGGGAGTCTAGTATTAGCTGAATCATCTAACCAACTGTAATATAAATTTCAATTACAGATGCCTTCCTCAGGGGGGAAATATGTCTAGAAATGTTCCAGCCTTTCCATTGACTACCTGCAAATGACAGTATAAATCAGCAGTGGCATAGTAGCCAACAAATAGCTTATAAAGTAATTGTTGACTTTCTCAGGAAACTTCTGATCTGAACTTGAGAAACTTGGTCTTTCTATTTTCCATAAACTTGTATGAAAAGATCTCCAGAAGAAAGATAGGTTAATTAAGCCCTTTATATAAGATGCCCAAACCTCAGCTGAACTGAAGGTGGTATATTACTCTGAATGGGATATTTAACTAACAACATTGTGGTGCAGTGTTCATGGTTCAGATCAATTGCAATGAACTAAGAAACTGTGAATTTATTATTACCTTTGCTTTGTTTTTTGGCTGGTTAGTACTCACAGAACAAGTCTGTTACTGCTATTAGGACACTCACTCTCCAAAAGTCAGGCATGACGATCAATGTGAGATTATAGTCATGGATAATTATAGTCCTCACTATCATTTTGAACCCTAGATCCACCAAGACCGTCTTGATGTCACCTCTTGATGTCCAAACAGTGTAAAGTAGGTGAGCCCAGGGAGAGGGAGTAGGTCACTTTCACATCCCTTCTTTCTACCTAAATCCTGAACATCTGGCATAGGAGGCTTTTGATCCCTTTGCCCTTCCTCCTCATGACTCACTCACCTCTTTAATTATTCTTTTTGCTTCCTACAAAGAGAGGCTACTCAATGCACCCTCTCCCTCTGTAACACATCTATGAGCTTGTAAGTGATGTAGATGGGAAGTGCCTTGCTTGGCCTTAGGCTTGCACATTTTTGTCAGGTCTCAGAGTAACTGATAGAGCAAGTGGTTCAGTGCTCCTCCAGTACAGCAATTGCAAAACCAGGTCAGAAACAGAGCTGACACTTTCCTAACTCTGCAGTGCTCTCATTCTCTTCTGGGTTTGCTTATTGTATGAAAAGGAAAAAGAACAAAAATTTATAGGATCACATGAACTGCCACGACTTCTATGTAAGTTAAAAAAGTTATCGTTATGTCTAATATGGCATAAAAGACTGAAAAGTAGTGGGTTAGTTCTTTAAAGCTCTGCTGCTAAAAAGAAAGCAAAGAGAGCTAATATTGTTACTATGGAAGCCTAATTTAATATAAAAAATATTGAGAGTTGTAGGACTAGTTTTCTTTCTCATATTGTTTTCCTTTGAAATCCCACAGGATTATAAAAATTTCCCCATTAAGAGCTCCCCTCAGCAAGCATAGCTTTTCTATGCTACCAGAATGATGAACAAAAAAAGGCAGCCTAGAAAGAGAAATGCTGCTCATCTCATGAAGGAACGTAGCACAGACACTCACTTTGGTGTTGTTATGTTGTGCTGAGATGTGAGATGTCTTTATCAGGGGTTATTGGGGCAGAGTTCTTTGACTGTACAAAACTGGGATTAATAAGGAACAGCAGGGAGGTGACATTTTACCTCTGTGTGGTGCTGCTGAGATCAATAGCAGAACAACACATTCTCTCTGGGTGGCCACCAGTCTAACATGTTGAGAAACTGGAAAGCATACATAAAACAGCTGCAAACTAACTAAAAGCACAGTAAAAAAACAATTTTTTTTCTGTCCTGACAGATTTAAAATGTTCAGCCTGCTTAATTTAAATTAAAAAAAAAAAAAAAGAATTAATAACTTCACCCTCATGGAAGTACTTATGCTGCATCACAAAGAGCTTTTCAGTCCATTAGTGAAACATATAGTAAGACTTAGTGGCTAGAACTATTTGTAATTACAAAAGCTCATATAGGAAGCAGTACATGGTTTTTAATAATTATAAGGCTTATCTACCGGCAAAGGTTATCAGGCAAGGTGCTGGATTTACCATTTTTAGTGTTTTCTGGCCAATACAGGATATTGCCCTGTAAGTATGACATTGGACTTAACTCAGAGGTAGCTTAAGTTATCCATCGGCCCCTTCTGCGGTTAGCTAAGGCTCTAAGCACTTGCGCCGCACAGAAGGGAATCTCTAAAGGAGTGCCCCTTGCATACAGCAGAGGCATAACAAGCACATCTTTGATTTTTTGCCAGTCACAACACACTGGACATGGCATCCCCAGGGCAGCTTAATTATATTTCTCACAGGGAAGCACCAGTTTGAAAACAGAGACCTAGTGAGGACCAGTTGTTGTAAGTGCATATTGGATAACTTTCTTCTTGGAGTCCACAACGTAGGACTTCTTGGTCTGTTTTAATGCAGTGGTTCAGCACACTTTATAGTCAGCTCTCCACATTCTCACAGGTCTATTCAACTGAAGGCAGTGTTTTTATAGCTCCTTCGTGCTCTCCCAGGACTGAATTTCCTCTAGATCCTCTTCATCCAAAGTCTGCGGGAGAGTTTGGAGCTAAAAACACCTCAAGTCACGGCCTGTCCAGGCTCAATAGAAGTGTGCTAAAATGCTGCCACCTCGTGCTGATTTGGCAGTAAACCTAGACTCAGCACTCTGCTAAAACTTTCCCCAGGGTGCGAGGCTATGCTCTGACATCGGTCTTTGTGGAGGCAGGCCAGAGGGCCCTGAGCACCAGTACCCCGTCTTCCCCTCCACATACATCTCCCGACCACACAGATCTCCTGGCTGAAGAAACAGAGAGGGAGACAGAAACCACCCTCAATTTCATCTCTCAGTCTGAGCTCACAGGCAGCTAGAAAGGAAGAAAACCTGATATGAACCAGAAGACTTCTATGAGGAGAGATGCAACCCATTCCTGCAACTCATTCATTGTTATGTTAATACCAAAAGTAAGGAACAAATTTCTTCATATTGGTAGGAACCTTCCAAAGATGCGGAATAGTTCCCACATTCAGCCTAACTCATTGCTTGTGTTTTTTAAACAGGGCAAAAAGTAATTCCTGAGGAGGTGCCTAAGTTTCAGGAGAGGAACCAAAGCTTCCCAGAGAAAGGATTATTTACCTTGTGTTAGTCTTTAGAATTAGCACTCTCCACTAACACGCTTGTCCTTTCCTATCCTTTTTGCCTTCAAAACCTTAATTTGTTTTTTTGTTGCAAAATACCCTTCTAACACCCTCTATAAACCATGCTTCACCCTGCTATAAGCTGCATTTAATTCATATAGACCCCATAAGCTAATCCATCCCAGCATCCTCTTTAATGATTGTTTGTTAACCAGTATCAGCTGCTAAGTTTCTCTTCCTGTGTAGCATTTCACCTTGACACTCTCCTTATTTAAGCTGAAAATGGAGAAATTCAGAATAAACTGGAGTGATTTTCTAGTGTCTGATCAATAAATCAGGCATGAATTAGCATTTGAAAGTTATGTATATGAACTGTGAACTATTTTGTTACGATGAGCTAAATATTATTTCATCATACTGTTAGTCTAAAAGTTACAAAGCTTATTTCCTTTGTCCCAGTAGCGAAATCGATCATGAGGGGACTATTATGGCCTACCACTTGGTAAGATTTAGGTTTCAGGCAAAAAAATATCAATTGTTACAGCCACTGCTCTGGCTGTTGCCCCTTGACACTGACACTGTTTTGGATGTCAAAGCTTAAAGCTGGTTGAAAGACTGAGGGTGTTTCAGCTACCTGCTTGCAAACTCTTTCTCCATGTTCAAGTAACAGAGAAGGGCTGAGCTGTAGGGGGATGTCATCCATCAGATCACATTTTTTTTCCCCTTATTTTTTGCTCAACAGAGGTCTGCTCAACAGAGGTCTAAGGTGAGCAAAACACACATAAAGCAACAGGCAAGCACAGAGATATCTCTTGATTTGAGTAAAGGCCAGCACCTGACATTAATATTTCTCTTCCTGTTTCGTATAGTGCTAATCAACTGAAACACAAGTTAATTCCAGACAATTTTGCCAACATTAGTAAAATGACTACATTAGTCATTGCTCTCTTTTTCATGATGCTGATTTTGCTAGGATGCAAGAGAATTGCAACAACTAGTGTTCAGTCCAGATAATCTTCTTTGGATATTAAGAGTACACTTGTGTGTGAATAAGTGTGCTAGTCTGTGACTGAGAGAGATTCAGACAGCAAAGAGAACTGTACTGCCTGGGTTTTGTGGCTTACAATGCCATGCTGTTGTTCATAGCTGGGACCAGCAGGACTTATTTGGCATCTCCGGTCTTTTGCCATCTCTGGCACTTTTGCCAGTGGGATTACAGGAGTGGAGAGGACAACAGCAATGAGAAGGAAGCAGGGTCCTCTTTACTAGAAGCAGAAGCAAGGGGAGAGAGCAAAGATGCGCTGGATTTTCAGCCTCTGCTCCTGTTTTCACCTAAGAAGGATATGCGTTGCCTGCTCCATCCACCTCTTCTTTCCCAGGCTCCTTAGAGGGGGTTGTGAACAGAAGAGAGCTCTGTCAATAGCCTGCAGTGTTGTACTTGGCTGCCTCCTCCACTTGATTCTAGGGAAGGGCTCTTTTCCGCTTCATGTCACTTGCTTCTCCTGCAGCTTCCCCATCCATGCTCAGCTAGCAGCTACCACTGAAAAAGCTGGACATTCCCAATCAGTCTAATTCCTTCACACGTACAGTGAACTCCCAAGCACTGGCATCCATTTCCTTCCCTTTTCTCAGAAGACATCCTTCTCACCATTTCACTGTGAGCCTTATGGCTCCTTCTAGTTTCTATACACGCTGGTTTCTGAAGTGATCAGTAAGGGATCTCTCACATAGCCACTCACATGTAGGAGTGGAGTAGACATCTGCCCTGCTAACTGCACACTTCTTCAGATATAACAATGTTCAAGCACCCTAGATGTATGAACTTGACTGAAAAACTATGACATTTAAACATTTTGAGGGGAGGAAAGCTGGGTCTTCTGATTTTAAAGGTTTTATACTTTTTCCTCTGTCTAGACAGTCTCAATGAGGAGACTTTACTCATTGTGTTTAATAAAAAGAGGGAGGGCTCTGAAACAGGACAAGTAGTACAAGTGTTAACAACTCTGGGACATCTGACACCGGCCCCTTTGCTCAGAGGGTGAAAGTCAGCCAAAAGTCAGTCTAACACTAACAATGATTTACTTATGTCCATAAATATGCCCGTGGGTGTCCATGAGCATATGTGCAGATGGACTATTTATCCCTCTCAGGGTGTGAGATGAAGATCTTTGCCCTGGGGTTTTGATCAGACACTTAGGACGTTTCTCAGGTTGTCAGTTGCCTGTATATCATAGCTGTGATGCTGCAGTGAGAAAAGTTAGATAAGACAGGCAGAACACAAAGACAGACATTGCCTGATTCTTCATACTATCTGGGTTTACCTAGTGCAAGTGTTACATGATTCATAACTTTTTTTCACATGCTAAAGGAAAATCCTGAGCTATGGAGAGGAAGTCAAAGAGCAGAAAAGAGAAAAAATGCTGTAATTTCCTGTTACAGGTAGCTCTGGGAGATGTAGCTGTGGCTTCTAAATTATGGTATTGGTAAAAGAAAGAGTGGGAAGGGGTGAAGAGATGGATTGCAATTATGTGTGGGTACCAAACTGCAACTGGTGTTGGTCTGAACAACTGGTTCATCATACCTACCACATAAAGTAAAAAATTTACTAGCTGTTATTTGTTTTTATGTTTTCTGACTAGAACTCTATACATTTTTTTTCAAGTATAAAAAGGGTATTTATTCTAATTCCAGTGGAATAGGATAGAAATAGGCAACCAGATCATTCATTTAAAATGTGGCTCCTGTAAATATTTGGTAAAGTATGTTTGTATGTGCACTCTTTTTTTGTTTAACACTTTTAGTAATTTGTAGATTTTTTTAAAAAATTAATCTAATTTAATTAAATCTTATTTTTTATATGTAACACATATGTTTACCACCCCTGTGTCAAGATAAGACAATGTCAGGAAAGAGGGAATCAGCTGGAGGAACTTTTCCTTAATGAGGCTGTTAAGGCTACTCAATGTATTTAACTGCATTGCTCCGTTCTGGCTGGTCAATTCTGTCCCACTATCCTGTTTGTTACGCTAAATAGTGAAGATACTTGCAAAGTAATTTCTAACAACAGTACAATACAATCAAATGAAACATCCCTTTAGGATTTAATCATTAAATCTTGAAAATTTCAAATTTTACTGAGAGGCTTTGAATTTTTACACATGGAAGGACGCCTTGATCTGATATAAACAAATTAGCTTAACTCACTTGGAAAAGATAAATATATTAAAAAGGAACATTCTTTATGTCAGGTATTTCTGCCTGCAAAGTGTGGTCTACTGCCTTTCGCCAGAGAAGTGTGCCCTACCAACAAGGGCTTAAATGAGAGCTGCAGGGTGAACGAGCCTGCGGTTCTGCGGGGCAGAAATCATAGAGCGTGGGACCTTGACTGATAACAAGTGACCCAGATGTGTTAGGTGATACACAATTTAGTGGGTAGTATTTAGAACTATTTACAAGTTAATGTATTTTTCAGTCCAGGTCATGTTAGAAACAACTGGGCTTTGAAAGATGCAGAGAACTTTTGTGGCCAGTAAAGCTGTGCTACGAGGATGTATTTGCCATTTTGGAAATCTGTTCTTGCTGGTGAGGGCTTTGAGGTTTAAAAAAAATCCACCCTGAAGCTTGCCTGCACGGAAAACCTTCAGACAAAATATCGATTCCTACTTGAACATACAGCTTAGTGACTTCTGTTATTACAATTTTTCTTTCTAATTTTTCATGGGGCTGTAACATCTTTGATTAAGTCAGTTTTCTTTCATGTATCTGCAGTACTTATAACTTGAGAAAAATTGTAATCTCTTCTCCTCTCCGTTTTTTCCCCCTCTCCCTCATTAATATATTTTTCTGTGGTAATTGCTGTGGCAATTCTTCATTCTACAAAAACATATTTTTCTCATTTTTCAAATGCTAAACTTATAAACTATGAAAAATTGGTGAACCTCAGTACTAAAAACTGTGCAAATCCTGTCCTATCTGGTTCATTGTTAATGCATTGGAGCTGTGTTACATATAAGCCACTGATTTTTAATGAAGGGAAGGAGTTGCTGTCTGGAATCAAAAGAAAAAGCCCCACAGCATTTGGAGGGGGAGGGTAAGAAGCTTCAATGGCGGAAGTCATCAAAGGTGTTGAAAGGAGGCACCTGACAAAGGAGCACATCTCTTGTTCTCCCACGCTTCACTTGCCTTTTTTAGAGAGTTCATATGACTGACTGAAACTGTGTTAGATCCCAAGTGATCATCCTTCAGCCTTGCCTGGAAGCAAAAAGAGTGTTGTGCCTTGTGCAGGTGATTCAGCAAGACTCTGCTAGTAAATGTGCTCAGCAGGAGATGCACTCAGGAAGGTGGGGAAGGTAGTTTCCTGAGGTGTTTGTGGCTTCAGACTGGCTGTCGCTTTGCTCTCTGCAAGATTCATCAAAACGAAGGCTTTTCTGTAAGTGACCCTAGTGGCACCAGCACATGGAGAGTCCTCACTGGAAACAGGACTCCAAGGTATAGTGATAGAGCTTACATCCTTACTCTCCATTTCTCAGGTGGCATCTTGAAAAAACTAAGTGCTGTGTTGAGAGGAATGGGTAACTGTAACAATAATGTCCTGCTGGTGCCTGACAAACATGATGATTTCTTTTTGAGTGCCCCAAAGTCAGAAAGGGGCAATTTTGAAAGGCATCTATCAGAGAAAGGAAAACTTTCACTCTGGTTTTTCGTTTGGGGGTTTTTTGGTTTTTTTTTTTTTTTTTTTTGTTCATGATTCTACAGATAAGAGCCATTTTAGCTGTCTCTTGCAGAATCTGCAGACTTCCATTTACGTGAGGAATACAACCTGTTATTAATGGCTAAGCCCTATTCTGGGACATGTCAGCTATCCTATGCCCATATCCATGGTTTCTCTGGGGAGGGCTTGAGCCAAGCCCATTGATATCAGCAAGTGGCTGACTTAATCTACTTTGAAAGAAGCATACAAATGCCTAAAAAGACAATAAAAGATGAGAATCTTGTCTTTATCTCCTAACTATGGCAATAGTTGGTACTGTATGGGCAGTGATTCTTCAAACGTAATTTCCACATCTTCATCTAAGTTCAGTTATCAATTTAAAAAAAAAGATTCAAGAAAATTAATTTTAATTAATTCAGGTTTAAAATAAGTTAGATCAATCCTATGATCCAAGAAATACAGAACTAGATCCACCTCCTTCATTAAAAGAGCTCTAATCTGAAATTTTAGAGTCTCTTGTAAGTCAACAGCGGTTGTACCAGTACCAGAACTTTTGTCTGGATATCAACATGAAGACAGTCATGGTAGATTCTTTTTTTTTTTCCTTTTAACATTGCAAAGGGGCTAAACCAGAGCTTTTGACATGAAACCAAGACAGAGAATTTGTTTGTAGATCTTTAAGAAATGGTCTTGTTTTCCATGGTAAATATAATGATATTTCTGCCACGTTATCCATTGCAAATGGAATAACGGAAATCAAAAACTCAATCTCTTTACAGATTCATATATAAGCCCTCTTTACTATCCAACTCAAAATTAAAAGAGCATATGCTAGTTAGTGGTATATCTAGAAGTATATGGATTTGCAATCTGTTGAAGGCAGGAATTTTAAAATTTGACAGTTGTATTTGTAGTATAGTATTTTTCCTTGTCTGTTGGTGAGGGATATTGGACAGGAGATAAATCTCATGATTACACTGCTCACTGATCTGACCTGTGCCTTTCAAATGGAGGCTGAACCTGTGATTCTCACTCGTTTAAATTAAGCTGTATGTCAACATATCTTCTTAATCAGCCTCACTTACTAACATTCATAAATAAATATTATGCCTCAAAACAGTCTTTTGAAAGGGAAAACTATTGCTCAGCTGACCATAGGAGCAAAGAACAATGTGTATGTATACTTATTTGAAACCCCTTCACATATACTTGTACACATATATATGTGTATGTGTATATATCAGCGATGGTGTAGTCTGTCTGTTGTGAAGACATAGAAGTGAAGATTGTATTAAGCAATTGTTAAGAATATTTGCGAAAATAATGGATTTGCTGCAATACTGATGATTCCTCCACCTAGACTATTGCAATGTATGCAAGGTTTTTGCAATGTCCTGTGGTTGTTGGACCTCTGTATCCAACCATGGGGCAATGACCAAGCTCCGATGTGTAGCTGCTGCCTTGGAGCTGATATTGTAAATGCGAAAGAGACAGAGCACAGGTTGAGCAGAGCAGAGCTGGATGGTGTTCAGCCAATTGGAGCAGAAGCATCTTGGAAGGGAAACCTCTCTGCAAAAGGCAGTGCATACATATAAAATGTAATAAATTAACACAGACTCAAATACATTTAAAATGTGCCTTCATTTCAGCTGTGATTCTGAACTTCGTCTTTTTGATTCATAGAATCATAGAATAGTTAGTGTTAGAAAAGACCTTAAGATCGTTGGATTAGTTTCAACCCCCCTGTCATGGGCAGGGACACCTCACAATAGACTATGTCACCCAAGGCTCTGCCAACCTGGCCTTGAACACTGCCAGGGATGGAGCATTTACTGCTGCTTTGGGCAACCTGTTTTAGTGCCTCACCACCCTCATAGTAAAGAACTTCTTCCTTACATCTAACCTGAACTTCCCCTCTTTAAATTTGAACCCGTTACCTGTTGTCCTATTGCTACAGTCCCTAATGAAAAGTCCCTCTCCAGCATCTTTGTAGGACCCCTTCAGATACTGGGAGGCTGCTATGAGGTCTCCAAGCAGCCTTCTCTTGTCCAGGCTGAACAGCCCCAGCTTTCTCAGCCTGTCTTCACTTATCCTTGTCTACTATCTTGCACACTTTCCCTCCCCACCTTCACATACTTTCAGCTTCTGAGTCGGAGTGGTTTCATCTATTAGGAATTCGTATTGTTCATGTATCCATACCTGCTTCCTATTTTTTAGGTTCTTAAGCATTTTACACAGTGCTTTACCATCATGTGTGTTGCCCTTTCATTCATTCTTTCCAAGAATATTTGGTTTTAAATACTGTCAATATTGCTGTTACATATGCATGCAATACATGAAAGTACAGTCTTATTAAAGTTGATATGTCGAGGAGTGAACAATAATGAATTCTGAAAACATAGTGGTTTTTTTGTCTATTTTAGCTTTTCAGATTATTAGTATAGATGTCACATATAAATAGTCCGAAAACATTTAAATCAAACAATGTATGTGCTGCTGAAGGTTGGGGAAGTAGCAGGCATTTCTCTTGGAAAACTTACAAGTGCTGCCTATGCAAGGCACCCAGAAAAGAGGCATGAGTTGTGACAGTTTCACCATCAGCTCCCTTCAATGAAAAGAGAGCATCACTCTGTCTCTGTGACCTTGTCTCTGCAGCTGCACTGCACAAATCCATTTTCGATGCTTCAGTCTTCCTAATCATTGGAATTGTTCTCCCTACTGTGTATGTGCATTTAGAGTGCTGGCAAGACTACAGAATCATTACTAATGTGGGGACATTGAACACAAAGGAGACAAACCTGAATGCTAGAATGAATTTGATATATCCAGTCACACATGATCTATCTCCTTTTCTCTAAATGAATACTTAGAGAATGAAATTAACACTCTCGAGCACCTGAGAGTTAAATTTAACTTGCTTTAAGTTTGCTAGAGGAATTCATATTCAGCGGTTTGTATGTTATTGCATTTATTTTCCTTTTGGTAAAGTATAACTTTCTCTTTACAAAACATGAGAAAAAAGTTTTCATGTTTTTTCCTTTTTTCTTTTTTTTTAATAGTTTTCTAAAGTAACTCATCATTCCTGGTATGAGATATCTTTACTGTCCAGGTTGTAGTTTGTACTTTTCAGGGAGAACATGACATGAGATTCTCTGGGTGGTGGTGTCTCACTTTGGAAGGCATGTAGTACCCAACCAGTTTTAAAATAAAAAAATAGGTTTGCATAACTAGTTAGAATATTTTCGTGGAAGTTACTTTTCTTTGTTTTGCTGGTATATTGGGGGGAAATAGATTTTGTGGAAAAAGCTTGTTTTGGACAAGAATTTCCTCAGATCCAGGGTGGCATTCCTGCTCCAGGATGTACAAGCTACTTTGTGATGAGATATATCATTAATTCTGATTTATGAAAAGTCCTCAGTATTTAGCAGAGATTCAAACCAGTAGAATATGGATTTTGACCTGGGGCTGCCTACAGTCTAATAATAAGGCAATTAACACTTGTACAGGGTTATCAAAAGCTATCTTCCCAATATGAAATTTCATTCTGTTAGGAAGCCAGCAAAAAACCAGAAATCCTTCACTTTTTCATTAAATAAAGGTCTTTTTTTCTTTCACTGTCTAGTTCTGAGCAGGGCATCTTATTTTGTCAGAAGCCTTCGGTGCAGGGACATAATGTTGAGTGGTCTTGATGTAGAGATACTGAAAAAGTGGAACTCTTGTCCAGAGAGGAGCAAAGGGAAAAAATGAAATTAAAAAACCCAAGGAAATAATGACTGCCACTTTGGCAGTGCAAGCGCAGGATGGGCAACCACTCCAAGCATTAAAGTCTTCCTATTTTCACCACCACCACCAGATTTTCTGCTTTTGTGAGTAGGTCATATTGCTGTCATTTTTCACGAATGAAGAGTTAGCTTCAGAATTGTTCTCTGCAGATCTGAAGCTCTTGAAAGTCTCCAGTGAGATGTCGAACAAGTAGTCTGCATGATGAAGACTTCATGTCTTAGCTTACCTCCAAGTGCTCTGAAAAAGCCAGTTCTAGAGATGTCCCATCACCAGCACTGTAAGTGTGCCAGGGGCTGGTCATTGACATTCAATTCATAGCAATGTCAATGAGCACTGAACTTGTGGATGTCATGCTCCTTTCCTACCAGAAGTTCTCACTTGACTCTTCCACAGCCTCTGCTGTAGTTTAATACTTTTAATATTAAATGAAAAATAACAGCCAACAGGTAAAAGCAGATGTTCCATGTTTGTCTGTGTACAAGTCACTGTTCATTCATAAATCACTAGTGAATACAGAGGACTGCACAAGTTAGATTTCAAAATGAGAACTTGTTCCTAAAAGCAAAGAACCACATCTTTTGAAGGGTCAGAATGAATACATTTCAAAAATCAGCATCTCTCAGACACCCTGTAACATGTAGACCAAAATCTAGGTATCCAAAGACATGAGTCATGATCAAGCCAATAGCACTCTGATCAGAGCTTAGGTTCCTTAAACATCACACTTCCTGTCAGACCTTGAGCAATGCTGTCTATACGTGACAACAGATAAGGGTGTATAACTTTGACACAGCAGTACAGATTACATATTTGAGTAGTAGTCAAACCAATTAAAAATCAAAATAAAAAGGCAAAGTTTAATTTTTAGTAAAACTTATGTTGTCTGGGTAAAAGATATGTAAAAAGAAATAGTATAGACATTAGTAAAACATCTGAGTTATAGAAACTACCATGCAGCACAATTCTCACAGGTAGAGGGCAGAAATGGTTATCAGAACTTTTTAGAAGCAGTGTTGATACTGGCAGTTGACCTAGGGACAAATCTCACCCCACTCTGAATTACTTCAGAAAGCACTGAGTGATTTATACCTCAACTGTCTTATTCATTTGTCATGTTTATGGGCAAGTCAAAACCAGACTGACCTTAAAACTAAAATCTCCAGATTGAGAAGGAACAAATCATATTACATCACAGATTTGTAACAGCTCTCGTATTGATGGATTACAAAGCCACCTTTCAGATTACGGGTGCATTAGTCACTTCAGCCAGCCTTATCTTTTATGTCCACGGTGTGATACAAAGCAAGAACAGAGAGATCTGCCCAACATTCAAAAATGCAAATGAGACTGCAGTTGCTGAATTAGTTTGTTCTCATAGCTGTGAAGTGTGATGTGAGATTGATAATTAACATATGTGATTAGGCCACCAGCAATGGCTCTACATATGCTCTAGTAGTGACTAGAAAAATGAGAAAATGCTCCCTAGCACAGTGAACAAAGATGCTGCAGTGTTTTTTGTGATGTAAAGCATTCATATTTGGAGCTTCTACTTACACTGTTGCAGCGAAGCTGGATCTGCCTTATTGGGTTGTGTTACTGAAAACATTGCAAAGTTGGTTGTGTTTTTATAAGTTTGGGAAGTAGGAGTAAATAGGGGACAGAAATTATGACAAGGCTGCAAGTCTAAATTGCTTTGCTACATGTTATGGTTAATATCAGCCACTTTTAAGAAATGAGTCTGAGACAGAAATAGGAGCTTCGCTAAAAGCAACCTTCTCAAAAGAAAGTAAGACGAATGCAGCAAGGTAAATGACCAGTCATTTTGACTACATTTTAGAATTTTAGTGAAAAATGAAAGAAAGGAATAAAGAGAAATAAAAGATTACAAGTGAGGGAAGCACAGTTCCCTGAAATCTAGTTTTCTGACAGGTGCCCTCATACTTGCGTAAATGTGAAACTGATAATACAAACTCATCAATTACATCTAAAGAACAAATGATAAAATTATTTCAGTGTGTTTTATCCTTTCAGTTGACTCATCCTTGCAATGGACTCACTTTGTTCCTCATAGTCCAGTTGTGATTAACCTGCAAGAAACCAAAACACACTAGACAGAGACGTATACAAGAAAAACTCAGCTGAAATCAGTGCATATCATCTGACTACAATCGTTATCTGCTAGTGTCCTCTTCTAAGGATCCCCATTAAAATGCTAAAGCCTTTTTGTTCTTTTTTGAGTATCAGCCAAAATTTTCATTTTGTACCATTTTTGCAAATATTTTAAAGCTATTCTTTTCTGTGTTCTAGACGAAGAAAATTAGACAGATGTGAAGGTATTAAACCCTGAGACACAATCCCCTGTTGCCAATTTCTCTCTCACCCTGCAATTCGCATTTGTTCCTTCTCAGGACCCAGCTCTGTCAGCTTTCAGCACAAGCTCTTTTAAAGGCTCTCTCAGGTCAGCATTCTGCAACTCTGTACAGAATACAGTGCTTGTAGGATTTTTCTGTGCATGGCAATGCATTAAGAAAGGACTATGTTAACCCCAGCAGAGCTGCATGCCAACACAGACAGACAGCTTTTCCTACCAGGACCCCCTGTTCAGAATGAATCTTGTCCTGAACAAGGCTGTAACAGATACATAACTTTAAATTGTGCAGTTGTGGTGGTTTGCACAGGCTGCTCTCATCAGGTCCTAAAGAACCAGTCCTTATTCACTCTCAGAACTGTATTTTCAGGACTGCCTCTACATATACCAAGAATTTGTGTCTTGTCTGTGTGTACATTCTTGAGTACATGCTTAGGAGGATGAGGGGATGTATGCACTCAAAACGAGGAGACAAGTGGCAATCTAAAGCTATCTGTGGTCAATGCAGCTGTGAGCAAGAACCTGGTTGTTTAAAGGCAGCAAGAGATGACATGTTCAAGGTTAGATTGGATTGGGCTTTGAGCAACCTGATCTGTCCTGACCTGATTTGTCCTCTGAGGAACAGCTAAGGACTTTGGGTTTGCCTAGTTTGGAGTAAAGGAGGCTGAGGATTGACCTCATTGCTCTCTACAGCTTCCTGAGAAGGGGAAATGGAGATAGAGGAGCTGATCTGTTCTTCCTGGTATCCAGTGCTAGGCAGCATGGGAATAGTTCAAAACTGCGCCAGGGAAGGTTCAGGAAGTATTTTTTTTTACCAAGAGGGTGGTCAAACACTGGAACAGGCTTCCTAGAGAGATGTCCAATGCTCTAAGCCTGCCAGTGTTTAAAAGACATTTGGACAATGCCTCTAATAACATGCTTTAACTTTGTCAGCCTTGAGTTGGCTAGGCAGTTAGACTAGATTGTAGGTCCCGACTGAAATATTCTGTTCTGTTCTATTCCATTCTGTTCCATTCTGTTCCGTTCCATCCCATCCTATTTATTTCCTCACCATGGCAGGGGGCTTGGGCTAGATGATCTTTAAAGGTCCCTTCTGACCCAAACAGAACACTGTTGCATGTTTTTGGCTTAGATGCTGTTCTGCCTTAATCTCAGATGCCTGAGAGACCACCAAGGCTAGGAAAATCTTTGGCACTGAGCAAAAGCATCTGACACTTAGGAGCTTTTCTTCTAGAGGGAGGATCTTCATGAGGGAGAGGCATCTCAGCTGTGCAGAATGAAATTTAAAAAGGGAAATGCATTTTAAACATTGCAGATTTTGTTATGATCATATGAGAGATCAGCCTTCTTTTCACATTGCCCCTCCTCCTCCTTCCATGGTGCTGCGTAAGGACAGTTCCAGTAAGGAGGACATGATGTTACAAACCATTATGTATAGAGAAGTTGCAGCTTCCAGAGATTTCTTGGGAAAAGCCCTGCTTAGCCAAGGAAGCTTCCTGACTATCAGCAAATGTTTTCATTCAACCAAAATCCTTTTCCTTTTCATCAACCAATCCATAGAAAAGACTAACAGGTTGATATCTACCATCTGGAATCAGGTATCTGGGAGATACATCTATACTATCCGGTGTAAAAGTAGATTTGTAGAGAAAAACAGTAGGTGCTGATTATCTGACACCTACTCCCATCCCCAGCATTATTTATTTTTATTCTGGATTAGTTTTAGTCTAATCCTCTGATCTAAATGTCCATTTACAGCTGGAATCTACTATGTGAACTCCTGAAAATTTTTTTCCTGTTTGGATTTTTTTTCCCGAAGCAATCCAGTACATGCACTCCAAATATTTCCAAGTCATGAGAACAGAAGCAGAGTAAGTGGAGCTACTGGGATAGTTACTTCAGATGTGTACTTCTGTTTGCAACTAAAAAATCTGTGTGGATAACCTACAGACATTGTATAGGAAGATGCGTGTGTATGAAGTCTACCAAAAGCAGACAGCTGTGCAAAGTCGCTGAAGCTAAGGACAGAAAATACTGCACTGAGAGGTGTGTCTTAAACCTCAGAATAATTGCAATGTCTTAGCTTGGCCTGAAGAAAGGCATTTCCCACCATTTGGAATCACAGTGCATTATAATTTCCTGTACATAGAGGTGTGCTCTCAAATACCTAGTGAACTTTTTCTATGTAACCTTATAGTACAGTATATAGTTAGCAATAGTTTTTTTTCTTGTGAATGAAAGACCTATCTACAATTAATGTACCACAAGAACAATTACAAAAGAAAGCAAGAAGAAAGTCAATTGTATGGGCAAGAAGCTACAGGATGGACAAGGCGTGTTGCTATCTTGCTTGGTTAGTTTGTGTCAAGGCTCTGAGGGCACTACCAGGCAGGACTAACCCTAATGCCCCTCTATTAGAAAACACAAGTTTGTTTTCTTGCTCATTTGTGCTTTCTACTAATTTATAAGTTGTAGAGAGGGTGATAAGACGTGTGTTCCACCATCCTAATTTGATAAACTATAAATTCTAAACCAGAAGTTTATACCTTTAATACTCTGCCTACGGATCTCAATGCACAGATCCTTTTTTTCTGGTGCTCATTTGTTGTTGCTGGCCTGCTGTGAGGCACTGAAGGCATTTCTGTACTCCCAGCACTTGCTCAAATGTCATGTTGAAAGCCCATTTGCAAATTACCTCTCTCGCTTTGACATTATAACCATTAGCTCTTCAAGTCGTGATACTCAAATTCCAAGGAAGGTCCCAATTGTAGGAGAAGGACCCGCTCCCATTGCTTTTTACAGCAGCTTCTGAACTAAGGCAGTTTCCCTGGGAGAGCTAGAAGATACTTGCATACCTTTTTAGAGCATGTCCTGAGAAAATCCAGGCCTTTTTGCAAAGCACACGAATTGCTGCCTGTATCTTCCTATTTGCTTATTTCTTTAGGGGTACTTTTTGTACTTGGGGGTTCTTTAGATGGCATTTTCTCCCTCACTGGCAAAACACACATAGTCCTAATCTCATTTCATGCACAATGAATAGACATGAAATGAACATTGCTACCTACTTCACACATAGCACAGGTATTTGCATATGTGCAATGCCAAGTTTAGGCCTTCTTAAGTGCCTTGTTTTGAAATAATGGGAAGTGCCAACATTTTTTAACCAGCTACTTTTACATTTAACGTATTTCAGAAATGATAGGAAGGAGGGCAAATTTTGTAGTGTGCTGACAGCAGCTGGAAAAATTGAAATTGATATTGCAACAGTACCAAACAGAAGCTTGAGATAATTTGTTAGCCTTAATGAACACAGCAACAATTTCTGTGTCTATATACAAACTCATAAAGCCCGTGGGCTGGGTGAGACTTGAAAGAACTGTGTTCTAATCCTGATAGCTCCTTGAGTTTACTATGGAAACATGGCTTCATCCTTCTTTCTTCTTCCCATTTGGTGTATCTATTTTGTCAGAATACAGCTTTAGCTGTCTAACAGCAAGAGCATATTGGAGCTGGCTCAGAACCTTTAAGTACTACAGCACTACACCAGAAGAAAGAAAGGTAAAAGCAAGAGCTATAGAATCTGCATTTGCAAAGCAAAAACCTGAGTTTCATTTTTTTCTTGTTCAACATATATTAGTTACTACATTCATGCAAAATCATGAAGTGGAAAATGAAATTAGGGATACATTCTGCACTTGGGATTTGGCAATAGGTTAGTGTAGAACATAATTTGCAGATTGAAGTTGAACTTCATTTAAGAATGAACACATTTTAGAGAAAATCCTGAAGATTGTGCAGGTGTATTTTATCCCCTAGCCTGTCTTAAACTCTACAGTTTAAGTCATTATTCTGCTGTCTTTAAAATGGCATGGATTTTTCAGTTCAGTGAATGAAGACCTATCCCCTGGCAATATAAAACACTGTACTGTTTAATTAATCATGATGTTTGTCCAGATCTCATGTGATTAAATCATTGTGAAACTTGTGGACTGTGTGCTATTTTAAAGCAGTCAGTTAGCTTTTCTTTAAAATGATGGTATTCATTTCTACACAGGAGGTTTGTTGCATCCTTCATTATTACCTTTGTCTTGGTTATCCTTTGAGTTCCTTTGTATAATTTGACAATATTTTCATAAGTAATATTTTACTTAAGCTGTTTATGGGGACTGTTTCAGTGTCTTTGTAGTCATAAACGTAACAACCAAAAGCAGACTCATTAATGCTCACAGTTTCTTCCTTCCTATTATAAACTTGGTTTTAGTCTTCACAGCTTCTGCTCTATTGGTTAGTTACCAAATCTCTATCAACACACCTCACAATAAGAAGAAAACAAAGGGCAAAAAAGCATCACAAAAAAAGCATGAAACTAACTGTGTGAAATTGACAAATGGGATCTGATGGTGATGAGATAACTATACAACAGTGGAACATTTTAGAGCTGATGACTTCAGGGAAGCAGGAAAAACCCAAGCATACATTGATCCTCCTATGTTGCAAATACTTATCCAAGGGACACGAGTTAGGTACCCAGTCCTACAGTCCCCTAATGGTCAGTCAGCACAGGGAGACCACCAGCATCCTGGGTAACTGGATCAGTGTCCTGAGATATGAATAGCTTCTCTAGGTCACTCAAGTGCACACTGTAGTGTCCTCCATTCTATCAGAGGCAGCTTGTTCTCTGGAGTGTGAGAAGTGGGAGATAGTGAGAATGACCTGTAAAAATATCAAAAAGGAACATCTGAGGCTTTGAGAAGATGGTGGGTCTTGGTCTGTTTGGTAGTCTATCGATAGACTGCTGAAAAACTACACTTTTCTTGATCTGACAAGATTTTTGCTTTGACTGTAGGGTCAAAATAGTAATTCATCAACTTGGTGATCTGTGAAACTTCAGGGGCATCCTGATTTGGACAGAATGTTGAGGATAACCCGATTCACTAAGTGAATAATTCTATGCCTGCAATCACCAGAAATAATCACCCAATGGACTTCATATTTGTTCATTTTACAGACCGAGCAAGTTATTCTCCTCCTAGACTGTAGAATAAAACAAAGCATAATTTACAGGGGAAGTCTTATAGTATTTACTGGGTTTACTATCATCTTCCTTAGAAGAAGCCATTTCAGAATATATTAAGTCATGATTATTCTGATACTAGTAAAATGAAAAAAGAAAGCAAGGAAGAAGTGAAAATAAAATCACTTGCTTTCAAATCTGATAGGAGAAAAATACTACAAAACCAACCTTAGTCCCTAAAAGTGCTAAGAAAGTATTAAAAGCAAGAATAAAGCTTCCGCTGTTTCACATTATTTTTCTTACATGCCAGAGTTTCTTTGGAATGTACATAGCAGAGAAAAACCTGCTCCATACTCAGTAGAAATGTAATGAGCTTTTCAGTCTTTCAGAAGTTCAAAACTGAAAAGAATAAAATTAAGTTAGCAATTTCACCCTCAAATTTGACTTTTGTTCACATAAAAAAACACCAAAAACCAAACCCCACAAATCGCCAAGTAATTCATAGAATCATAGAATCGTAAGGGTTGGAAAGGACCTTAAGATCATCTAGTTCCAACCCCCCTGCCATGGGCAGGGACACCTTGCCCTAAACCACGTGGTCCAAGGCTCCGTCCAATCTGGCCTTGAACACCGCCAGGGATGGAGCATCCACAACCTCCCTGGGCAACCCATTCCAGTGCTTCACCACCCTCACTGTAAAGAACTTCTTCCTTATAGCTAATCTAAACTTCCCCTGTTTAAGTTTGAAGCCATTACCCCTTGTCCTACCACTACAGTCCCTAAGGAAGAGTCCCTCCCCAGCATCCTTGTAGACCCCCTTCAGATACTGGAAGGCTGCTATGAGGTCTCCATGCAGCCTTCTCTTCTCCAGGCTGAACAGCCCCAACTTTCTCAGCCTGTCTTCATATGGGAGGTGCTCCAGCCCTCTTATCATCCTCGTGGCCCTCCTCTGGACTCGCTCCAACAGCTCCATGTCCTTTTTATGGTGAGGACACTAGAACTGTACACAGTACTCCAAGTGAGGTCTCACAAGAGCAGAGTAGAGGGGCAGGATCACCTCCTTCAACCTGCTGGTCACGCTTCTTTTGATGCAGCCCAGGATACGGTTAGCTTTCTGGGCTGCAAGCGCACATTGCCGGCTCATGTTAAGCTTCTCGTCAACCAACACCCCCAAGTCCTTTTCTGCAGGGCTGCTCTGAATCTCTTCTCTGCCCAGCCTGTAGCTGTGCCTGGGATTGCCCCGACCCAGGCGTCGGACTTTACACTTGGCTTGGTTAAACTTCATAAGGTTGGCATAGGCCCACCTCTCAAGTGTGTCAAGGTCCCTCTGGATGGCATCCCTTCCCTCCAGCGTATCAACCGAACCACACAGCTTGGTGTCGTCGGCAAACTTGCTGAGGGCGCACTCAATCCCACTGTCCATGTCGCCGACAAAGATGTTGAACAGGACTGGTCCCAACACCGATCCCTGAGGGACACCACTCATTACAGGTTTCCAACTGGACATCAAGCCATTTACCACAACTCTTTGCGTGCGGCCATCGAGCCAGTTTTTTATCCACCGAGTGGTCCATCTATCAAACTGATGTCTCTCCAATTTAGAGACAAGGATGTCATGCGGGACCGTGTCGAACGCTTTGCACAAGTCCAGGTAGATGACGTCAACTGCTCTGCCCCTGTCCATCAGTTCCGTGGCTCCATCATAGAAGGCCACCAAATTGGTCAGGCAGGATTTCCCCTTAGTGAAGCCATGTTGGCTGTCACCAACCACCTCGTTGTTTTTCATGCACCTTAGCATGTTTTCCAGGAGAAACTGTTCCAAGATTTTGCCAGGCACAGAGGTGAGACTGACTGGTCTGTAGTTCCCTGGGTCTTCCACCTTCCCCTTCTTGAAAATGGCGGTTATATTACCCTTCTTCCAGTCATCAGGAACTTCACCTGACTGCCACGATTTTTCAAATATGATGGACAGTGGCTTAGCAACTTCATTCGCCAGCTCCTTCAGGACCTGTGGATGGATTTCATCAGGTCCCATGGACTTGTGCACGTTCAGGTTCTTAAGATGGTCTCGAACCTGATCCTCTCCTACAGTGGGCTTTAGGTCTTCATTCTCACAGTCCCTGCATTTGCTTTCCAAGACTTTCGTGGTGTGGTCAGAGCATTTGCTGGTGAAGACTGAGGCAAAGAAAATCATTAAAAACCTAAGCCTTCTCCAAATCCATGGTAGCCAGTTCTCCTGATAGCTTCCGGAGAAGGCCCACATTGTCCCTCTTCTGTCTTTTATTTGCTATGTATCTATAGAATCCTTTCCTGTTATCTTTTACACCCCCTGCCAAACTTAATTCTAGCTGGGCCTTAGCTTTCCTAACCTTGTCCCTAGCTTCCCGGGCAATGCTCCTATATTCTTCCCAGGCCGCCTGTCCTCGCTTCCACCTTCTATAAGCTTCTTTTTTCCCTCTAAGTTTCCTCAGCAGCTCCTTGTCCATCCATGGAGGTCTCCTGGCCCTTCTGCTGCACTTTCCTCTAGTCGGGATGCAACAGTCTTGAGCGCGTAGCAGGTGATCCTTGAATATCGACCAGCAGTCTTGGGCCCCCCTGCCCTCTAGGACTGTATCCCATGAAACCTTACTAAGGAGGTTCCTGAAGAGGCCAAAGTCTGCTTTCTTGAAGTCCAGGGCAGTGAGCTTGCTGCACGCTCTTCTCACTGTCCTGAGGATCTCAAACTCAACCATCTCGTGGTCACCAGAGCCAAGGCTGCCCTGGAGCATCACATTTCCAACCAGTCCCTCCCTGTTGGTGAGCACGAAGTCAAGCATGGCACCTCTCCTCGTCGGCTCCTCTATTGCTTGAAAGAGGAAGTTGTCTTCCACACAATCGAGGAACCTCCTGGATTGCTTGTGCCGGGCCGTACCACCCCTCCAACAGATGTCAGGATGGTTGAAGTCCCCCATGAGGACGAGGGCCTGTGAGCGTGAGGCTGCTCCTATCTGTCTGTAGAGCGCTTCATCCACAGAGTCCTCTTGATCAGGCGGCCTGTAACAGATCCCCACTGTAATGTCCCCCATTGCTGTTTTCCCTTTGATCCTGACCCACAAACACTCTGTTACCTCATCACCCGTCCCCAGACAGAGTTCCATACTCTCCAGCCTATCACTGACATAGATAGCAATGCCCCCTCCCCGTCTGCCTGGCCTGTCTTTACTAAACAGCCTGTAACCTTCCATTCCGACACTCCAGTCACAGGAGCCATCCCACCATGTTTCTGTGATACCAATGACATCATATTCCCGTAGCCTTGCACACATCTCTAATTCCTCTTGCTTGTTCCCCATACTACGGGCGTTTGTATAGAGGCACCTTAGCCAAGCTCCAAATGCAGCCGACTGAATGGCTGGCGCAGCTGGAACATCTCTACATGGCTCCAAGCACTTATTACAGGTGCTGGCAACTGACCAGGAGTGTTGGGATGGATCAATGCTTCCCTCCCCCAACACATCTAGTTTAAAGCTTTCTTGACCAGCCTGGCAAGCCTCCTACCAAAACAGCTCTTTCCCTTCTTTGTCAGACCAGCTCCACCAGCCTCCAGCAGGTCTGGCCTCCCAAATGGAGCCCCATGTTCTAAATAGCCAAACCCCTGACTATGGCACCACCATTCTAACCATTTATTAACCTGCCAAACGCGCCTAGCTTTTTTAAGGTCCTCCCCTTTGTCCTGGAGAATCGATGAAAAAGCTATCTGAGCTCCAGAGCCCCTAACCACCTCTCCTAGGGCTCTGTAGTCCTTCTTAATGTTCTCCAGGCTACTGCTACCTATATCTCTAGCACCCACATGGACCACTAGAAGGGGGTAACAGTCAGCAGGACTTACTAGAGCAGGCAGCCTCTCAGCAACATCCCTGATCCGAGCCCCTGGCAGGCAACACACCTCCCTCGAGACTGGATCAGGCTGGCAGATGAGTGCCTCTGTGCCTTTCAAAGTAGAGTCCCCTACTACTATGACCCTCCGCTTTTTCCTGGAGGCACCGGTAGTGATCCTCTTTACTGGTGCATCAGCAGGATGCTCATTAGGTGTGGTGGGTGCTTTCTCATTAGTCCCCTGCAGAACTGCAAAGCTGTTCTGGGTGGGGACATCAGATTTAGGAGGAAGCCCCTTGTCGTTAATTGTCCTCTTCCTCCTTTTTTTGTTCGTTTTTCTCGTGACTAATTCCCAGCTTCCTGGGTTGCTGCCCTCCTTCTTTCCTATATGAGCAGTGCTGGACGTTTGCAGCCCCTGCACAGTTTGGGCCTGGAGCAAGCAGCCCAGCTTCCTCTCAGCTTCCCCGGCATCTTTTAGCTCTCCAACAGCCTCCCGCAGCTCAGCCACCTGCTGCAGAAGGACCTCCACCAGGGCGCACCGAGTGCAGCCCTGTCCATTGTGCACCCTCACCTCAAGAGACCAGTCGAGGCACTCTCTACACTCCGAGGTCTGCGCCGTAGCCTCTCCTCTCATCGGCTCTGTCTGGGTGCCTACGCTGGCCACCGCCGGGGCAGAGCTCCCAGAGCGGGCCCTGCTCCTGTGGCGAGTGCGCACCATCCCGCTCTCTGCCCGCTCGCCCTGCCCGCGCCAACTGCCGCGCAAACTGCCGCGCCACGCCCTGGTCGCCGCGCTCCCTGGGGTGGGTTTTTCCCCGCTGAGGGCTGGTGCCGTCACTCCTGGCGCCGCCCCCTGTGAGTCAGCTGCTCGCGTCAGCTGAGCTGCCGGCTCCTGGGCAAGTCCTGTCGAGGACTTGAGGCTCTCTCGGTCGCTCTTGCCGCTCCGAACTGAGGCTCCTGGACGCTGTGCTTCCCCCCGCTCCGGTGTTAAAGGCGTCCTCTCTGGAGATGCCGTCCTCGGCAATTCAGATACTCACCTCGGCAATTCAATACTTCTCAATTTCTGGTATTGCCAAAGCCTATTGAAATTGCAGAGTAACTTCAGGTCAGAAATTGAGATTACGGTTTTGCAATTGTGAGCTATTTTCCTGTGTTATGTTATGCCCAGCTCATTGTTCCCTTTCTCTGTCATATTAATGAATGCTAGAGTTTGCCTTTCTCTTCTCTAACCAAAATATTTCAAAAGAGGGAGACTACAGAATGTTTTTAATGACCTCATGCTAACAGAACTGTTGCCATTTAATAATCACCAAACAATCATTGTTACTGTTCTCTTTCCCTTCGGACAATATTTTTTATTTTATATGAATGTCCTTCTGCTCTACTGTGAAGAGTTTTGTATGATTTCTGCTAAAAAAAAAAATAGAGCTGACTTCCTCCCTGCCCCACTAACAGGAAAGCTTTACTTACTTAGTATGAATATTGTTGATAGCACAGTAGGACCAAGGTTTAGATAAATCACAATGGATGGAAAGCTTAATGAAGGTTAAAGATCAAACAAGTAAAGGAAAGCTGATATTTTTTGTGTGTTGAACTACTTCAAATTCTCAGAAGCAAAGAAGAGAAGAGTACACCTGAGGAAAGAAAAAATTAGTTCTGGATAAAGCTTCCACAGAAATCTTTGATGTTCTAAAAATAGAACAAAGTATCCAAACTCTTTTCAGACTAACTTCACCTGTAAACATGTACATTAAAGGCTGCACACTGACATCCGTCCTCAATTTTTCCTCACCCACAAGAGATACCATTCATAATGAGTAAGGGGTGGTAGAATTAGTTCTTTTAGTTGTATCAATTCTTCAAGGAAAAGGTGCTCCAAAATCATCCTAGTACTACATTTGTCTGTTTTAATATTCCCATTTTTTCATGAAAAAATAGTAAATGAAGAAAATCAGGTTTATTTGGACATAGTTCAAACATTCAGGTAACCTTTCTAACACTGCAAAGTTGACAAAGAGTCTCTTAAGCTTTCAGATGGAGACATCTGAGCATGCTTACAATGGTTGTTTTTCTGGAAAGAAGTCAAAAAAGTCAGGAAGCATTTCAGGATCATATAAGCATCAGGGCAGGTAAAAGAAGAGCTGGACTGGTTCTTTGCAGAAATACTGCACTGTATTGAGCAAGGTTTTCCCTGCACCGTATTGAGCAAGGTTTGCCTTTCAGAGCCAGAGATCAAAAGCAACCAAACCAAGGCACCCTCTCTTAAAGAAAGGAATAGCCTAATGCTGAGGACTTAACCAGTCTCAGTGATGGCAAGCACCTGCCCTTCATTAAGCTGTGACACTATGTCTTTTTCCATTTGATACTTCAGGTAAGCATAATTAAATGCAACCTGGAAGAATGCCAGTAATTGATTTGAGGCACTGTTGAGTAAGCTGCTTATTTTTAGTTCGGGGGTTTTGGGTTTGGTTTGTTTTTTTTTTTTTTTTGGGGTGTATACAACAAATCAATGCTACTTTGGGTGTTTTTAAAGCTACTAACAAAAATATGGAAGCTATACATAGATATTTGGACTGCCTGCTGATTTAGACAATTTTTTGCATTACTTTAGTCCCAAATTAGAAATTCTGAGATCTGGCAGCTGTCCAGCTTTATGCATTCTTGAACAGTGCCTGCAGTACAGTGCTGTAGGGTATTGCTCCTTCCCTGCAGAGTACCACTCCTTTGGGGGTCTGGGTCGTTCCTGGAAAGGAGCCTGGGAACAACACACTGTGTAGAAGGGGAGGCCAAATGCTCCAGAGAGAGCTGTGGCAAGGGAAGCAAGGTGGAAAAAATTGTTTACTGTGAGATTCAGTCTTGGAATAAGCTAACAGACGCATCTTGGAATAGGCTGACAGCTGAAGGACAAGAGGACAGACAAGGCTATTTAGAAGCCAGCCCTGCCATAGTTCAGAGGGCATGTAAGGCTGAGGCACATTAGCTGTTGTGTTACGCCTTTCCTCATCAGTTCTTCTCAAGACCTTTGTACTGGGTATTCAAGGGCCTTATATATTTTTTTATCACAGCATTATGTAGCAAACAGCACCCACTAGAAACACTCCCCCGGTGTACCAAAAGATAAAAATTTAGTAGTGAAGAACAAAAGACATTTGTACATCATAGTGGGGTTTATTTCCAGTTACAAGGGACATATCTCATAATGGAAAATTACAGTAAGAAGATATAAATTTCATAGGTGTCTAAAAAGTAGTTAAAGGGCAAAGTTGAGGTGTCAAAACCAACCTCAGTTATTCCTCAGAATGCTTCAGGGTATCTTACCTTCACATTCTTAGAGGTTAGGAAGAATCTTAGCAAACTGTATCAACATGTTCTGTTATTAAGATGACTTGTACCTTTTTCTTTGGTGTGACTACTGACCTTTGTCACGCAAAGGTATAAAAATGCAATCACCTGTGCTTAATGCACTGCCATAGAGAAGTCTTTGATTACAAGGATCATGTACTCTTTCTCAAATAACAGAACAGATATGCAACAGAATGACCCTATTATTGTTAATCAGGACTGAATACATCTACTCTTAAGGGTGGCGTACTGAAATATTTATGGAGAAATTTTGCTCAGTCAGATGAGAAGATAGAAACATTTTGGAAGCATCTTTTTTTTTATTTCTCTCAATTGACAAGTGGTTTCCCTAATAGAGTACATTTTAACCAAATGAGGTTAAAATCAGCCTGCTTCAGTAGCTGTCCAAATATAGGAATAGAGCAAATAATCTCACTGTTATGGTCTACTCTGACTAGAGATGATGTGGAATGTTGACTAGGAATTTTGCATCTGAATCTGCTGAATGTACTGACAAAAGCACAGAGTAGTATCAGCTTGTGAGTGGCAGCAAATAGCAGTCTGTGTTCTGGTTTCTTTACATAACAAAACATGAACACTTAAGGTCTTCTTTAGAATTCTATAAGATATGTCAGGTTCAAACTTTAAAACAAAGAAAAAATACTTTTTTCCAGACTTTAAAATTTCTGTGTTAATTTGCCACATCTAGCCATGTCCTTCAGGCAGAAATATCTCTCTAAACACTCCTATTTGCCTGCTGGTCATATTTGAGAATGTCTCTCAACAAGTAAAATGGTCTAGTGTTATGGTTTTTTAAAGCCTGGTATCTCACAGTATATATTCTTTGCATAATCTTTGCACCAATGTCTTTGGATAAATAGATATAATGACCCAGTTAGACATCTAACGCAAAATTATTATTGAGACTCTGTGATTCAATCTCTTTTTTCTGGACCAGGAAAGCTAATGATGGTTTGTGTCTTTAGGATGCCTCTGGTTTTATATTTTTGGTTATGGTACCAGGAGATGTACTTGGCCACTGTTATTTTTACAAGTCTACTGTTATCTTCACCCTCCATGTATTCATAGCTTTAGCCTTTAGTCTCTGTATGACATTTTATGGTCACATCTCACAGCTCAGTGAAATGCAGCTGTGTGCTACTCTTTTCTTTATAACATGATGATACATCGGCCAACCCCAATATAGTAAAGGACAAGTACAACTGTCATCTTTGGTGGGAAAGGGCATCCTATAACATTTCCAGTTTTTTAGTCTCCTGTCTGTCACGGAGTTGTACCAAGAGACTTGGGTTATGGCTGCTGATCTGAAATCTGTTTATATTTATTGTGGAAAAGAAGAACACCCTTTCTGAGATGAGAGCTCAATCTCCCTTTTATCCATGAATGTAGGAAGTCATGTCCATTCTTTCAGGCCTAAGAAGATTTCAGGCTTTTACCATGAGATGGAACAGTTTCATCTGGGTGGGTGGAAAATACTTTGTCTTGTTGTAGCCTTTCTTTCAGTGATCAGGACACTGACAAAGGAGATTACAGTCCTGTGAAACCAGGGAGAAGATTGCCCTGGGGCATACCACATGAATGTACTAACTACTTGGTGATTATGGAAAAAAGACAGCTTGGACAGAGCACAGGTATATAAGTCCAGAAGAGCATTTCAGATTGTGGGTCTTAAGATGGATCTCCAAATGTTGTAAAAAACATAGGACTTAGATGTTTATTTCACCTTTTATCTGGCTTAAGAAATTCCCTAATCAGTGTTTGGACAATTCTGCGTTCTGCTCCGAAGTACCTATTTCTCCACACGTAAAGAGTTCTTGGTGCTCAGCTAGTGGAGTAGATTCAGATCTATGCCTTGTCTAGAACAAAATGAAATAGATAATCGGATGCTTAAGAACCCTTTTGGTAGCCTCAAGCTATTTATCAAGATCACAAACGCGGTTTATGGCAGAGACCACCACCCTTTCATGTTACAAGTTCATCCTCCTCTCAAAGGTGCAGATGGCTTTGTGTTATGTGTAGAAGCTAGGGTCCCACTAGACTGCACTTGCCATGAAAAACCTGGTGACAAAGGAGGAGAAGTTCATTTAAGATGAACATGAAAGATGGAGGGAGGAAAGCAGACCTTTAAAGTGTTACTACACTGGTCCTTGCTGTGCCCTGGTAGATATGCAATGCCCAGCGGTTGTACACTAATTGTGAAATCATTCTTGGTGATGGCAGGCACTGTACTAGAAAGAATAAGGTCTAACCTTGCAAAATACCTGAAATATATTGTTCAGCCACAGGAAACAAGTTAATGTGAGAGAAATGGAAGTATTACACTATCTGCTACAACCATACAAATAAGTATTTCTTCAGAAGGCCAATATGAGGTGAAGTCAGATACAGATGGGAGATTTAGATTTGTCTTTTTGTGGAAATGATACGGAAAAAAGACTGATCTTTTAGTATAAACTATACTGAAAAAGGCATGTAATGTAAAATGTTCTCCTAATTTGATTTTGGGTTGTAACAACACAACGTTCTTAATTTTGAGTATTCCTGTTATTTGATAACACTAGAACAGTTTCTTACTGTCTCATTTACAGTTTTTATCACATAAGAGTTCTTCATATCCTCTAGCTGTTACTTGAAAAATGCAGCTGGAAATAGTAAAATAAATATTAACTTCTGTATTTGTCAAAAGTCCTTTTCTGGAGTTCCTTAATAAGAAATAAGAACTCTCATGGGAATCATGTTAATTTTTGGTAGGATTGTAGGACTTGATTGAATAAGTAGCATGATTGTATTTACTTTGTGCTCTCATGTGAGCATGACATACAAATTTGGGGTTCTCAAAAACTTTGTAAGCATCAGCTTAGCAGCTTTAACAATACTAAGATACTAAGATGCAAATTCTGATGGCTCTCAGATTTCCCTTCTTGCCTCCTGGGAGCTGCTGAAAGAATGAAACTGGCTAATAGAATCATAGAATCTTTTAGGCTGGAAAAGACCTTTCAAATCATCAAATCCAACTGTTAACCTAGCACTGCCAAGTTCACTACTAAACCATGTTCTTAAGCACCAGAAGCGAATAGTAGAGTAAGGCATAAGATCCAGGTCTCTTCCATCTTGCCTTACTTTGTTTCCAACATGATGGAACAGTCTCTACTCTGGCTTCTCTTTTTGACCTGCATTTCTTGCTAGAGACTATTGCATATATAGAGATGAAAACATAATTTTCTTTATTGCGATACCATTCTAGTCCAAGTTTAAATTGGGTAGTGTTAAATAACAAGGATTTTATATTTCAGTTTTATTCGCTATCACTATAATGTAGTTTTTAAGGGGCATATGCATTTTGTAACTACTTCAATGGAAAGTGATGATAAAAGAGATTTGCCAGCACTGAAAGAAAATAATTTTTGCTGATCTCAGCTATGAATAGCAATTAAACTAACCGATGGCAAGCATTAGTGTTATGCCAGCACCACAAGTAAGAAGCAGTTAGCTGCTGAGAAAAGGAATACCAGCATCTACTATTGGCCATAAAATTGGCCAGTGACTCTTCAAAACAATGCTTACCTCAAGAAAACAATAACTGAGAGATATTCAGAGTATCGGGACAACTGGTCAGTCTCCATAGCATTTATTTCCCCCCCACCATAGTAAATAATTATTTAACTGATCTAGAGTCATAGAAACATATTGTAGGATAGAGTATGCAAAAGGTCATCTAGCTGAGGACACTCCAGAGAGGTGTTCTCCAGCTTTAACTGGTGAGGTTTGTAAACATTGAATCTCAACTTAATCATGAACCAAAGAAACAATAGTTTCTCTTTTCTGTGGTCAAAAGATTTTAAAGAGTTTTGAAGAACTTCATATTAATTAGAAAATGTAGCTGACAAGTTAGTGAGACAAGAGTAAATACATCTTTCTTTGCTTTTAAGAGGGTATGATTTTTTTTTAAGCATGCCTCTTAGTCAAGATAGGACATCAATATCTGTTTAGCTGACGTTCTGAAAAAAAATAAATCAAATTGAGTTTTGCTAATCTAGCACTGCAAAAGCTGTAAAAGCTGTTTTACTAAGAAATCTGGTCAAACTTCTAGTGTGCACTTTCAACAAAATGCTTTGTGTCTTTTAATCGATGGACTGCCTAACTACGAAGTGCCATACAATGTTGACATTGAGACTGGTAGCTTCACTCAACTTTCAGGCTTAAAATAAAAACTGCTGCCAAGAAAGACATTCTAAAAAAAGTCAGATGGAAGGTTTATACTTTTCTTACACAGATTAGATAAAGGTGTATAAATAAAAATTCCCAAGACAAAAGTTCATTTCATCTCTTACCAATGCATTGGCTTTTGAAAGAAGAAACTGATTCTTTCTAAGCAGCCATGTGCAAAACCTCATGTATGTTCATAGATTTTAAAACTAGAGCTTAAACTAACATGCTAACTTTGAAATAAATACTGATTCTTCTTGAGTGAAACTTGGAAGCATGGTAAAGAGATGCCATAAACCAGTTTATATAGCCTGACCTCTGTGTTAAGTCTGGTTTGGCCAGTGTCATAGAGGCCAAGCAGATGAGTGGCTTGTCAGAGTTTTGCCACAGTCCTGTGGATGAAATGCTGATGAAATACTGTTCAGGTGTGTGTTGTTACTGTTCCTGACTCAGGAAGGATAAACCATAGGTATGCACAGAGTGTACTTAATCCTCAGCTTCAGTGTCAGGAAAATGGAGTTGGTGCACTTGCTCTTTCTTTGGTCAGTATTAACTATGAAAAGTGAAGAAGGAAGAGAAGCCTCTTCATTCACCATACAACTGTAATTTGGACAGTCAAAGGAGCAAAGAATACAGCAGCCTGACATCTAATTAGTCTTTTCTGTGATTAGGAAGGAGATGCTGGAGAGAACAGCAGGAGCCTCATAGCTGAAAGAAGAGAAGAAAGGAGCCCCTTTTATTCATCTTCCATTCAGGATCAACTAAGCATATTTTGAACCCTTGAAAGGTCTTTTGTGAAGTTTTTCTGCGTTTCTGTGACTTCAGATAAAATGTCTGTCAAATGTTATTGTTAAAATGGTTGAAGAGACAGTAATGAGCAGCACAGCCAGCTGCTCATTGAGAGTCATTGCTGTGGTGGTTATTTTAGGATCATCTCACTTACAGACTATGTCTGTGCTGCTGAGCTGGGTATATTACAGTACCTCCCTGCTACAATAAGACTGGCCATTCTGTTGGGATAAAAGCTCAGTTGGGTACAGTAATACAGCTGGAGTAAAAACCAATTGACTAACTGGAGGCATAAAATTCAGTCATGAAAAAGAGTGAGGATAAAGACTGCTAGCAGAAACCAAATGGGGGTTTCATTCAGTACCTGACTGAAACATTTAACTTCAGCTGAATGTGGTGTAAAAAACAGTAGAAAAGAGTTGAAAGGCATATAATGAATTAATGGAATTTGCAATGTCCAGTCTAAAATCTTTGGCTCGCTATACATTTGTATAACCAGAACTGCTGTGATCTGACTTTTCCTCATGCTCTCAGCTTTCTAATTAAATAGACCCCATATGTCTGAGGTAAATGGAGTGGAGAAGAGGGGAAGAAGTAGTGAGGAATGTGATCAAGAGAATCATACTTTTAGAGTTGTTTGCAATCTCTCTGATCTGCTGTGATATGCTAGTTCTTATATACTAGTATACAGAAGCAAAATCCCAGCTAAATCAGATGCAGTCCAGCACTTATGCTCAAGAACCTGTTCTCTGTGGTTTCCCATGTACACGCTTTTCGAAGTGAAGTCTTGTCACTTAGATCAGGCAGAGGAGGGAGAAAAACATAAGCCAGACTTTGGTAGTGTTTTGTTTACTGTTGACTTTTACTAGCATCTGCTGCACCTCTTCATTCTGCTAAAGGTAGAACCTTGCTGAGAGGTAAAATACAGCAGGTTCATCTTGCAAATTAAGGACTTTAATTAATTATGTATGTAAATAATTTATGAAAGAGTATTTCTGCCAGCAAAAGTCCATCTGGAATGAATCTCTTTAGAGGAATCAAGAAATCAGATTCAGTAGATATATCTTTTATTTTCCTTCTGCACTGTGTTGGACTCCTGCAGACGTCTTTTCATAAAGAGGCTGTTATTTTCCGTATTTATTGCTTTGTTATTAACTTAAATGTTAACCATAAGCTGACAAAGTCGTGCTGGTCATGTCGTCCTAGTCAAGTCTCTGGTTTTCCCCCGATCTTATCCAGTTAATGTTGTTACTGGGACTACTCCTACAAGTGGAGTCAAGCAACTCCTTTTGCAAAGCTAACACACGTGTTCAGAGCCTTTCTTGCCTGTCTTTTTTTCCTGGTTCCTGGTTTCTCCTTGGTCACCTGCAGACCTCTTATCTCTCTGAACAGCTGGCATCGGTGAGAAGGTTCTTCAGTTCTTCATGGAGTCATGACAGAAGTAGCTTGCATGTAACCAGCCTCTAGGCTATTTTAGGATAAGGAAACTTCAGTAGGTCCACAGAAGTAGAAAGAATCTTCAGATATTTGATGTCATAAAATACTGACGTGGCATATAATCAAAAAGGCATGGAGTTCCTATGCCCACCTATACAGAATGACAGGTGAAAAAGTGGAAGCAAGAACTAGTATTTCACTGCAGTTCTCAAATTTCCAGACAACCTCTGCTTCAAGAATTTGAAATTATAATTTAGATCTATTGTACCATGAAGGAGAAAGGATTCTTCAAAAGGATTAATATTCATAGTTAGGACTCTTCTGATATCCGAGTACCGTGCAATGGCACATGTCAGTTAGAGAGATGAAAGAATACTTTATTATTCATAAAGACTGACTTTTAAACTGAATTCACTGCCTTTCGGGGAGGGGGGGAGGAATGGAAAGTATTTCTGTCAAACACTATAATTTTTTACTAGCTTTGCAAGTATCTTTTCATTACAGAATGAAACAATCAAACCAGGCATGTTAAAAATCACCTGTCATGTGGAGTCGAGTCATGTGAAGATCAAAGACAGTCAGATTTAATGTAAAATACATAGGATTTTGTTTTAAATTAACAATTACCTGCTGAAGAAATCTCAGAACTTCTTACGAATGACAAAAAAAAAAGTACCCCAAATACCACACATGTATAGGAAGTTTCTGTTGACCTAATGGAGAAAGGTGTGTTTCAAGAATCTTTCAAGTATGGTTGATTTTAAGAGTTGGCTGAAAAGCAATGAATAGCATCATGCGAAAATATGAATTTCACAGTTTACAGTTTAAAAAGTAATAAATACCTTTGTGAATGTGCAATTAAGAAAATATTTATATTAGAAAAGTTTACTTTTTACAGCCTTAAGCTGTTAAGGAAACTAACATTTTAGAAAGATTTGGAGAAAAAAAAAGTTAATGCATTAGTTGTCCATTATTAATGAAGACAAACAGCCATTCATCAAGTTCTGGTAGGGCAGAAACTATGCAGAGAACAGCTGACACTTCATCAACAATCATTTGCCCAGCCTTGGACTGTAGGATATATTCTCTTACAATAAAGGCCCTAGGGACCCAATTTGCTTGATGTTTAGAAGAAACTGCTTGTGGCAAGGATTAAATTAAACACAAATCCCTGAGATAAGGCATGTAGTTAAGCACTTTGTTTATGAAGGGCCACAGACACTATTCACGCTGGTAATAATAATTGATGAAGTATTGATTTAAGCATCTAGCAGATTAATAATTAATCTGCTATTTGTAATTTATATAATTTATATAATTTATATTTTGTTGCACTCCCTTGCCATGAAAAGCGTAATTGGAATTTACTCATAGGCTTATGCACTTTACAGACAGGTCAAAATCACTAATGAAGATCGTAGACATTTCTAGAAGCTGATACCAGGCGGGGTTTCCTCCACTTCCAACCAATGTGCATGCCCCTGTCCTCCCTGTGCAGGACATGCTGATCATGCATGATCAATAACTTGGGGTGAAGAAGCCCATGAGAAGGTAGCTGTGGCTCAGATGGGGTTGGGGATGGACTGGAGGAAGGCTGTGGCCATAGGTGGACATTATGGGGAGGGAAAGTAGACGGATGGGGTGCATCTGGGAACAGAGGTGCTGTGGTAGCAGTGCGGGTGAGCAGCTGAGGGGCAGTAGCACTTTTCAGGGCTTTCCAAAGTTATGGTTACGTCCGTGCCCCAGGTGGGTACTTCTCTCTTGTCCTCCTCATCCCAGCCCTGTTCCCTGCCCCCTGCCCCTCTCTCCAGCCTGGGAAGGGGATATGCATATTCCCACTTGTTTTTGGCTGCCTGTGAAATAGGGTATCAGCACCACTGCTGTTTGAAGATGGGACACTGTTCCACATACCTAGAGTTTAATTTTGCTATTGCAAGAAACATGATTAAAGTAGATTCTAATAAGCATCTACCTATGACAGTAAGGTAGTGCAGGCTGGAAAACATTCTATATTAAAACTAGCCATAGAGCTGAGCTGCCATGACTGCTGTGACTGCTGTTTCTTCATCGTGCTGCAGCCAGTGAAATGATACAAACATGGTATAAAAGAATCCTTGGGACTGTGACTCTTTCACCTGTCATATCAAGTTTCTGACCAGGCTGAGTCTGACATTTACCTTGCACACATCATGCATGTCACATTCAAGCCTCTATTACCTACAAACCAGCAGCTGGGGATCTGAATGTGGTGGATCATCTGAGAAAGCCTGTAGGAAAGGGAATGGAAGAGAAATTTTTATAGACTGGTTCTGTAAAGCCCAGTGACCAGAAACTGAGTTCATACCAAATTAATTTATGGGGCCAGCTCAGTTTGGAGAGCGGTATGACGGCTTGCAGCTGAAAACTCAAATAATTTTTCAGATTGCTCTATTGATTTATAAAGCCAAGCTCCACATGGAATTTGATCGTATAACTAAATTAGTATCCTTCAGAAATATAGGTAAAATACAGAGAAGTATTTTATGTTTGGATGAAATACTACACATGAAGCAACATTCTAGTTTTATTACCTTTCTTTTATAAAAAAAGGAGCAAATAATTTTATTTTTTTTTTTTTTTTTAGCAAGGTAATTGTCCAGTGGTTTTTTGAGATACCTTATCCCTCCTACTTGGCTTAGAACAGCAAACAAAAAGCACCAAGGTTGTAGTCAGAGGATTTGCATATTTAAGACAAGAACTAAGAATGTAGGTTTCCCCTAACTTAAAATAAGTTACCAACCAAAGAAACTTAAAAGGCCTCTATAAGATTATAAAAATGCAACAATTTTTAGTGGCCTGCTCCTCAGAGAACACTTTTTTTTTTTTTGCCATTTCATTTTTGCCATTTCATTTATGAAAATTACGTTTTGTTTTTATTTGTGATAAAAATTGCAAAATTTTAATTACTTCTGTTTCATGCACTTAATTCTATTTATTTTTGATACTGTCATTTCTGTCACCCTTCCACTTGGCTTGTGGTTCTCATTCTAATACAGAAATAAACAATTTAACTAATGTTTTCATTTTAGTTTCCTAGTTTAGAGAAAGTGTCTCATGGTTTTGATTAAATGTTGTAAACAGCATGTTGTAAAATACAGTTGTGATGACTCACAGACCAATTTAACTTGCTCTGTAGTCACCTGTGACATTTTCCTGGTAGCTAAATTTCTGTTTCTGAACGTGCCCGAGACCCATTTTATCAAGGCTCACTGGAGCAATCCCCACCTGAAGCTTAAAGCACATTGTCTCCACACTACAGAATTTTTCATTGCCCATGTTCTCCATAGGCACAGCCTGTTTGTACTTTCAGCACTGTCACCTGCCTTCATCCTGGCCAGTGTTTATACACTCAGTGCTCTGCCGTGAAGACCTATCTCTTTAATATTTTGGGGGTGTCTAAAATATTTTGGTAGCCCTTTTTCTGCCCATAGAAAAGGTTGTTATCCTTTGTGGAGCAAAAGGATGAATAATGAGTCTGATTCCTATGGAGGATTTTCAGTGTGACTGCAATGTCAGTAAGGCCAGATTTGCAATGGAATTAATTTCCTGGCAGCTCACATCATTCCCAGAACTCTTAACAGCCAGATCAGCCACCATTTATATTGCTAACTCCTTCTTAGACAACAGAAGCTTGCTCTTGGTCTTGAACTGCGGTTTGGTGCCCACTACCATGTGTGTCACTACCATGTCAAACTTCACATTCAGCAGGCAGACAGGAATGCTTTCCTCAGCCTGCAGTAGGTCCTTTGGTGGAGTCTGGGCCAATGCATTGGCCAGTACAGTTGGATTTCCTCTTAATTCAGTGTGCACTGTCAACATTTGAAGTAATCAGTGTGCTTTGTTATTGGTGAAGACACAGGTGTCAATTGTGAGAGTAACTGTGATAAATACATCGATGAGGACCTGGTTAGTGTATCAGGTAGTGGTGTGGAGTGGAATCTGGTCTACTTAGAAATGGATGCTTTCACTCTCAAGAAGTAACATTTTAAGGCTCTTGCAGAAAATTCTGTTAGGATTTCTCAAACATTTTAACACACAAGATGAGGTTTTCCTTGTCCCTTTCCCAACATGTCCTTGTGTATCCAGATTTCACTTAACATAGTACTTAAGGAGCTTAAAGTGATGTGTTGAATTCCATATGTTAAGAATATGAGATAAAAGTGCAAAGAATATTAAAAAATATTTTAAATAACTGGGGGAGGGGTGTGGAATACAGAAAGATCATTAATTGTTTCAGAAGGTTATAGTATTAAAACAACGTGGTTTTTTTAAGCAGGTTAGAGGTGCTTGTGACATAAGTGACAGACACCAGATGGCTCCACCTTATTAGAAATCAGACTATCTCAGAGTTTGAGCAGAGGTGAGGTGGACTTGAGGGAAGGGACTGTGATGAAACCCCTACCTTGGAAATAGGATGGAATGGACTTATAAAATTGATTTAGTAAGTTTGCACTTTGTTTGAATACTTCAAATTAGAGCTGGGGGGATATAAAAAAGAAGCTTTGAAGTTAAGTGAAGAATGTAATTTGATGGCTGAGCAGGATAAGAAACTCAATAAGGGAGCAGTCTGAAACTACAGGAAATATGCAAATTCCTGGTTTAAGAGCCAGATTGGACCTACTTGACCTATCAATCCTCCTTGACAGATAAAGATTCCCCCAAATTTAATATTTCATTATTAGTATTATTAATTTAGCTTTTATGGATCTGAAGACACCTTCTGAATGTGAAGTACTCTTGTGCAATTCTGTTGACTCCAAAGGAAAACAGTACATAATACGAAAAACAGTGAAATGTCAATGATTATTTTGATGCTGCAACAAAAGATGAGCTTTTTCTATATGTTCTGATGTTAAGGACTAAACCAAACATTTGGCTATGTACCTTATATCTGTTCTGTTTATTTCTTCTCATAGTGTAAATGAAGGACAGAAGGGCAGTCTTTACAGCCCATTTTGTTATCTTTGTGGTATATTCAGTGGCTTCTTAACACAGATATTGAAAACCTAAGGAAATACATCAAAGCATTAGACTTGATAAAAGGGCTTTCCACTGTTCATGAAAGGAACAAACAGTTCCAAGGAAATAATGTATCTACAAATATGAGGATGCCCCTTGGCTGAATGACTGAGTAGAGCAACAAAAGACATGTATGGAAGAACAGATTAAGTACAAATTGAGTGTCAATATTTCACAAGTGGTGAAATACTAGATGATGAGTTCATACCTTCTGATTTATAAGTACTAAACACCTGCAGAGGAACTATACTATACATCTTATTAAAAATTTCCTCATCCAAAGATGAGTAATTATTTCTTTGGAGCAGTGCGTGGGAGAGAAAATGTCCTTATCTCAGAGCAGCATGATAGTATCCAAGCTAAAGGAAAAAGCAACTACAGGAATCAACTGGACCATTAAATTGAGTAATTTTGTATTCGCTTAATTGAATCAGCTGGCAGTCCTCCCAAAATGCCCCTGCTCACCATCACCTAGGGAGCTTAATTGTAAAACTGAGTTCCCTGTCTTAAGGACAGTGGCTGGGATCTCGAATTAAGTGCCTGAATGAGTTTTTTGTGCTGAACTGAATGAGTCTGTTGTGCTGAAAGTCCTTTGTACTCAGACAATAAATACAAAACTCAAAATGATTGTTGCAGAAAAGTGACCGCCTATGGCAGTTTCCGTGTATATGTATATGAATGAGATGCTGTGGTATTTCACCCTCAATCAAGACAAGTAATAAAACTAGAACGAAAGGCTGTTGCATTCAGAGGTGTTCCGCTGGAAATTGCATGTATCTGAGTTGACTCTAGCAGTCAGTTGACATTTGCATGTACTAATTAATAAGAAATGTTGGCTATTTTAATAATGTCTGTTGCTTTTTCATGAGCTGCCACACTTGTGCAGGGGTTGCCTCTGCTCCCAGCTTGGCCCTGCATGAGCAGCCCCACTCCTGCTGCCTTGGCAATTTCTTTGCTATTCCCAGTGGTTGGGTTTTTTTTGCCCTTGCAGTGCTTTGTGAGTGAGTTGGATTTACTGTTGATCGTACTGTACTAGGCAGCTTGTTAACTTAATATCTACAGCAGCTTTTCTATTACTAAGGTCAGTACTCAAAGCACAAACAAAAGGATTCATTTTGAAATCTGAGACTGGGTTATTTTTATCAACTGGTAGAAGAATAATCTAATATTTTCATAGAATCATAGAATAGTTAGGGTTGGAAAGGACCTTAGGATCATCTACTTCCAACACCCCTGCCATGAGCAGGGACACCTTGCACTAAACCATGTCACCCAAGGCTCTGTCCAACCTGGCCTTGAACACCTCCAGGCATGGAGCATTCATGAAGCATTCAACTTCCTTGGGCAACCCATTCCAGTGCCTCACCACCCTCACTGTGAAGAACTTCTTCCTTGTATCTAATCTAAACTTCCACTGTTTAAGTTTGAACCTGTTACCCCTTATCCTATCGCTACAGTCCCTAATGAAGAGTCCCTCCCCAGTATCCTTATAGGCCCCCTTCAGATACTGGAAGGCTGCTATGAGGTCTCCACGCAGCCTTCTCTTCTCCAGCCTGAACAGCCCCAACTTCCTCAGCCTGTCTTCATACAGGAGGTGCTCCAGCTCCCTTAACATCCTCGTCGCCCTCCTCTGGACTTGCTCCAACAGATCCATGTCCTTTTTACGTTGAGGACATCAGAACTGTACACAATAATCCAAGTGAGGTCTCATGAGAGACCTCATTTGTTTTTAAATCAAACATATTTGTATCAGAATTATATAATATCCACTCTCTCTTTTTTTTTTTTTTTTCTTTTCTGCTGAGCAGTGTCATACAGTTAAAGTCAGGAAATTAATTATATTTGCTTTTAATACTAACATACCTATATAAAGATAAAATTTCCCTGCAGACTATTTGGAAATATCAGAGCTTTCACTGAATTCCAATTCACAAATATTTTTGAAAATGCTCTCACATGTAAGGCTGAAAGAGCAGGCAAAGTAGATTTATATTCTTTAATACTGATGTCAGAAAGTGAAATAATAAATTATCGTTTAATTTGATGGGCACATTAAAAGAAAAGATCTGCCAAGCAACCTGTCTGCATATGCAACTATTTCTGAGTTTAAGAGAATTCATGGCTGCCTGCGACAGGAGAAGCAATCCCTGTATGTTTCAACAGTTCAGATTCAGATCCAGTATTCTTGAAGTTGGCTTTTAAAGCTGCCTTTCCTGTTTGAGACCTGAAAGGCACGTGTTACTCCAAATTCCTCCTAATCACCATGCTGCAACAGAAGCAGCCATTCCTTGTTTAAGTAGGATTGCAACAGTCTTCAGAAATCTGTTGAAAACTCCAGCCAGATTCCTACCAACCACAGTGAACATTGCATTTTATAGGAGAAATTTCAACTTGAAATTCGTACATTGAAAATAAATAATAAATATATAGTTGACTCTCATAAAGATGAGCAGCTGGTTATAGACTTATGCATGTTCTAGAATTCAGTGGTTGGGAGGGTAAACAATTGACTTCTGTATTTCCTAACGCAGAAAGGAAACCTGCAAAGATGACTGAAAAAAATTTAAATCAGTGTATGGCACAAAATTAATATAAATTACACTCCCCAGAAGAAGGCGTGAATAGGCAGATGCTATAGAGGGTAGCTCCATTGGACTGCTTATTACAGAATAAATGATAGCAAAAAAAGTAATACAGCTCAATGATACAGGTCATTGACTTAGACTTCTCTGCTGGGAATGATTAAAGTGGCATTTAGCTCTACTGGTTGACTCTCCAGGGTGCTGAAAAACATCACATCAATACAAATCTGCTTAGCTGCTCACAGAAAGAATGGTGTCATGGAAACATAAAAAAAGTTTCTGACTCCCAGCATCAGGAATAGCAGCAGTATTTTGGATTTCAGGAAATAATGAATAGCACAATGGAAGATAAAACAAACAAGTTCATCAGGCCATCTCTGATTTATATTACATTCAGATATACCAATGAGACAGGGCACGAGAGTCTTGTTCTTATGCATGGATAAGGAAGCAAAACTGCTGCTACTCAAAACATGAAAAATCTATCTATAAAAAGCAATATAAGAGATAATATGGGAAATGCTGGGTACGTCTCTACAGATATCTCAAGTGTAGCAAGGACCATTATTACAGCTTGTTTTGCCACTAGATACATAAGCACTGTATGTTGTATATTTAGTTGAGCATTGTTTCTACCACTGCAGGAAAAATTACAGTATAATTATCAATAATTCTGAATGGGCTATATCTCTTCAGGCAAGGGAAAGATCTAAGACATCACTCAGCTGCTGCATGAAATCATTTCCAGTAACAAGATTCAGTGGGACTGGGAACCAAGTTAAACTTCAGGCCTGACCAAATTTTTGTACAGGCAGGTTTTGGGTTAAGAATCACACTACTTGTTTTGCATATTACAAATCTAAAATAGGAGAGTTCAATGAAGGGTATCCTTTTAGTGTATCCAATAATTTTATTTTTCTCTGTTATGCCTGGAGGCACAAAACCCCTGTGTTTCTTAAAGTCTGACTTAGTTAAAGAATACTACTAGCTTCTATTATGCAACAGAACTATATTTTCACAGAAGCACTAAGTGAAAATCTGTGGGTCTTATAAACGTGTATACCTACACATCTAAAATGTCCTTAAGAAATCAGTCACAATTTTTATAACTGGGGACAATACTTTAAAAACCACTGAAGGCAGATTTTTTTTACAGGAGACATCCAACGGCTGTCTTATCCCTTTCCTGTGGAACCAGAAAATTGAATGGTGTTGCTTTAAAGAAATATGAAAAATGAATTTGTGTGTTACAGTTAAAACCCCAAATAATTATTGCTCTTGGTAATACATGAAGATAATTTTTCCAAGAAGTACATGTTGCTTTTGCAATTTCAGTAATGGTACAAGGCAAAAATAGTAGCCAGCTGGCAATTAACCTCACCAAGGCATGGTAATTGTTGAATGTAAGGAGACAAGAAATAAGCATGAGTTAAATTTAGACAGTATGAGTTATATACTGTGGGGCAGGAATTAAAGTTTCTTGTACATAAAGATTTTTGCTGTCACTGCAACTTAAGCTGTGAAACTGCAAATTCTTCTACATTTGAATAGTATCAAATTAGAGGGATGATATCTATAAGTAGGTTTTTTCAGTATTGATCTTTGTAATTCCGCAGTGGGCTAACTTCAAAAACCAAAAGTAAGCCTCCTCAGTGCAAGAAATGTTTTTAGATATTTTGAAGCCATCGGTACTGTAGGATGAGATGAGTTAAAAAACATGCATCTATAGAGGAGTTCTGTTTCTGCATAGGACTATCTATTATTTATAATTGCTAGTGAAAATTCACCACTGCAGGGATCTTCTATTTCATGTTTTTAGCACAGAGGTTCAGTCTGAAACTGAAAAAATCAGTGATCTTGCTGCCTGTGTGGTAGAACTGATATTTCGTAAGAAAACTCTGAAGGCCTTTTACAGTTTTTATAATCTAGACTCCCCTAAATGATCTAGGTAGTCATGTCAAAAGTGGTGAGAAAAATAGCACTTTAGTAGAGTTGAATTGCATTAAAAAAAATTTTTGTTATGGAATATTACTTTTACTATACAAATTCTCTTTATTAGTGTGACAAACTTTTGTGCAATGATAACGTGTATAAAATGCAACTGCCTTCTTCAGAAGTGCTGTGTTTATTTGCCCTCACACAGAAAGTGTGGTCCTTTATGACTTAACAATATGTCTATAATTGTCTCAATTCGTGTGTTCGGAGGTGCAAGGCTGCAATTCCTCTGTCTGTAGACAGGAAAACAGTCATAGGCACTGGCTGCTTGATTTGAGTACAGTCTTACAGATACCTCTACCCTGCTCTCTGAAGTGGAGATGCTCTTCCCAGGGAAAATTAATGCAATTCAACCAGATGGGAGATGTGAACCAACAGAAATTACTTTTTCTACATACATATGCATGGGGAATTAACACTTTTGCCTTAATGGGTAGGTGGAAAGAACAGGAGAAACTTATGCTAAGTGTGGACAACATGACTTCAGAGAGAGGTAAAAATGAAGGATGGGAATGAAGCCTACTAGAGGTGGGTTTTTATCAGACAGATCAAGAACTGTTGACTTTCCTCTACTCGACCTAACCTCTTCCAGCTCAACTTCATTCAGAAGTGCAGTGTACTGTTGGCTGTAAGTTCAATCCATAAATCTTTAGGGTAACATACAAGTAGTTCCAGAATTCACTGCTGTCAGCCCCAGCAAGCGTGCAGGGCAGTTGTAGTCTGTGAAACAAAATGAATTACCACTACATTACATTCAGTTGTAGTGGAGGGGTAGTAGTTTACCTTCTAGCTAATTGATAGCCACTGAAATGACAGCCGAATAAGTCCACAGCAAAAGTGCATGGCACTTCATTGCACTTGGGCTGATTCAAAGAGCTCAGTTACGTTGCAGTAAGACCAATGTTGAATTCCAATGACTGCTGTATAATAAAGGTATGTTTTGATTAAGTCTGTCACATACTCTTCTTCCAATATATTTGGTCTAATAAAAGAGGTTATTGGTCTAAATAAAATAAGTTATTTGGAGCAAATTTTCCTTGAACCCTGTGGACCTTGGATGCATTTCCTCTCTCTCATGGAAAGGATGAAGTACATCAGAAAGAGGTCAAGCCTGTTTACTAACTAACAGTATCCATACACTTGTTCACCTAGTTTGTAATTGATTTATTTTGCAGCTGGGATGATATAAAACATGTATAGTGAATTACCACATCTCAGCTAATTGGGACATATATCTAATTTTTATTCATATGGTATGCTGGTGGTGCAAAATTTGTAGCTAGAAGAGCTACAGGAATGCATTGTTTGTGAAAATTCATAGCTGAAGTGTTATGATTGGGTTTCAACCAGATTCTGCTGGTGTAACTCTACGTGACTTTTCATACATGCATCCACCTGAGTTCTTGGCTTCGTATCTGCCAGGCTTTCTTGAAGCACCAGGTCACCAGATTCCTCTGCTCCATCACTTTTCATTACATATCCTCATCTGTTTTCCTAGGTTGAAATGAAGACAACTTTTAATTAGTGTTAAAATACAATTCCTTTCATAAGCCAACCACACCATTGAAAACACAATACTTCATTTAATAGAAAAACTACCTAGTTTGTACCTGATTGTTCAAAAATGATGCTATGGGAAGTGATATATTTCAGCGCAGACCTGAAATTGAAATATTCTAGAAAAAGAATGCAGAAAAGAAGAATGACAAAACGAACTTTTCAGAGGGTAGATTTAAAATGTTATTTCATGCTAATTTTCATTTTATAAATTTCTTATCTGGCAAAGGGTTATACATCTGCTTAATTTTAAGTAACGCTATTGGTATTCTTGGCATTAAGTGTAAGCAGAAGACTTTGTAGGGCATTTTAGACTATAGTTTAGGGCTCTTCAAAGTATCTATAGGAAGCTACAGGATATTTTTAGTATCTATAAATCTTTTATGGATAAGAATGTGCTACTTAATACAGCTTAACTGAATTTTAATATGTGTAACTGAATAACACCTAGTCTTTAAAAATTCATTAAAACAGCAAGAAACCTGAATAGTAACTATAATTTGACATTAGTTCTGTCTCTGCATCCTTATCAAGTGCTTTATTCCCTACTTCTCTATACTTTCTGCCAAGCAGGGAGAACTTACGCTCTCTGAGCAGCAGAAAATTTAGTTTTTGATTTGACAGACAGTCTTGGTGGTGTTTATTACAAACATACTTCATTGAGGAAGGAATAATTAATTCAAGCCAGGGAAATTATGGGTTGATCTCCAATCTCTAATTCCATATTAGTAAAGCATAACATTGACATATAAAAACTCATAAGTCTTCAGGCATTTTACTACCATTATATAGAATACAACCTCCCCTCCTAAAGGCAATCACAGTAAAGAAATACAGAAATTCACCAGAGCATGCAAATGGTTCAAGAAAATACTTAGAGAATGGAAAAACTGTGAACAGATTCTTCTGCATCTGTGTTTATATTAAAGTGCTGTAAATAAATGCAGGATACACCAGTTCAAATATGCTAGTTTGGCAGCATGTAGACCACTAATTTTAAATCAGGTTTACCTGACATTGCAAGGAGTCAGTCACTGCTGACTTGTCACAGTAGGAGGGCAATTAAAGAAATCTGTAGATCTGATTTTCAAGCAGGTCAAAAGCTAAAAAAGGGACAACTTTACTAAACAATTTTTTTTTTAAAGTGAGATAGAAGATGCTGCATTAATCCCTCTGTAGACTTTGAAAATCTCTGGATGCAAAGATCAGAAAATCCTGTTTCTGAAGGGGAATAAACAACCCCTCTGATGTCAATGCAAAGAATTTGCTTTCCTCCAGACTTAGAATGTCATGACAGTCTTTTGAGAACCAAGTGCATAAAGTTTGAGCCTGGCAAACTTTATGGCAAAAAAGGCAGTATGTGAAGCTCTGCCTCAGCACTTCGTGTCTACTGTCATGTTACTTTTGGCTTTTCCAGTGCTTAGAAAGACTAACGAGCATTGACTCTTGATCTATGAGATGGTTGTGCCCTGCTCCAGCGTCCTGTCAGGTGCAACAAATTTGGACCACCTCCTTGGATTCATTTTGCTACCTACGCAGAGTACCATGCCAAAGCATGGGTTAGCTGCTGCACATTTAAAGCTATTTTGGATACATCTTCATTAAGTGGTGGTCACAGTGACTGGAATTCATTCTTGACCAGACACTGGCACCTGCACCTGAACTAATGACTTGGCCCTGCCTAGGTGATTAGTCTCCATTATAGTCAGTGGAGAAAAATGTGCAGTTTTTGAGCACAATTTATCTTATGCTAAAGTAGTCATTGGAGATAGATGAGATGAATCACATGCTGTGAGTGCCTCTTAGTCTGCCAGTTAAACCAGCCTAGGTGTGAGAATCGACCCTGAAGACTTTTTGAGGCAGGTGAGATGAATATTCTCTCCCAGGCTGAAGAATGAATGTGCTTGGGATGGAAGGATACCTCCTGAAATCTGTGAGTGGATAGGCCTCTTACTGTTTTCAGAACCAGGAAAGGACGCTGTTGTGTTTGTATTGAGGAAGTTAGTTTTCCTCAGTGAGAAAAGCATAAGGTTGTCTGTTAGAATGTCTAACCTGCAGTGCATCAAGTGCACTGACACTGGGAACTGAGGAGGCATTGCTAAAGGTACAGAGTGGTTCAAGTCACACTAACTCCCTTATACTCCTCCAATCTCATCAATCGACGCATAAGTGTTAAACAGTTATGTATAGTCAGGTATAGACTGCACAGAAAAAGAAAAGAATGGTTATGTCAAAGAAAAAAGGAGGTTTGTGTTTAGCTTTGTTATGCAACTTTTTATACCTTTTTCTGATGCTTTCTTAGACCTGTACAGGCTAAATTTAAATCACTTCTTCCTCACTGCTTCTCCTGGCTGCCAAGACATTGTCCTGTGTTTTCTGTTATGAATTTATAGACAATCACATGAATGTATTGCTCTGATTTTAACTACTTAATCCATATGTGAACCAGGCAAGAATTATTCCCATTTGCAAAGGAAGCTGAGGCAAGGTGAATAATAGGCAAATCTGCGCACAAAATCAGTTTTACATTTGACACTGTCAAGAAAAATAGATGGTGTCTAATGTAAAAATTGCAGACAGCACAATGCTATATGAAGAAATCCTTATTTGTATGAAATTGGCTTCTTTTTTAGAGAGATGTTTATGCATATCTTTTGAGCTTAGTTATTTAAAGCAGAAGGACATAAATTTCAGTGGAAATATTTTCACGTAAAAATGCAAAGTGGAAAGTTAAATTCCAAATCTCAGCAAATGAGGAATGCACTATCCAGTTTATATTTCTAGCTATAAAAAAATTAAAATTGAGTGAAGACTCTCTAAAAAAAGACTTGTTCTGTTTTTACTTGAACAGGAAGCAGTTCGAGTTAGAGTTATTTCTAGTGGTTTCAAGCAGCCTTGTCAAATGGTGTATTTTGGAGATGTTATGCCCCATGTTTTCTTTCCAGGCAAAAATGCACAGGAAGGTAAGTAAGAAACTGGGGACTTGAATCAAACATGGTCTGAGATTAGGGCAGCTCTTGGTGCTTAATCCCGCTGAGGGGAAAGACATTAACACATGAGAATTATTTTTTTGGTACTGAAAAATATATCCCTTCAACATTTCTTTATAGTGGTAAATATGAGTCTATAAGTCTGCTAGGTATCTTTGAATTTCAGCTTGCTTTAGTGTATTCAAAGGCTTCACTTTAACAAATTTCCAACAGTGCGATTCCTGCGAAAATCTGCCAGATGATTGCTCCTCAGTTCAAGAGCATGTTTTGCTTTGTGTAAAAGCAGGAGGATTCCTGTTTCCTGTGGCTGAGAGAGGCATCCCAGCCATGCTCCTAAGAGCCTTTATTCCTGTAACTCCACATCCAAACCTATGTGTCTGTGCTGTACTGACCTTACACATAATAAAACAGCATGTCTGTCTCACTGATACGATTCCAATTTGCCTCGAAGGAATAATGCTGCCATTTCTTTAAAGAAATCTCATTTTCCTGTCCCTCTCTCTTCCCACCAGTGACCATTTTCCCAGCAGTCAGCCATTCCCAGGACACTGCAGCATCTATTATCATGAGGTGGGTTTCCATGTGTTTGAAATTAAATTGTCCTGAAGGATTGTTTACAGAACAGCTGAACGTGTGATTTGCATTCAATAGACCAGTTTCTGTTCCTCATACCTTTCCAGCCTCCTCCCTCTATATAGTTTGTTGCAATTAAAAAGATAATGGAACAAAACAGTCTTTACATGGTTGGTTTTGAGCTGCCTGCTTCTAATAGACCAAGCACAGAAGAACAGTAATGAAAAACATGATATGAGTTTTTGTTGTTATTTTCATAAAATTGACAGTGACATGGAAAATTGTCTGCAAATTTCTGTTTTTCAGAATCAGTAATTCTTTCAAGGTTTTGTACAAAAGTGATAAATGAACTTGTTACACAAGTATAAAAAATGACTGGTGGTTCTCAAAAAAAGGCATTTTCATTTGACTTTTACTTGTGTTTAATTCAAAGGAAATGATTTTAAGTTACAAAATGCCATGTTTGTTATATATATTTATAGTGATTTATCTTAGAATGTTTTGAGAATTTCTGAGAAATTCTGTCCGTGTTCAGACGCTTGCTATCACACCTCTAAATTTTAATCTGCATCTCTCTATATAAACATATGTACTCTTTCCTAGAGTAACAGAAGCAGATATCAAGTGGTCTCTCTTTTATCAGCAGAACCTTTGGTGACCTCTATTCATCAGCGGCATTTAAGTCCCAAAGACTTCCTGCAGGAGATTTTGAAAAAACTTTAGACTAACTCTTATCCATTTACATTCAAAACATAACATATGTCACAGGAACTCAGTTCTGCAAATGTGTTTCAAAAATTATTTTGATTTTTTTCCTTTTAGTTTTTCTCAGCTGTAAAACTGAATACCTTCATTACCACATGGCTAGTTCTGCAAAGACAGCCACAAAGATTTCTTAAAAATAACATAAAGGAGCTTGCTATATACTAAAATAAGAAAAGTATTCAGTCTCTTTCATCTTGGTACTTTACTGGACAAAAGTGATTGATGAGTCTCATCATTGGGAAACTAAGAAAATCACACCCACAGTAGTTTAAGGGAGCCATTTGAGATTTTGCAGTTCTATGAGGTAACAGTTTTTAAATACAGATACTTAAAAAAAATAAAAGGAATAACTGTTTCAAGGTAAAACCTTATTATCTTACATCTTGACTCAGTGTAATGGTTCAGGAAAATTTCAACACTTTTCATGAGAAAAGTGGGAAACATCTTTATATATTAAATACAAAAATTGGTCAAACTTTTGGAATTGCAGTGAGCTGCAGTGGAGGGTCAATGAGCAGAGGGCAGCAAGGGCATGTTTAATGGTAATGAGTTTACCCTAGATTTTTGCAATCTTTGTCTTTTCACATCTCTATAAAGACCAGAAAGCCCCCGAATAAAAGCATATATTTCATAGTAAAATTATTTCACTGAGAATTACTTCAAAAAGCCCAAGTTCAAATGTCATGTTGAAAACACGAATTGAAATCTTTTTAAAGGAGTGTGTTGATTTTTCACTTTATTAAATTAATAACTTCTCCTAGGCTCTTTTGAAAATACTGAAGACTGTCTTGAGTCTTGTTGACTTCAGGTATTCAGCAGTGAGCAACCCTAATGTTGTAACCCAAATTCATTCAAATTTCATTTGATTGCCTCACTGGAATAATTTAGATGGATAGATGCTTCAGATTTTTCCTGAAGCGACTATTGTGGGTTATGTCCAGGACTGAACCAGAGGTGGTATTGCATCCACATGAAGGAATGTCCCTGAAGGCTAGGCTGAAAGTCACTAAGGGCAATCATGAGAACAAACACAGAGGAAAATACTTTTTTTTCTGTAGCTTTCTCTGATAAGGCTGAGCATGTACCTTCTGTAATATCACTGTGTTTTTAAGAGAAAAAATGCCTTTCTATTAAGAGCAAAATCATGTTTTTCATTTTTTTAAGAGGACTTTGAGAATCGAAGTAATTTGGTTTAACAGTAGAAGATTTTAAATGACACACTGAAAATTTAGTACCTGCTGCAATACCAGGAAAAGAAGCCACATCTTTTGTGTGTCTGGTAGTCTTCTTTGGAGAGAAGCTACAGCGTATATCTATAATGAGGGAAATAAAAGTACGAAATGCCACATTCAGAACTGATGTGAAAGAAATAGCTTGATAAGTGATTTTTAGTGTTCAGCATTTTGCTGAGAGTCATAGCCTACGGCTGCCTATAAGAAAAAAGTCATTTAAAACATCAACCAGTTCAAGAGGTGAGCTGTGAATACCAGTGTAGTTGCTTGTATGGCTGTATTGCTATGTCAAAGAGGTAAAGGAATTAAGTGGCTCCTTTGGATGTTAAGATTTTTCTGAGAAAAAAAAAATAAAAATATAGGAGTGTAATTGCATGATAAAATCTCTGCCTTGAGCAAATTTGGATGAACTGTGCTTCCTCACAGAAGAAGCTGGTGTGAAGTGGTTTAGAAATATCGGACTAGAATTTTGCATGTGTTAATAGCATTGATTATTTCTGAACGCTATCAAATTCCAAACTAAGACATATCTTACACTGTGGGACAGAGCAAGTTGCTAGGCACCCCGAAAATTTATTTTATTAATGTGCACATCACAGTATCATCTGAGTGTATCATTTTCAAAGGAAACAGCAAATTAACAAACTCCAGATCTGTCAGAGAGATTAAATTCCCAATACTTCTTCACCCTTATTTATTTGAGGAGAAGGTGAATTTTAGTTAACATTGAGGGTGATCAGCCTGAATAATTTGCTTTCTGAGTTAGTTACGCCCTGGAATGAAAAAAAAGGCTGCCCTTCATAAATATAGTCTTAAAATGAAATTTCAAAAATAACAAGAAGAGTGCAAAATGGAGAAACCCTGTTAGGTAGGGAAGCACAAACAAGCTGTGAGGGGAACTTTGAGTCATTCCTAACATTTGTTACTCACACTGTGATGGAGCGAATGCAGTTCAGCAGTGGCTCTGGCAGCAGTGATATTTCTGGCAGGCAGGCATTCTCCTCTGGTTTTGCACCAGGGGCAGTGCTCATGGGTTTTGGCTGGGGTGGATTTCAACATAAAGTTTTCTAGTATATATTTCCATATTATTTTCTAGTAATTTTCTTGTGTGTATGTGCACCTGTGTGTATATCTACCAAAGAACTCAACAGAGGCTTGAAAGAATGGAACTAAACAAAATGAGCCCAGTATAGGTTGTCCAGGATAACATATTTATTTGTTACATATAAAAAAACAGGAAAAAGGGAACACTACCTTGTAATTGACATTTTAAGTTTCTTTGAAGGGTCCCTTCTTACAACTCAAGTATATCTCTACAAGCTTGGGGACAACCAGCAAAACACTTGCTAAGGGCAACTGAGCAAGCACATGAATGCATGGGAACTCTCTGATTCACTAGCAAATTGTGTATATATGGAAAATTATATATTTTGGAAAAATTATTTCCTGTTGCAACAGACTTCTATGAAGTTTGCAGTTACCTTTGTAAGGAAGGGGTAAGCCACTGTTATGTTATGCTTTCTTGTACCTCATAATCAAGACAGAAATACAAAGATTTTAGAGAGGTTTATACATTTCTGGTGGGAATGTAACCCCCACTGTCCCCAGGGTAAGAACTGCTCTGTTTATAGTATATGATTTACAAATTTTGCAGTGCAAAGGGGCTTCTATCATCTCTTGATTTTGGTTCCCTATAAAAATACATTAAAAACAAGAAAAAAGTTTAAGAGAGCATCATTTGTTATCAATTCATTTGGTTTTGGTGGGAGTTTTTTTTTTTGTTGTTGGTTTGGTTTGGTTTTTTTCCAGAGAAGTGTCCTTCACATGAAGGACTATTTTTCACACTTTCAATGAGGCCTTTGGGAGCTTCAGTGCTTGTAGTACATACCTAGCACAGGAATAGTTCAAAGAGCAGAGCCTAAAGTAGAGAGTGGAGCTAGAAATGTTCAAGCTTGCCACCCCATTTGTTGCAGTATTTCCATGGCAACTGAGTGCTATAAAAAGATTCTCACTAAATATATTGCTTGTGCTGTTATCTTGCTTTATATTTTTCTCTTCTAAGTATCAATTACTATAAAAAATAGTCTGCCATGATGTTTTACTTATTCACACTTATGTGAGTGGCTTTGTATTTATTTTGTTACTATTAGTGGCATCAATTTTGGCTGTTTACATTACCAGAGAAGACAGAAAGGTAAATGATGAGTCACTGTGGCAAAATGTACACTTTGCCAATGAAAAAATAAAAAGTCAAGGTGAATATGTATGTCAGTAAGTATGAGACACAGATGTTTTTGTTCATAGAGATTTCCTTTTCATCCTCAATCTGCCATTTGCTGCTAGCTGTCCTATGATGCTCTGATCCCAGTTTAGCTTCTATTCAGATATAGCAAGACAAATCAGATGTGGCAGGTAGTTTCCCCTTTCAGTGCTCTGCATTGCCTGTGAGAGCCTGGATGCTTCCAGCAAACAGAGGCAGTGTAAGCCAGAAATGACACATCAACTAAAATTCAAGGAGTGCCATTCAGTTGTGCTCCTTATCTGCTAACGAAACAGCTCCACTGGTGTGCCAAGGGTTAGCTAATGAACCACCATTGCTTAGCCAGGGAGCATCCAACCCTGCTTAACCATCAGACACCACCACACAGTAGATGAAAATTATTTAACAAAATAAAAAGAAGACTGGATTGCAGCCAGAGTGCCACTCTGTAATGGGTGGCAGCCAAACCCGCTATAGGCGTGAGACGCTGGCTCTCCTTTCTCTCATGCTAATTGTCAGTGTTGCACATGACTCGACTACGCTGATATACAGAGACTAGTTACAGGTCCCATCACCTGCTTTTCTGCTTTGCATCATTGAATCTGGGATGCTGGTGACAAATTTCTTTCCTGCTTTGTATACAAAGAAGATGATGTACATGAGTCGGTAAGTCAGGCTCCACTATTTGGCTGGGAATGATCATACTATTAACAGCAAAATAAGACCACGCACCTGTCAGGTCAAATAAAAAAATCTGGGTCCCTCTAGTAGCAACAGTCAAATCGCAGCCAGAAAGAAAAGGTTTAAAATTTCATAGACTATGAAGGGGAAGGCAATAGCATGAGAAATTTGGGCAGCACTGTTCTACTGTGACTAGGTATCCTGGCCCTTCATTTGTTTGAACAATTATTTGGGAGTTTACGAAATCTGTGCCAAAAAAAGAATATGTATTCCACTGGAAGAAACTCTGTGTGTGTATAAATCATTATGATTTTTAAAAATTCACATAGAAGTGGAAAAATAATGAAAAATTAGACAAACTTGCATGGAATATGACTCCTAAAAGGATGAAAAAGGACCCTTCAATTTCATACCCCACACTGAATTAATAATGGAGCAAATAATGACAAACTATGTCCTGAATATTTGATTATAAGAAGATGATGAGAAGGCCCCAAAAATCTTTCCAGAGATTTCTTCAGCTTTGGGTAGGGCCTAGATATTTAGAGAACATGGCAGTGTCGTGGTTTGAGCCCAGCCGGTAACTCAGAACCACACAGCCGCTCACTCACTCCCCCCCCCTCCTTCTTCCTCCCCCCGCTCCCGGAGGGATGGGGAGGAGAATGGGAAGAATGTAACTCCCACGGGTTGAGATAAGAGCAGTCCCGCAACTAAGGTATAACACAAAACCACTACTGCTACCACCAATGATAATAACGATTAGTGAAATAACAAGGGGAGAGGATACAATTGCTCACCACCCGCCGACCGATACCCAGCCCGACCCGAGCAGTGATCTGGGCCTTCCGGGTAACTCCCCCTGGTTTATATACTGGGCATGACGTGCTGTGGTATGGAATACCCCTTTGGCTAGTTTGGGTCAGGTGTCCTGTCTCTGCTTCCTCCCGGCTTCCCCTCCTCCCTGGCAAAGCATGAGACTGAGAAAGTCCTTGGTTGGAATAAACATTACTTAGCAACAACTAAAAACATCGGTGTTATCAGTGTTGTTCCCAGGCTGAAAGTTAAAAAACACAGCACTGCACCAGCTACTAAGCAGGAGAAAAATGACTGCTATAGCTGAACCCAGGACAGGCAGTAAGGCTCAAATGAAAAATCTCAGGTAATGCCTTATTACTCTTTTTGATCGAGTCCCCCGCCATCCATTCTTCTGCAAAAGCATAACACCATAATGCAGATAAGATGATAAATCATCTATTATAAATGATCAATAATTAAAGTTGCAATTAACATTTGTGAATGCTCTCCAGACTCAGAAACTGAACTGGTTTTGTCAAGATATTGGGTAAAGAAAAAGGGACAACACTCTTGAGAAAAATCAGCATTAAAATAAGGACTGGTTTGTGAATGATTCAAGAAAACTAGCGTAAGAAAATTCTTCCCATCTTTCAGTCATGCTTGACATTTGCAGGAGAAATTATATTTGACCAAGATGTTGGACCTATACCTTTTTTCTGGTTTAGACATTTTGATTGCATGTATTCCCTTACTTTTTAAAATGCTAGAAAACTACTATTCATTTGTGCCTCCAGGGTTCCTTAGGAATGATGTTTGCCTTTTCAGGGGCCTTTGGGACTCTATGCTATACCTTGAGCAGAGTACTTTTCTAGTAGGTTTGCATGGAAATGAGCTGTGCTACTTTCACAGTCCTTAAACCTGCACTTCTTAGTATGTCATCGTATCAAGTCTAGCTCTTTAGTAGCTGTCATGTGTAGTGAAATGTTTAGCTTTTTGTCAATGTGCAACAGGGATATGTCAGGCATCTCACTTCATTCAATCACTGAAGCACTCTGTTCACTTACATACACAGCAGAAAATGAGTGTTCATGATCACTGTGGAAATAAAAAGTATGTTGTAAAATTTGTCAAGATTACCATAAAAGCCTGATCCAGTAATATACTTCAGAACACGATGCAGTAGTGTCCATGCCAAATGATCAATATGGACTTAAAGTTAGCCAGGTAAATGCTTATGTAAATGCAGATAAAATCTAAAAAATATACCTAATAAAAGTCTCAATAGACATGAATGACATGAGAGTCAATGTCCATTAGCAGAAATAAAATCTTGCAGACAACTGACTTCATTAAAAAGATTAGTACATTAATTAGTGTGATCAAATGTATTTTTATTCTTGTTGCCTTAATTTAAAGGATAATAAACCCACAATTACATTGTTGGAAAGGAAAATACAGAAATTAATGTTCTGCAATAAGAGTCAGCAATGGTCAATGGTAACTATAAGAGATCTGAAAACTTGGAGTAGCCACTGCTCTAACAAAGGGAGCTGTGACTGTGCACAGTGTTGCATCCACCATGTCCTACAGATTTTGCAAGAACGTAAAGATTACGTGAACTTTTACTTGCTCCCTGTGTTCTACTCTCATGCTTGGCTTCCTAATATAAAACCTAATTTCTGTGCTAGGATCCTAACAGGCTTAGAGATTGCATTCAAGTGAGGAAGAACTAGTGAGGAATGTGGTTTCAGGGGTAAAGTAGGATCCTGCTGTGGCAGTCCCTAGCCTCTCTGAAGCTGGGACTTGTTATAACATACCATCACTCCAGACTCTCTTCATGTATAAAGAAGGTACTGCAGCCCCACAGCAGCTCTGGGTAACAGAAGGAAGCCCTTCAGAGCTATTCTCTTGCTGTCCTCTGCTGCTGGAATAGCACAAATCAGCCAAAGCCGATGACTTGTACCTTTAAGTGTACTGCTAGTTTTGGTGTCAGTGGTATCCACCTAATCAGCCTTTCACAAAACAGATTGCTGCTTTACGAGTCTCTAAAGTACATGGAATCTTAGGAGCAATACTACCAAATTACCAGAAATCACCGGAGTTATTTTTACTGTAAGTGGCTGGTATTACATGTGTTTTGCTGTCAAAAAAAAAGAGTAATTTATCCTATTTTATGTTAGTCAGAACAATCTAGGACAATTACTTTCTTCAGACTTTAGTGTTTCTAAACCAAATATGTACTACACAACTAACAGTGAATTTTCATCAGATACGGGTTGAGCAAGACTGAAGACTTCACATCCATGAAGTAAATTCCACCAGTTTAATCTTTACGTTCACTTAACTGTATGGTGAAAGATGTACAATAAAGAATACAAATCTAAACAGGAACTCAGCATTTTTTAATCAAGCTTGTGCAACAATAATATCCTGCAGAGAGGTGACGTTGAGTCCTCCACTATGTCAAGGGAGATGAGAGAATTTTTTCCAGCTGTCAGCAGGGCCTATAACAACATGTTGATGCGTGACTGGGAATTCTCTCAGTTTTAGTAACCTAAAGTTGAAGTTTTCAGCATGAATACATGAAAAAGACAGAGAGACAGATGCTTTTCCTGAGTGATTCATGCTACCTGAAGACAAGTAGGATGAATTGCCATTGGATGTGCTTCTCTTTCTCCTTGGCTACATATGGAGTCTTAAATGATAAACATAGATCAGCTACCTGACTTTTAGGCGCCCAACTGCACTGCTGTGCAATCAGGATCATAGCAATCATTCTGAGACAGCTCCTTCAGACTTAAATCACTCTCTGACTAGGACTGGAACTGGTTTATTTAGTTAAGTGTTTAATATTATTATAATTTAGCATCAAAGACCATGTATTTGTAAGTAAAGATTAACAGCATGATGTTTGTGCCTCTTCATTTAAAACATTGCCAAAACTTCAGTTAATGAAATAATAACTCAGCAACATTTGTTGTACTTCAGCTCCTATAAAAGCAGCATGTGCAGTGTAAGAGGTCTATTAAAAAATGCCAAATGGAGTAATTATGTGTATTGTTACCATAATCTACCCACCCTTTCAATTTAAAGGCATGTTAAAAGTTATTTAGGCCAAGCTAATAAAAAATAGGAGTTGACCTCTATGAAAACTTTGGTTTCATTAGTTAATAACATGTTTTTAAGCACTAAAATTAAAATAAGCATGTTGAACAAAAAAATGGGCATTTTCTGTCTTGTCTTTTCCCTCGGTTATAATTTTCATGTATTCATTAAGAGCCATTTGTCTTGTTCAGCAACTGACCATCTGGAGTGGCTTCACTGCAAAAGTAATTCTTCACCATTGTTATTAAAAAAATCCCAATAATGAAAAATGGTCCCCAATGATCACACAGTATTGGTGGCACGCGGACTATCAAATAGTCTTCTGCATCAAGTGGTTTATATCAGTACTTCCTCAGGGAGTCAAAACCTCAAGATTTATGTAATTTAAAATTTATTCAAAGTAGATTTAGAGCCTGATTAACTTCCCAGCTGTCCCCTATCCTCTTTTCTTATTGGAAAAACAAATAGAATGGTATGTGTGTCAAGCAGTGTCAAGCCTGGCACAGGACAAAGGAGCAACCAGCTCAGCTGCCAGCTAAAGCTTTAATTTGTGCTCATTCAGGACTCTTTCTTTGAAGCAAGGTACACTTTAGGAAAGCTGGCTCCAGGAGGACAGGAGGTACAGAGCCATCAGTGACCAGCTTGGAGGAAAAAAGGCATAGAAGAGCCTCAGTACAAGCCGGGACTTAAGTCAGGAATATTGGAGACCAAGAGAGGCCTACAAAGGCAAGTGAAGGAAGGAGGGAGTGGATAGGGATCACTTGCTCACCGGCAGTATGGGAATAATGCATCATCAGCTGAGCTAGCAGTGAGCAAGTCCCTTTTGGGACTACTCATGCTAACAGTTAAAAAAAGATCTCTAAATGAACCCCAGTATGGCTACCTTTTTGGCTGGTTTTATGTTCTTTATGCTAACTTTCCCTTGCCAGGTTTACCAGCAAATCCAGGCAGAACCAGAACCAGTCCCTCTAGGTGTTGAGATGGATAATTAGTACTCTCCATGGAGTAGTGGTAGGTTTGTGCTAGTGGCCCATGCAAAGGAGTTTTGCTGCTGGAGAGCAAAATCTAAAGGAAAAACATTAGAATCCCACCCTTTTGTCAGACTTTTTGCTGACATTCTAACTCCTGTGTTGAATTTATTTATATCCCCTTTTTCTTGGAAAATAAATAGAATAATGTATAATACCTTGGTTAGTAATTTGTGGTGTACATGGATACTTATGGTGTAAGCAGGACTCGGTGCTTAGTATACATGATGTCTGAATTTGGATGTACCTTAGTGTCTCAGAGTTTGCAGATAGCATTTCGGACAGGGACAAGACCCGTTTGTCGTGGTAAAAGTGGTAGTTATGCAGTTTTTCTCCAGTTTTTCATGCTCCCATTTGATCTCAGAAGCACCTTGGGTTAAGCTTCTGATTTGTAAAGTATGTTTAACCACTCCTGCAATATGTCTTGCACTGAGCTGAGGGGCCTGTGGGAATTCTGTTCTGTTCACTCTCTGAATTTTTGCAACTCAGAATAAAATGAACCTCAGTCTAACATGACAATCTTCAAACTGCCTCATGCCAGAGGCTCTGAAAAAGTGTGATATTCCTGCTTTTTCAGCCAGACAAGAACAATAAACACAAGTTGACACCAACACAATGCACATTTTCAAATATTTACAACTTTAGTTTTAACTTGACATGTGGTGTTCAATTAATGCAAGCTTTAGAGTAGATTCTTCTGTTCCTAAAACAAGAGGGAGGGCAAGCCTTGATGCATTATGGAGTGTCTCCACTGTCATGGTGGTTGTTCAAAAAAGGTATGGAGCTAATTATCACATTGGGGCGTGGCGGGGCGTGTTTTGGAAAAGTTCTGGCCGTCACCAGGAAAGTCAGAAACTATCCTCTGTTTCTTGGTTTGGTTTGGGTTTTTTTTCCTCAAAACATGAGGTCTGATGATTGCACTCTGTACTCTGTATTTCAAAACCTAATCCCTACATACCTGTGAAGGACTGGAATTAACCTGACATATTCAAGGTAAACTTGCACAGATTTAGCACTTGAAGATAGTTTAAAGTCTCAAAACTTTTCTCAGTAAAAGTGAGAGCATTATTTCTCATTCTTATGCTTATGCCTGATATCTGGTATGTTTCTGTGAATTCCAATTACAAGTAAACATATCATGTGTTTTATATGTCTCCAAAGAGTGTCTCTGCCTGATGTTGGTAGGTCTGTCACATCACCAGAAACCTTTCTTTCACCTTTCAAAGCACTCTTCTTCCTTCCTTGTTTATGTGTCCAGCAGATCACATCTCCCTGCCCTCTCTGAAGGTAGCTAGCACCCAGCTGCATCCTGAGCTGTTCTGCAGAGCTGGGACACAAACCCGACACAGCATCGCCACAGCAGTGTTACTAAGGTGCCACCTTCTGATTGCTTAAAGATGTGCATCTCACACTGATAGTTTCTGAAGTTCCCTGAACAGAAGAACCACTGGCCAAATGCTGTTGTTTGCTCATCTGGAAAAATTCACGGGTCCTTCCCGTGACAGGAGCATCTAGATTTGGAGAGTGAGGAAACCTCCTTTCTGTAGATGCAAGTCTGTTCAGAAGAAACAAACTGAAGATTCCTGAATACTTAAAGGATACTCAAGTTTCTGGAATATTTCAAAAGTCCTATATGAATCTATAGCTTTGTTATTTTTGCTGAATTACCCTAAGTTGGTAATTACTGAATTTTTAATGTATGTTTCCTTTCTAACTTGTTTTCATGATTTTTATGTTTTCCATGATTTCATGAAACAACAGTGGCTGAACAATAATCTGTAGGACCATCCTCTACCAAAGCTGTCAAGATTTTGTCTTTTGTGTGGTCAGGATGAAGGTGAAGGAGGGGTTCTTGCTTGTTATCATCTCTGTTTCTCAAGTAGATGGTACTACATTCTATTGTCCCTGTAAGTAAGGTTGTTTCATGTGAACTCAGCTTCTGCATCAAGGCCCACATGGGCAAATTAATAAGAATGGGGAAACTTTTGTATCAGACTCTGTAAGCATGGACAAGTCTTTAAAACAAGCCATGCCTGGCTTATTTGTAGCAAATTATATGGTGGTTTTGAGCTACTGATGTGTGCTAGAATTTGGTAAATTTTTGGATGCATGGTGCTTACCTGAAACTGCCAATAGTATAAGCTAAATATGATGCCAGGATTAAGCATTTGAATGAAAAATTAAGAGTCACCTACAAAAAAACACTATGCATCTCTAAATACATCCAGTGTTTCAGGTTTGGTTTTGAGAGTGGTAGTTCCCATGCCTCATTCCTTCTGAAGGCTGTCTTTTAAAATATCTTGTCCTTAAATGGATTTTTTCTGTCCTTCTCCTGCTAGGAAAGAAGAAGTTTGCAGCTACATACAACTCTTGAGGGCTGTTCCCCTATAGGGTCTGTGAAAAGGGGCAGGTTGTGTGGCTGGGAGGGTATTATTTGGGATAACCCAGCTTCGTCACCATGGGAGGAAAGCTGTTCAGCTCATCAGCACCAGGCATTTTTCAATGCCTTTTTGCATTCAACAAGAAAACAGTCATCCCTTGCCATTCCCAGAGCTTCTTCTCCTCTTGGCTCTCCAGTTTTGATTTTGTGGTTTGGTGCCCTTCGCCATGAGAAGACTTGGGGGTGGGAGGGTCATGAAGGCTGATCAGCCCTGACAACATCCTCTGCCTTCATTTACTGTTCCCAAATATCTACAGAATCAGATCTTTTTTCTCAAGGTTATGGCTTATGGTGTATGTGTGCATTTCACTACCTCTTTATTTGAGTTGATGGGCTCTCCTACAGAGTGCAGCGCCATGGGCTAATGCTTGTCCAAAGTGACATTTCTTTTGTTTGTTCAGTTTAACCTTTAGACTCTTTGTGCGCATGCCAGTCACACATGGCCCACGGACACCCTCTCTGCTTATAGTTCTCTGCCTCATTATCTGGTCTGTAAACAGACTGCTCTTTGAGAAGCCTAAAAGCACTGGCAAATGGAGACGCTCCATCCTGTTGCTACAGGCAGCATCTGACATATTTTAAAAAACTGTAGCAATGATGTCCTGCTGTTCTCTTGTAATCACATACACCCCTCACAACAGGGAAACCAATGTGCCCCTTGGACCTATGTTCGTCTCAAAGCCATTGTCTGTGGAAATCTTATTCTTGCATTCAATTTGTTGGCTCCCAAGTTCTTCCAGATAAAATAATCATGTGTGAAGATATTATTTCTAAAAGAAGGGAGTTGTGCATAATGCTATTCAGTGTCCTCTATAAGTGCTTCTAGCAAAAGTCCTCCTGTCATTCTGTACTTGCAGACACAGTCTCTCTTCATTGAAGCTATAGAAATGAACTACAGTTGTTTAAAAAAGTGTACCGAGTGCTGTATCCCTTTCAGTCTAGCTTTCTAGGGAAGCCTATGTGTCCAAAGAGTGTGGAGGACCTGCTGGGAATTACTGTCTACCAAACCAGAGCATGCAATGGTTAAGGGTTTCTGTAAAAACAACCTTTTCAGCCAGTAAAAACGAAAATAATTTTATTTTTAGAAAAGCTTTCTTTAATAGTGATTCCAGTTCATGTTTCAGTGGTATTGGTGCGTCCGGTTCTGGGCACCCTAGTAAAGGACATCAAGCAGCTGGAAAGAGTCCAACAAAGGGCCAAAAAGATGGTTAAGAGACTATGAAGAAAGGCTGAAAGAGACAGGACAGACTGTTCACCCTGGACAAGAGAAAGCTTAGGGCATCTTCTCAATGTGTGTGAATATCTGAAGGGAGAAAGTGTACAAGGAAAACGGAGCCAGGTTCTTTTCAGTGGTGCCCAGTGACAGGACAAGAGGCAATGGGAACAGACTGAAACACAGGACGTTCCCTCTGAACATCAGGGAACACTTTCCTACTGTGAGCATGACAAAGCACTGGCACAGGTTGCCCAGAGAGGTTGTGGAGTTTCCATCCTTGGAGATGATACTCAAAAGCCATCTGGAGGTGGCCCTGGGCTGCCAGCTTTTGGTGGCCTTACTTGAGCATGGGTGTTAGACCAGATGCCTTCTGAAGGTCACTTCCAACTATTCTGTGATTCTGTGACCAATGAGGCAATATGTCTTGCATTTCAAAATATATACTGTAAATCCTTTTTTTCCATAGCTTGTTATTGTCATTATTCAGCCTTTGTAGCCTGCCTGCATCAAAGGGGTGGTCAAAATCAACTTAAGGTGTGTGAGGGGAACATTTATTCAGACAGGCTATTTCATTCAAGTGTATAAAGAAATATCATTATAGATTGCAAGAATCACTCTGTTTCCAGGGAAAAAAAAAAAAAAAAAAAAGAAAAGAATGCTCTACCATCAATTTATATAAGCTCTACTGTTTTAAGAGAGATGTTCAAACGATCGGTGCCTGCTTTTGATGTGCAAATTGCTGGAGCAGAGCTATGCCCATAAGAGGACACCAGTTATTGAAACAGATCTGAATCAACTGAAAGAAACAGGTGGGTTTTCCTCATGAAAAAAAAAAAAAAAAAAGGAAGGTTCTGATTGTCTCATATGTTTCAGAATAAACAATTTTTGTCATGATCATTCTACTCTAAAAAGGGAAATATGTCATTACCTCCAGAACTAGTATTCTATTATTTAAACTAACTCTGAAAAATATAAAGTCCCAGACATGGAAGAGAATGAACAGAGCATGTTAAAAAAGAGAGTTAAGCATTCATTAATAAGCATTGACATTTACAGTCTACCCATGGATATCAAACATTTTTTATCTTGCCCATGTATCCTGATTTTATTCCTCCTCCTCTTTTTCACATGTCTTTTAACCGTTCAGGCCTGCTCCAAGAACTTGCTTGCAAGTTCCTACTAAGTATCAAGGCAATATTAAACTTTTTTGAGTAAACCTGATGCTACTTTGTTCTTTACTGCAATTGAATCAATCTATCTCAACAGTTCCTAATCCTGTTTTTCTTTGTGGGATTTTTTAAGGAGGCCAAAAATTGAGGAATATTTGAGCCTTCATGTAGAGTAATAGCTAAAAGACTACAGACAATGTTTGTGATCGATTTGTGATTACGTTTAGCAACAAAGCAAAAGTATGAATGCTGCTTGGTTTTCACATGATTAATGAATTACTCTATCTCCTAGGGATCTAGGTATTATCAGAGCACCTCCTTCCTTCTACAATCTAGTACACCAGCAATAGATACGTATACCTTGCCAGTTCTCCTGATGTTTGAGGGAAAGCTGCTAAGTTACCCAAAGACGGTCTTTCCCTTCAGACCTTCCTTTCTGCATTTGCTGAAAAAGTCTTGACTTAATCACCTTTCAACTGCACTTAAAATCTTCAATGTTTGTCATGCTTCTGGCAAATGTGGGTTTTGCATCTGTGTCATGAATTTGGGAAAAGTAAAAGTCAAATCAGGATTCTTGGTCAAGTACTTTTTAAGTATACGCTGTTAATAAATGCATTAGAAAGTAATTTTTGTTGGCTACAGGCAGTACTCTTAACTTGATAGCTCACATGATGCTTCTGTCTGACCAATTTGAAAAGAATCCTTTGGAAAAGGATTGAAAGAAAATTTGGAAACGCAATGGACCATTTCTGTAAATTTTCAGTTACACAAGAGCTAACTTGAATGACATACACATTTATGTGAAGGCTCGTCAAAACCTCTACAAAAAGAGCTGGCAGGACCAAGATGATAATTTTACAAATACCTGAGAAAAAATAAATTTGTTTATACTGACAAATTCCATTAAAACATTGAATTTTAAAGAGTAATAGAATTTTGAAGGAAATGCTACATTTTTTCTACTGCTTTCTACATTTAAAACCCTGCATACATGATTTTAACTAGAATCTTAGAATTACTATTTAATATTTTATTAATAAGAAATGAGCTTTTGGTTTTTCATACTGGCAAAGTGAGAATATGAATAATTAGTTTCTGCTCTAGGTCACTTACCACATTGACACACTGTTCATGAAGCAGATCTTAACCATTTCTGAAAAATGATCATTAAGTCTCCAGTTAACAAAAGATATCATTATATTTTTCAGGTTTCACTGTGAATTTGCATTCATTTCTAAATGTGTCTTTGACAGTACACACATTTGGTGCTCAGCAAACTGTGAAAATTACAGGCAGTGTTGAAACTCCATGGCAGGGCAGATGGGGCTCTGCCTGAGACTTTTGAATGTCAGGAGGTCTCTTTTATACCTGTATCACTGTACAACTGGCCTGGAACATTTGGACCATCTCTGAAATGGTTAGATGCTGTACAAACAGGGACAATTCGTCTTTCAGCATAATTATAAATCACATAGAATTTCCTCTATTTATCACTTCTTTACTATAACCTCTGATAGAAATTGATCAAGACGAACTTTATTTTATCATAAGATGGGATTTTTCATAATTTCTGCCTTCACTACTTATTGCTAGGTGCCCGTGTTGGATGTTTTATTGCATGTTTTATTGGGTTACCATACTGTTATACAGAGTAGTTTCTAATTTTTAAAATAATTCATGTAACATGCTCATCCAATGACTGCTGGTCAAGTTAGTGTCTTTGAAAGATTTACCTTCCCACTGGTTTAAGAAGGCATCTCCTGCTCTTCCAGCTGCAAAGTGGTACCTCACTGCCTTGTCACGTACACTGTGATGCAGGGTGACACAAGCCAATTGCAACTACGCTGCTCACAGAAGGGTAACATTCAGGCTGAAAGCTGTAAAGTGTATAAAGTTGTTGCTTTTGCTGCTGGCAGCCACGTGGGCTAACCTGAAATCACCATCCTTGACTGATATTTGCTTAAAAGCATTGCTGTGAAACATTTCCACTTGGGAAAAAACCCACACATTTATTTCACTCCAAAGCTCAGACGAGAAGTGAGACTTTAGTTTGTCCTGAATCCACAATACGATTTAGCCCCAGAAAAACATAATGTGAGTCCGTGACTGTGGGTTGCATAGGACACCATGCAAATGAGATCAAAACCTTCATTAATTCTATGACTGTTTTTCGCTTGTCGTCCCAGCGCTGTCTGTGCTGAGACTACGGAGCAGCTGCTGGTTCACTTCCCAGCCTTTCTTTCTTCTTCCTAACCCACCCGCGGGCTCCAGGTGGCAGCATAGGCACCGTTTGCAGAGCAGGAGAGAAGGTTTGGCAGGAAAAAGTTCTGATGTTAATTATTTGTTTTTTCTGTTCCCGGGTGAAACCTGTGATGAAAACACAGCTGAAATTTTAAATTTTAATCCTTTTAAGATTTTCCTTCATGAATATTATCCTTAGGTTCATCTATGGCAGTTTTCATTTCTCAAAAGCACGTTTTCTCACTGAAAAGCTATAGTTACTGAACTAAACAGAGCTAAACCTTATGGTAAAGCTATTGTGAAATGTTTTTCTGTGAGTCAGAAAATGTTAAAGCATACCCTTATTTTTTCAGCAAGCTCTAGTAATTTTACTGCTAAGTATAGGACTTTGGCTTTTTGCAGAAACACTGACTGGCAGGTGATCCTGAAATCCTTCCATCTCCACTTCCAGGCACATACGTCCTTTCAACAAGAAAAGCATTGGTCCTTTTCTTATACCATCCCATACTAATGAGTCATGAAGACCAAAGAGCATTGAACATCAGCAGTGGGGACACAACACCGGCCAAATCGGTGAATCATGTTCAGATTGGCGGGGTTAGGAAAGAGAATGACCAAAGGAAACAACAGCAAGGAAGTAATATAAAGTATATATATGGCAATGTTAAGTAATATAAACTGTTGGGCATAATTGCCCTTTAAATGCAAGGAAACACCTGTAAGATTACAGGCTTTAACAATATTTTTGACACACTGAGAAAGGCACCGTGAATTTCAGGTGCTTGTATGTATTGGTTCATACACTGTGTGGTCTCCCTCCTGAGCATAATTCTGCTTTTTACATCTTATTGACTTCCATTTCAAACACTCTGCAAGACTCTGTAGTCCTCCCTGAGGCAGAATTTGCTCTGAGTATCTTCTTTCATCCCCTTGTTATTGCCACAAGGTGGGTCAGACGCAGAAATGTGTGTTTTCCCAAGTGCATCTATTCTTTCTCTGTTCTCCCTCTTTGGATGGATATAAAATCTAGATGACAGATTAATTATTGAAAAGTAATGTCACCTCCCTCTTGTTTCTGTTAGCATCAGAAGAGACACATTTCATCCAGTTTTCAACATACAGAAAGTAAAACACATAACATAAAAACCCAAGAAGACCTTCAAGTCTGTTTAGAAGAGGCAAGCAACTCAGTTCTTTCTTCAGTTACAGAAAGATGAGCAGGAGAAGAGCATCTGCTGATGGACAACAACAGTAGAAGAATTTTACTCACTAGAACACAGAGAAAATGCAATATTTCCTTTGTAAAGACTGTAAAAGCATTCTAAAAACAATGAAGATATTAAATTAAAAATAAACCTCTTCCTTATTAAGAACTCTACTTCCAGTTCCTAATTCCAGGTGTTATGATGCCACAAAATATCTTTCTCTATGAAATAAATAATCAAGATGTGAAATCCTTACAATTTCAAGTTTTTCTGGGGGGGGAAAGTAGTATTATGTCAGCCTGCGTGAGAGTTGAAAATACGAAGGCTGAACACAAATAGTCTGAGTTATTTCTCCGGAAAGACACAATTTGCAGACAAATAGTCCTTGAATCAGGTTCATTAAATGAATCTGTGCTCTGTTCATTCATTAAATAAATTAATGTGCTCTGTTTCACATGTTGGACTTTTGCCTGCCTCTATGTAGGGTAGTCCATTCTGAGGGCTGGCCTCTGAGCCAACCTCATGCAGTGTTAAGGGTGGTTTTCAGCTTCCAGCCACAGGAAGATTTGTATGGGTCACTTGCAACTCTTCCAACTTTCTCTCTGGAGAACTTTCCATCTTGTATGCTCTCTCTCAGGATTAGTACTCAAATAAAGCCCAAGTAATAGGCTCTAATGATTTGCTTTACCATCAGACTTCATTATATCAAAACTCTTTTTGACTTTAGTAAGTGGATTCCTTGAACCAAAGGTGAAAGACTAAGCTTTATATCTTAATTCTGAAACCTTTCATTAGGTAACTTTGTGGATTTGCAGATAAACTAATTTGTCTTGCTAGCAGTGCAGAACAAATAATAAAAATTTGCTTCTTGTTCATGCACACTCCCAGAGGCTCTCTATGTTCACTTTCAAAAAAGAACCCCCACAATGCAAAAATCAAGCCTTCTATTGAAAGTAGGTCTCTATCCCTTTCGTTTAGGTCCCAAGCATATTGAAGCGTCGCTGTATTCTTGCACCAGTTTTGGTTTGGATTCTAATCAAACTCCATACATCATTTAAGTGAAACACACAAGTTGAGGACTTTTTTCAATCCTGTAATGACAGAACAAAGGACAAAAATCAGTGAAATGGAAATGTTCAGTCCCATTAAAGAAATGAGAAACACAGCCTAATTTTCTGCATTTGTACTAAACTAGTCATCTGCCTTACCCACATCAGTAATTTTGCACAGGTTACAAGCAGAGATTTCAGATTATTATCAGAAAAGCACTCTTTCTCTTTTTAGATTGTAATGAAGTCAGAGAAAACAAAAAAAAAACCCTCTAATTTAAAAGCTTTAAGATTGTCTGTCTTTGCAGTTCAGAGCCCTGGGGAGCTGGTTATTCTCCTCTTTCATGTGCTTCAGCAAAGGCACAGTCAGTAGTGTCTTAGGAGTGAGGATTGCCGGGAGCAGCAGACGGCTGTTCTAATGAGCAAGCCTGGCCCTGCAGCCTGGGTACACATCTCTCACTGTCCCTGTTCTTACGCCCTTGCTCTTCTACAGCCAGACCAGCATCTACAGCACACTGCCGCTGCACTTGCTTCTCAAGAACCACCAAGCAGTGGGTGTTAATAAGGTGACAGCTAAAATGTCAGAAAATGAGTAACAGTATGGATGAAAGATCTCTTTTGATCAATCTCATATAGGGAAAGGAAAATAAGAGATTGGGATTCCATTTGGATAGCCACCATTGTAAAGCTATTAAAAATATTACTAGGATTTGTGTCATTTTGGTGTAGTAATTTCCCAGAATATACAGAAGAACAAACGGCTTACACATAAGGTTCATAAGTCATGTTGATTTGCAATAGTAGGGACTCAGTAACCTCCCATGGTCTAATAGTTTTGTCTTCCTAATGTGACCATGAGTGAAGTCAACCCAGTTTCCTTACCTAGTGAAGGCAGATTATGTGGATATATCCCCTGAGCTGTAATCTGTATCCCACAAATGGCCAACCACTCGCAAAATTTCCTAGGATATTGCATGGTCATTGACCAGGAGAAAAATCAGTTAACTTTTTCAAAAGCTAAATGTATGACACACAGAGGTAAGTTAGTGCCTTGTTACGTAAGCATAACTCTCCTGAGGATCGATATCTGTGTGCCTGCTCTTGGTTTGAGCCAAATATCTGGGAAAGCACATTTTCTTACAGCTCAGGTTCAAAGAAAGACATTCTTTGAGACCACCATCAGGGTGGTGGCAGCTCCCTGGGGCTGGGGGCCATGGGGTCTCGGGCCTGAGGTGGCTGGAGCAGGACCCCCACCCCAAAGGCATTTGGGTGGTGGTAAGTGAGGTCCTGCCATGGCCATCCCGAACCAGGCAGCTGTGCAGGTGACTTCTGTAGGTGAAGTGCTGGTACTTGCCTTCCAGAAACAGTTCCAATAAATTACTTTTCAGCAAATCTTCATATCAGTCCATGTGGCAAAAGTTAGTTCACAGCATAGCTTCCATTTTGGTATTTCTTTGAATTTGTACAATGTGTTTAAGCTTCACTCTGGTTTTCCTTCTACTAGGTTTAACCTGTATTTCTCACCAAGTCAGCAGGTGAATTATTTCTTAAACATGAAAACAGTATGTTCAAAGTTAAATCTATTCATTTTCAAGTAAGAAAAGAAAGAAGGAAGGAAGGAAGGCAGTGGTTTATGCCAGTGGAAAGACAAATGAGAAACAAAGCAGTTGATCTTTCCATCTAATATATAGGTTGTATATGTACAGGTTTTTTCCATTCCTTTTTTTTTTTTCCTTAATTCACTAATCTTCTCCTCACTTCGTCTTTGCAGTTTTTCCCCTCATTAATTAATTTAAAATCAATTTTACAGTGACAGTCTTTTGGCTTCACCTTCCTTTTTTTTTTTTTTTTTCCAACTCCTCTTTATACATAATTCTTCTCAAATAATTCACTCCTGGAACACAATTGCTTTGGTAATGTAGTAAAGCCAGCAGTCTTCAGTGCTTCAAAGAGTGAAATGTCTGTCCTTTGTTCTCTACATAAATGAGGATGAAAAAGGCAAAGATGTACCCTTATGCAAAACTTGAATTTTGCCAGTTTCTGTTGTATGTAAAGTTGCTTCTCTTGAAAGAATAGCTCAGTTTGTTGAAATTTTTATATGGAAGATTATTACCCTTCCTGCAACCTTGTATGTCTAATAAACTTACAGAGAATTTTATAATTTATACTTCTATTCCAATTATGTTAGAAAAATGGAGGCAAACTGACATTTGCTCCATATTTGAGAAGACCCTGAGGAATAAATTTGCTGGAAAACTTCTTATTGTCTTTTATGATCCATGTAGGTGCAGGAGCAGGATCCATATGTTGGAAACTGTAAAGTCTACTCTCTCCTTGCTACTGGAGCTCAACAGGCTCTCAGTGTGCATCAGCTCACAGAACAGTCTGTGTTAGCTTCTGTAGTCATATTCTCTGTTTACTCTCATGCAAAGCACAGGTTGGAGAACCTCCTTTGTGAAATCAGAATTTCTTTGTTGCATAGTAAATGTTGCTAATATATTCCTTCCTGACTGTAGACATCAAAAGATGGAGAAGCCAGGTATCCCTAGGTTCACTGATTTAGTACTCTTCTGTTGAAAAATGAGCCTTTTATTTCTACTCAAAATTGTCTAGCTTCAGCTTCCAACCACTTTTCCTGCCATCTTAATGAATATCAGCTCTTCTTATAGCTGTAGGCAATACAAAAGACACTTCTTAAACGTCTCTTGGGCCTACTTTTTTGTATTCTGAAGTATAGTAGAGCATGCTTTCCAGACATCAAATCCTTCTTTGAAACTTTTTTCCAAATGTCAGTGCCAGGATACACAGAAAATTTCAGAGAATATACAGAAAAATTCTGTAATGAACCATTAATGTCACCCACAGAGAAAAAAGTTATCTGAACCTACTTGATATTTGCTATAGTTTTGCATGCAAAGCCTTTATTTGCAGAATTAAGCTAGGTTAAAATTCTTCATCAGGGATTGTAGCGATAAGACAAGGGGTAATGAGTTTAAGCTTAAACAGGGGAAGTTCAGGACAGATGTAAGGAAGAAGCTGTTTACTGTAAGGGTGGTGAGGCACTGGAACAGGTTGCCCAAAGCAGCAGTAAATCCTCCAGTGTTCAACGCCAGGTTGGACAGAGCCTTGGGCAACATGGTCTAGGTTGAGGCATCCCTGCCCCATGGCGGGGGGGTTGGAACTAGGTGATCTTAAGGTCCCTTCCAAACCAAACCATTCTATGGTTCTATGATTCTATGACCCCAGAGTCTCATTTATGCCCTTTACTTGAGAGTAGAGTCCAGAATCTAAAATGTGTGAGCCTCATCTTCTGTTCTGAGATGTTCAATTTTACCACTTTTTTTTTTTGACCTTGGGTTCAGTACCTTAGATTAGCTTGTCCACACCATTATTTGTAGCTTAGCTTGAACCATATCAGCCACTCCCTATTCCTCTGCTGTGCTTTATGAAGCTCTGTGTGCCACCTTATCCTTTACACACTTTACCTTCATCTCTACATTCAGTTTCACTAATGGTAATATAAACTACTATTAACTAAAAGCAAAAGACATTTCACTACAGAGTGTTTAAAGTATAGCTATCTCTAAAAATTATAAATATAATAGTATCACAACATTTTTCCTTCTGTTCTACTCAAGATCTATTTTATGACAGAATTTGATATTCAACATTTATATTCAGTGACAGCAAAATTTCCCTTAATGTTACTGGAAAAATAGAGTAAAACTTGGACATGAATGCAAATTAATACCCCAATTTTTCCTCCTACTCTTTATCAGTAAAGTAAATACATAAATCTTGGCCACTTGATACCCATTGCTCTAGTTCTGTTGCTGCTGGGGAGGGGCACTGCAAATGCTATAACTTCAGGGAGACTGCCAGAAACAGATTATGAATGTTAGACTGAATCAGCCTTCTAATTATAATAGCTTTTAAGGTTTTCATAAGAGTGCATTAGTCTCTGCAAGTCTTGTAGGTGAAATATTGTGACATTAACTGGCAGCTCTATTCACACTGAAAGTTATTTATTGCAGTAGTAAAATTTAAAGAAATTACATGATTACATATAACTGAAAAATTATCATACCCCTGTGGTTCTATCTGGTTGCATCCTGTGCCTTGAAGTCTCCCAGGTGTGTGATTATCTAATAATAATCAATTGTTTGGCTTATTGTTTCAGCATCATATGTCAAATTGCAAAGGGAACGATAACGACGAGAAGAATTTACGCATAGAGGGGGAGTTGCATGTGTACATATTTGAACTCTTCCTTATATTTATTGAAACATTTAAGATTTGGAATTGCAATATACGTTTGCTTTCAAGAGCTTCTGTTGCTCCAGATGATTTAAAGAGCACAGAATTCAGTTTTGATGGTCTGATTTTGGTGGCAGTACCTTCAGTTCCTACTGATTCCAGACAATTGCTAAACATAGATTTCTTTTTTGTGCCTTGGTGTTCATTTATATAAGTTAATATTACAGATCCATGTCTTAAAAAATTAGCTCAAAGCCTGTAAATCAAAGTTATAGAAAAAAAGTAAAAGGTGTTTTGATTTTTCACATGGTGGAAGTTCTACTCCCTTGGAATAAATTAATTTCAGTAAATCATTCTGTTATGTGAATTTCTTCAGGACACACATTCTAGGAAATCCTGGCCATAATTTGTACAAGAAAATAAAACCCACTTAAAATGAAACACAAAATACCCGGTCTTATACGTAACTCCCAATGTACTTCAGCCATAAGGAAGAACAGATCTTTGTCAAAAAGGCTGCAGGTCAAAGCAACCCAGGCTTGTTTTTCCACAAGCCCAATGTGTCATTCCTCCTGTGTACTACAGGAAAGAGGGTGATCATGTAAGTATGGAATGGAATAAATAAAGATCTGTAAGGATCTTATTTACATATTGTCCCAGATGGTAGGTGGGGATTGCATAGTCGTAGAAAAGCAGGAAAGAAGTAAAAAGGGTTATGCCTAAGCCCACTGAATATCTTCACAGGGAAAAGGGTCCATAACCCTAGAGTGCCACACAGTTTCTTTTTGGTGCCAGCCATGCTTTGTGTGTTTTTGTAATGCTTTTCTGAGAAAGACAGTGGGTGACAAATATTTCAAAATGGGCACGCAAAACTCAGGGATATTTTAAAAATCTTAATATGTTTGCCTCTTCAGGATATTTGTAAAATGGGGAAAAAATACCAACCTGTCATTTCACAAAATATGAAAATAATTATTTTGTGTAGCATTCACATAATATAATGAAAAGTGCTACGCAAAAAAAAAAAAAACACCACAAGAAAGTCAATATTTGTGTCCTCAGAGAATGACATGAATGGAGTGAATTAAAATAAAACACGGGACTACTGACTGAAAATTGACTGTAAAACCAAATGTTGAATGGGTGCTCATTAACTGAGTATCTTTCATTGTATGCTGTAAATGAAGTAGAATTCCCAGGAAAACATAAACATAAGAAACACCCAGTAGGCTCTTCAGTCTGTCCATGTCCTTCTCAGGGCCATGAAACAGAGACTGAGTTGGCAGAAGACACAGCAAAGAAAGAACAGGTCTATAGAGATACAGCTCTGAATCTTTGCCTTACAGCATTGTCCCCTGTTGCATACTAAATGTGACTGAATTTGCACAGATAATTTAAATTCTTCCATCTAATAGTTATTAAGTTCTTGACTTTGTATCCTCAATAATGCTGTGTATGTGTGTGCACGTACCATAATATTATACTGTAAATATCTGCAATGAACAGAGCAGCAGTTCATAACCAAAATTTCATAACAAAATTAATCAAGTTATCTTCATTAAATTGCAAATTTGTGTAATCTCCTTTTTCAAAAAAAAGATGTTGGGCTCTTTACTGTACAAACTATCTTAATTTCTGGGTCCCAACCTTCCATTGTGAGAATATCAACTGGTTTATTACAATATTACTTCATATTTTGAGAATTAAATTCACTCAGTGCTGAAAGCTTGTTTTATTGTTTGATATACCAGTCCCAAATGGAACTGAAGAAGACAACCATGAATATAGAGTGCAATGCAAAAAGAAAAGGGGGCATCCTTCTCAAAGTAATCAAGAACATGATCTTGAACCACGTTCGAAATCCAATTCAGCTGTGAAACTTTCAAGTAACACCTCCCTCCGGAAATGTCTCATGTTTTTATACATATTTTTTCTATTATTATTATTTGAAGTAGTCGAAAGCAATCAGGAATTCGTTGGTCACCACCACAACTAACTTACTTTTGATACCCTTTTCATCTCAGTCTATTAACCTTTCCTTCTCTTCTCTATGGTCCTCTACTCTCTAGCCTTAAATTAGACTGTGAATTTCAGCACAAAGAAGTTACTGTATGTTTATTTTATGCTGCCTTGCAAGACACATACCGAGACAGTAATTTCTAACCAAATGAATTAAACAAACAAACAAAAAAAAAACTTCCTGGGAAAATCAGTTATGAAGCTGACATTCAATACTTCTTGTGTGAGAAAGTACAGGAGATGGATGTGCTGTCTACAGTGAAGCGAGAATTAGAGAGAAAGAATAAATTTTCTATTTCTTTGCAGTGTTCTTTCTGACCTGTCTAAGGGCAGAATCAGGCTTTGATTCACTCAGTTGTGTTAATGTTTGTGAACTCTTTCTTTCATTCTTGATCTTTGTTTTTGGGCTAATCGGAATTATTTCATTTTACCACCTCCCCAAAAAAAAAACTCTAACTTGTTAAGCTGTTATTCATTTTGTGTTGTTAGGGCAAACTATTTCCTCCCTGTATGTTATGTGAGGGCATTTTTAATTACTGGTATTGTTCAACAAAGAACCAAAAAGATTTCATTAATTGCTTTTTTTTTTTTGGGGGGGGGGGAAGGGAATAAAAAGATTTTGTGATTTTGTCAAGTGTTAACAGTGTACAGTAAATCAAAGCAACTTCATGCAAAATGCATATATCTTGTCTAATTGTTATTGTAAAATCATAAAGTTTCCTGGTGTGAGGCATCTGTGCATTTATGAGACCTCACATAAATGGGAATAGGTGAATTATTCTACTTCTTCCCCTTAAGTATTCTTTATATACCTATATATGTCTTATTTTGCATTTTAATTATTTTTAATTGCTAGTATTTGGGATAAGCCATTGAAATGAAAGAGAAGTTCTGCATTAAAGATGACCTGAGGGCATATTAATAAAAAATATTTAAAAAAAACCAACAGAATTTGAATATGAGTATAGAAGTCATTGGGACATTCAGGAAACATGGAAGTTGAGGAACTGAAGTATGGATATCAAAACCATTGAGTAGCTGAGAAATGCAAGAATATATTTAAGAAAATTCATAGTAACTCTGCCTTTTTGGTGAAACCAGCTTTTAAATTTGATTCTGTTAAATTAATTTTGAAAATGTTACGTTAGCTTACACTTATACTAGTAAACTTAAGTGTACAAGAATAGAGAGCTTAGTCACAGCATGGGATGATGCATGGAACTCTTCTTCTAGCACAGTCCCTGGCACAATTTGGCCTGGACTAACTACTGCTTTCCAAGATAATCCATGAGTACCAGTAAGGTGATGACAACAGTCGGAGACTAGAATAGGGTTTAGATGTGGCTACCCCATTTTGAGCAATAAGGGAACCTAGGAGTATGGGAGTGTAGATACAGCCCAGTAATCTTCCTTCAACACAGTTGTCCAACATAGCAGTTGGGTGCCTGGCATGGCAGGGCAGTTTTAGTGGTCTTGTGCTGCTAGGGTTAGGCTGAATCCCTGCTTTTTGAGAAAAGTGGGTGGAAGAGATGCCCAGGCTTACAGATAACCCTGGAGCCTGGGAGATCTGTAGAGTCAGTGCCAAAGGGAGCTGGGTTTGAGGCTGGCAGTCCCCATAATTGTGTAGCCTCCAATCTTAAGTCCTACTTATAAACTAGCCCTGTAAACAATATTTTGTGATCCCTTGGTTTATATGTGCTCCTAATCTAGGAGACAGAGGCAAATGTAGCTCTTTCACAAAGGTGTATAAATAATGCTTTTGCCTGATCAAAATGATGTTACTAGAATTATCTGTGTGGTAAAGATGCATATTTTGTCCATGGTAAGTATGACTTGTCTTTACTCAGGCACTCCTTTCCTTGGGGTCACAAAAACCACACATCAATTATTGCATATTTATGTCATTAAGACTGTATAGATGGTCCTCGTTTAGCAGCAGGGAGTGCAGTGTTTCCAATGTAAGCAGGATGAAATATTGTATTTCATGCAAAAAAGGGGTGAGGGATTTACTGGGAATATTTTCCTTCATCCTTGTATTGCACGCAATTGGGATTCTCTGGTTTCTTTCTTTTTCAGAGCTTGCTTTCTTTTTCAGCAAAAATATAGAAATGAATAATTAAGCATTATTCCTTTACTGGCATGTTACAGCAATAATGGTATATCTAAGCAAATGTCCCCCTTTCTTGACAATTAAAACAATTATAGCATAATTAGGCCTATTTCAAAGTTTTCTTAAGTAATTTGACATGCCAACCATTTACATTTCAGGTTTTTATTGGCTGAAAAGTCAGTCGTGAAACACAAACACACCTGTCAGCAATTAAAAAGGAAGAAATAGAGAACTGCTCAGGAAATAATATCTGTGCTAATTAAAAACACTAGTTAAAAGCTTCCTGTTTGTTCATGTTCTTTGGATTTCCCAGTATGAGCAAGGCTGTCTGCTAGATAACTCATGTCTTTCAGTTCAGCAAAAGCCAAAGAAGAAAGCAAACATTATTTTCAATCTCTTGATATTTTATCTCAATTATGGCTGTTTTGCCTGCTACTATATTGCTCTATTTGAATGTGCCATATGTCAGTCATAATATAGCAATGCAAATCCAAGCAGGAAACATTGCTTTGAGCTGACATAATAATAATAATAATTATGAAATACTGCTTTTAACCAGCTTAGAAAGCTGTGCCTATTACACATTTCAACTTCCTTATAAAGAACATGGAGAGAATAGTGACACAGAAGAATATAATATTGGCTCAAATAGTCTTTGTCAGGGAACCGCTACAGTTAAAAGGAATTAACTGACAGGAGATAGATCATCTAATCCAGAACACATCATGGGCCATAAAGTACCTCCCAAGGCCCCCTAACAAATATGTGGTTTGCCATGAAAGACTGAAAACTTGACTATAATGCACTACAGGAGAAGATGAAAGACGAAGGTCATTGTCCACATTAGAGTTGACAACTTGGCCCTAAAATAGTGACAGATCCAATCTTAGTTTCATTAATTCTGGTTTTCCTTATGCACCTAGAGGAAATTCATTACTGGCTCTCAGATCTGCATTTAAAAAACAAGTAAGGTGGTTTCTGGGAAACTGCAAGTTAGCTAATGTTTCCAATTAGGTGCTTCTGTTTCAGGGCAACCTCCAGTAACTATGAAATACATAAGGTCCTCTTGTCTCATTAACAAGATGCACCTGAAACAAATACTGGAAGAGGAACGTTAAAAAATCCAACCAAAATCCATCACCCAGATAGATATTTTTCTCTTGTTTCACCTAGCTGTGATCGTTTTTGTTAATAGCAGTAGAATCAGGTAATTGTTAATGACATCAATGTTTTGGAAAATAATTTTGACATCAATCTTTCTGCAAACTTATGTTTTAAAACTTGGATCACAGCTAAAGTTTGCTTCATACTACTGCACTTTCAGCAAAACAGATGAACAGTTGGCTGTGAAAACTGAATACGGATTAAGTGAAGCGCATTGTAATGCTGCCCCAAGCCTGTGCCTACAGCAGGAATTAGGTGTACATTGCCTATACCCTGTATAAATGTACCTTTTTCTGGCCCACAGTTCAGGTCCCCTCTATACAGCCCTAACTTCACGGATGAAAGGCATGATGCAATAGCTGTGAAGTATATGAAATGTGATAGATGAGCCTTGGCAAAAGTTAACTTACGAGTTTTTAACCCCAGGAAAATGTAAGCTCATTCAGCTGTGCTTTGTGCACTGAACTGAGTGAAATAACTTAGTGTATTTCAAGAAGCAGTTGCATGTGGGCGATTTCTCTATTACATGGTTAAATCATGGCCATTTATTTGTGCACAAATCATTAGAAATACAGATTTTGAGCCTGTCTACCTGAAAACCAGCATAAATCAGGTAAAATTTCTTGGCATTGCGTGTGCATTCAGTTTTTCTAAGAGATTAGAATATCTAAATGATGATATGCATGATCTAGAGTACTTTTTTTAATGAAAAGGTGGCTTTAGGTAATATAATAACTGTAACTCTGAGTTACTTTATTCAGGCATCTTTATCCATGTGTAAAGAGACTATGCATGCAGAATAAATACTGCTTAAAAGAAATGATTATTAACTAAAATGCTCAATTGAGAACTGGAGTTAGCAAGCAACTAAATGCATTATCATGCTTGTCAAAGAGTCTTGCTGCAAGGCAGCCATCCATCAGGAGAGAAAAGTTTAAACATCCTTGTCTCCTTGAGCTGGTCTTCAGTGTTCCTAAGTTGCCATTACCACCCAAGTCTCTGTTTTCCATTAGGATTTTATACTTTGCCATTTTGGTGGGCTATTACTAACCACCATCTGAACAATCCAACCTGTGTAATTTTACTTTTTTTATCCTGCATCGCTCTGTTCTGGACTATTTCACAGCTTTCTCATCATCCAGCAGTTTCCTCAGCAGTATGAGCTAAGGAAAACAGTGCCTTGAGCTGCGGAGAAGGAATGGTTTTGTAAAGTGTGCATCTCATGGGGCTAAATAAGATTTAGAGAACACCAAAATTATTCTATGAAAGAAACAAGCTCTTTATATCCCTTCTCTTGAAGATGAGGGCTGGATTGAGTGTCAGCTGTGTTGACAATTAAAGCTGTTACTTGACATGGAAACAAATTACTGTTCACCACTGCTGCATGGCAGCTGTCTGGGTGCAGACTCTTATCCCAGTGCATGGTTGCAGTAAGCTAAGGTTGGCTGTGCCTCTAGAAAAGTCTGCCTGACAATACATTTGTAATGTCACATGTTATTTGCTCTTTCCACCCTCCCCTCCCACCCCCCTGTCCTGAGCAATGAACACTTTAGTATGTTTGGGGTAATAAGAGGAAACAGTAACTATTTCCTGTAAAAAAGATTAAATGTAGAAAAGTTTCATGTTCTGTTTTTCTATCTTATCAATTGATATATTAATTTGCTTTTCCATTTTAACCATAAAATCACAGGTAGTTCTTTATACTAAATGGCCTGTAGCAGGTTTTTGATTATACTGCAGTAGCTCAAAAGCAGTACCTCAGATGTAGTCATATGATTTACTGATGTAATTATCTACTGAACTGCCTAAAAACTGATGCACTTTTCAGGGTTTTTTTGTCCTTAAAAAGAGGTAGTATGTTAAAAAGCAGTTCTTAATGTATGCATTCAAAAAGGAACAAATCTGATTTTTTTTTTTTAATGTAATTTTCTCTGTAGAACAAAGTCTCTAGTATTTGCATTTGTTAATCTCTGCAATTCTGCCTCAGCTTCTTATTTTAGTTGTGTGATAAATCAGACTGCATATTTTAGTACCAGAAGACCCAAGTCTTTAGGTGAAGTGAATCAAAATTCTGTGTAGGGGAATGTAAGGGATGTGGTCACAGCAACATCTTTCCAATCTCTTCACGCAATATCAGCTACTTATCAGAATAGACTTCATGTTACTTCAAGCAACTTAATGCCAGAAATTGCAGTGAATTTACTCCTAGCCATTTCCTGTCTCTTTCAGACTTCTGGACCACCTGTGATGCTGTTCACTGATGTTTTGAGCAATATCTTCTAGAAATTACCTTCTTACACAGGTTTCTAGTATAAAGCTACTCCACTTTTGAGCCCAGACCATTGAGAATCAAACATGGGTTTATAGACAGCAAAATCAGTGAAGCTTGGTTTGTCAGTATGCGGAGATGAGTATGTACTCCTTAGAGTTTTATAACAGCTGAACTCCTGGCAAAATTAACAGGGTCTTTCTCCTTTTCATATATCTCTTTCTTCATATAGGTTTTCTTTTGGTTATGGATGCTTTCACTGTATGTATTTCCCATTATGGAAGAGGGAAAATTTAGGCTTTAATCAGTAATTCTAGTGTTTAAACTGCTAAGAACATGAGAATGACTCCCAGCTGTCTTGACAGTGAAGTTCCAAACTTTTTGCCTCCTAAGGATCAACTGCCTATCACATAGCTGAGCTTGTTTATCTTTCAGGTAATTTGAAGTGACTAGTAAATCCATTAGGATGGATTAAGCTGTTTTCAGCACCCTCACTCTTAGCTCCTTAGAGGCTGCTTTTGATCTGTATCTTTCCAGCAGGTTTACCTTTGGACCACACCACACCTAGTTCTCATTCTTGCCACTTCACAAGTTGTGAGCATTAAAGGAACCAAATAATCTGTACAGTGTTAATGCAGCTGTTGACAAGGAATTGAAGATTATCAGCAGAGCTACTCTTTCTGTCTATAAGAACAAGAATTAATACTTTGATGAGCCTTGAGGCAATGATGTTACGAGCAGGTGAGCTGACCTAATGACCTCCATAATGATGAGGTCCTCCTGGGTTCTTGTTCTTCATGCTGAGAAGGGTTCTGCCATGTGCTTGAATATTTCTGTTTACATAAAGACTCCTTTAGTTACCAGTGCAATTTTGGTCATATACATGTTTGTCCAAACTCTCTCAGCTACCTGGGGTCACACATTTTGTGTGACCAAATCCTTTGAGATGACTGTCTCTTGGCTGGGAGTGGTCAGCATGTGCAAAAATAATCAATGACCTGTTACAGACTAACAGACAAAAAACCAATCAAACAAACCAAGACTTTGTCTCTTGAGGAACTAGGTTCAGATTTCTTAACCTTAGAGGTCATTTCAAGGTTGTAATTCTTCTGGGGTCTGGCTTACAGAATACACGCCTCTTGTCATAGTGTGGATTGTTGTTCCCTATGTGTGTTGCAACCTATTGAATTCCTTGGCTGTGTCAGTAAAACCACTGTAAGTCCATACTCTAAATTGACCACTTAGAAGGTTTGTTCCTTGGTTTTCTGCACATAGATCACTTAACTGTTCTGGTTTAGCAGAACTCTACAAACAGTAGCATTGGCCTAGTTTCAGGAGCAAACAAATGACTGAGAAGAATGACTGGAGAAAATTACTGAACACTATTTCATTCTGGGTTTTGTTCAAAAGCTCTTTTCTTTTAAAAATCTGTCCAGAATAAAATTTAAAATTGGACATCTCCTTTTGTCTGTGCTTTTTAAAGAAGCTGTGATTACTAGCCAAATGAAACTAGCCAAAGCGGTACAGGGAGAGAAAGGAGTTCACAAGCGTATAAAGATCCTTAATTGTCATGTTGGTTCTATTTTTCTGCAGATGGCGCACCCTTTCAGCTTTCAGTTTAATGCTATATCTATAGTACGGATCCATGCTTTTAATTAACTTCTGTTTAGTAAATAGATATTCAGACATGGTTTAGCACTGCAATTAGAAGTCTAAGCTTAGGTTTGAGCCCTACTGTGCTAATTAAAATACTTTTGAGATCCGTTGCTCATGCATTAAAATGTCAAGCAATTGACAACCCATAAGTGAAAAATTGATCCAATTATCAAGCTAGCCCACATGTGCTGCTTTATTTTTTTTAATTTTTTTTTTCCCCCAAGAATTAAGATTTATTATGGCCATTAGAAATAAAGATGTTTATATGTCTGTGTCTTGGAATTCATTTAACTTTGCTGTTCCTTAATGCTATTCTGTTTGTTATAAGACAGAATTATCAATGGCTCCTTCAGTAGAAGAAACTGCTGAACCTCTTTCAACTGAAATTTTATTCTGGAAACACATGACCGGCATTTCCCACACTAAGGAGGTGGAAGGCATCAGCAACCTCCTACAACTGTTCTGCTGGAACTGAGAAAATCTTACTGAGTGGTCCAAATATATAAAGATTCACCATGGGATTTAAGTGCAACTGTAGATCTGACCATTGGCACTTTTCAGCACTTATTCCAGATTCACTTAATCCTTCATGGACATGCGTGGCCAGAATTGTACGCAGCTTGAGATATTTCATATGAAGGCTCATCAGTACCCTATTGAATTGAAATTACACTCTCTCTCACTACTGGAAATGTGCCTCATCAGAAGTGTAATTGGACCACACTTGCCTTTTTAATGACTGCAATACCATGGTGACTCACAGTCATCCTCTGTGATTAACTAGGATACACAGGTCTTTCTCTTCCTTATTCTTTCTAGTTGATGGATTCTCAGTTGAGTTTATAACGGAATTTTATATTATCAGTTCCCAGGAGCTTGACTATGCATTTTATACTATTGAATTTTGTACTATTGAATGTCATAAAAAATGAATTCCATCTGGTTTTATTTGCTTGCTTTTTATGTTCACTCTCAATAAGCACTGAGCAAACAACTGAATCTGCCTGAGTGCTTTCAAATTGAGACTTTCAATGAGTACTTTTGCATTCCTCCTTGCTAATATACATATATATGTCTGCTAACAGAGCTTGTTTGCTCAGCTGATCAGGGAATGGCAATAACACAGTCTGGATCTTTGACCCCGTCATTAGCCAAGATGCTTCGAAGTTAGTAAGTTAGGGAGAAGATGCTGAGATTTACTATGAGCTCCAACCTGGCTGCAACAGTCAATAATAAAGTTCTCATTGTTTTTAGTGAAACTGGATGTGAACTCTTTTGAATTTTAATTATGTTATTTGTTCTTTTATTTTCAGGATCCACTGTGAACACTTTTGCTCTGTGTCAGTCATGTGGAATTATCTGCTGTCTTGAACAGCAGACATTTTCCTGGATTATCTGTACAGTTTTATACATCAAATTGCCAGTATTGTTGGTTGTTTCATTACCTCAGTGTTTAGAAACAGTTCACACTTTAGAGAGCAATGTTGTGCTTCAATATTTCTTTCTTAAGCTTCTTTACAAAACAATAAGAATTTGGCCAGAAAGTATGTGATACAATCAATTCATTCTGTATTCTGCTACAAATAGTATGTTCACTGTAAGGTTATTTTTGTACTATTCAAACATTTTTGTGCAAATATATCCTTGTTTGCTGTGGGACAACATCGTTTTGTTGAGTGTCCAAGTTTTTTATTTTATACAGTAAAACTTTTGTCCCTAGTTGTGCAGGTATGGAAATTAGAAACAAGATCTTGTTTATTTAGGTGCTTAATGGCTTTTCTCCTGCTTTGTTTTGCCTTTTTTCCCCTCTTCTTTTTTTCTTTCTTATAGAAAACATAGCTTTCTGGCCCTAATTGGGAATTGATGCTCTGAAGCTTTGCTGCAGTAAAGAATAAGCTGAGACAAGAGAGATGATGGTAGAAGTGCAGGAGAGAAATTTGGATGAGGTAGAAGGAAATGTTGCATTTAGAAGTAGATGGAAGATGGTATGTGTCTAAAGAAAGCTTAGGATGGGCTGGTGAGGATAGAAAGCTGGGGAGATGGTCTATTTGGTTGAGTTAAAACATTGGGTTTGGACAAGAAACCGTGTTGAAGTAGGAGGTGGATACGTACGCAGCAGACATGGCAATGGGGTAAGTCTTTGCCCTTGACAGGAATTAATTGTAAGTGAAAGTAGTTTTAGATATTTTTTCAATTGGTCTTCTTGAGTTCAGACACCTAACCCCGAGATCTAACCTAGACTAACATAGTTACTAAAGGCTATGTTTACAGAGCTGGGCAGATTCACAGAAACTTCTGGGGAGACACATTTTGCACTGACTCATCTCTGCGACAGAACATGAATCAAATGCGTTTTCAGTTTCCATCTCCAGTTAGATGTAGAAAACAAAATATTCTCCATTGTGGAAATCCCTTCTTTTTTTCTTTTGTCCAGTTCTAGTTTCATAACCAACACAGTCCAAGGAGTTGAGTCTTCATCACTTTTTTAAAAAAATTATCCTTTTTGTAATAGCAAGTGAGTCTTTGACAACAGGATTTTCACTAAATGCCAAGAGTATTTAGGTTTTGATGTTCTGGTTTTGGTTTGGGTTTTTTTTCCCACTATTTTTTTTGTACCTTTGTGTCCTGCATTCTGATTTCTGAAGGTATTATTCAAAACTGCAACTGAATTAGTGAGGTTGCTTTTTAAGCTACAGACAACATTGTATACTATTAAATACTATAAAAATCATGCCTGATAATTATAGGAGAAGGAAAAGAAGGGAGAACAGATACTCTTAGTATCCCTAGTATTACAGAGGCCTAAAATGAGGAAACAATTCCGGGTTCCATAGGGGCTAGTTCCCTAAAATAGATTTCTGTGAATTAGCTGCTGAGTTGCCCTTTCCTTTGACTATGAAAAGGCTTTAAAAAACTTGAAGGAAATGTAAAAAACCCCAAACCTGCAGTCTTTTAATTTGTACAGGAAAAGTAGGTGCTTAAAAATTACTAAGAATCCCAGATAAAAAAACATCCAACACAGACAAGGGCATACTCTACTTCCAAACGTTGTATTCCAGTGACACTATCAGCTCTCACCTCACTTGCATTTTATGAAGGTAAGTTAATTACAGCAATGTTTATTAGAGCATTTAAAACCTATAATAGCAAGTGTAATAGAAAAACTCATGAGGAAGTTACTACTTCTGTCTTAAGAAATAAAGTTTGAGTACTGTGTAGTAAATAAATTATAGGATGAACAGGGAGAAAGAAACCATTGAAGTGGAAGCCTTACAAGATAAATGTTTTTTCTCTGAGCACTGCATAGAGGAATCTGTGGAAAAATACTTAATCATGTTCCTTAAAGACTGCATCTATACAAAGGTTTAAGTAAAAGTTTTTCGAGCAGTCTCAGTTTGAACAAACATGAGGAAGAAAGTCTGGTTATTTGAAGAGCAGGCTATTGAGGAGAAAAAGTTAAATCTAAGTTACTGCTTAGATTTCCATGATTTACCATTGCCTATTACGAAGCCTACCCATATTTAGATGCTCCATTTTTCATCTAGGATTTCAGGACACCATATAATTTTAATATATATTTATGAGCTAGGATGTCCCTATTTTAAAAAGCTCATTAGTAAAAATATGACACAATTGAGTTAAACAGCTGTTTCAACTTATTGTAGGTATTTTTGAAATACAAACCTAATTCCTTGTTATCGTTAATGATCTATTGCAATGATCACAACCACCGTGCCTATCCCTCTATGTCATGTTACTCACATGCCCAGCCTCATCCCCTCTGAAGTTTCTGCAGAGTGTGTTGAAAGCCTGCAACCACAGGCAAAGCCCTCTGGATCTGAAAACTGTGTCTCTGTATGACTCCTGTATTCTGGCAGCTCCAAGTTGGATCAGTTACTTGGAGTGTCCTGATGCTCCTCATTGCTCTAAGTCAGTGTGAAAAACAGCTGAGATCACAGTTTGCCCACACAAAATCAGTGAGGCAAAGTCCACTCATTCTTGCTGGGCTGCATCAAAAAGAACATGGCCCACAGGTCAAGGAAGGTGATTTTCCCCTTCTACTCTGCTCTGGTGAGACCCCACCTGTAGTACTGCGTCCAGCTCTGGGGTCCTCAGTACAGGAAAGACACTGACCTTTTTGGAGCATGTCCAGAGGAGGGCCAGAAAAACGATCAGAGGGATGGAGCACCTCTCCTGTGAGGACAGGATGAGACACTTGGGCTTTACACCTCAGTAGTAATTTTGTGGACTTTCAAATGCCTTTCCGAGTACTAGTTAAAGTACCAAATTAATTTTCTATTTTTCTAAGTTTGTTTGAAAAGAACTTCCAGAGAAGTGTATGTTTAAGAGCACATCTTTATATACAGGATAAACTGTGTAAGAATACAAAACTCTTGAAATTTTAGAAAACAAAATTATAAAAACATTGCACATAAGCCCCAGTTTTAAATATACGTGCAATCTTAGAAAGTATCTCAATTATATTCCAGAAACTTATGCTTTTACATATGTATTGCATAGTTTTTATTGCTACCTAATAACTACAGAAGTATTGCAGGAATTTCACAAAACTGCCATAATCATGTGTGGCAAGCTGAGCTAATGACTTACTAAACTTCATTAATAGAAGCCCATATGAAGTATGCAGGATAAGTTAAGAGGTTAAGTGGTGGTGATGGGTATGATTTAGTATAGAGATTCTCACTTAGTAATGAATGAACAAGAAAGATAACCTAAATTATTCTTAGTTTGGACTTCATTTATTGATCTTGGTAATGTAGAATGGAGATTTCCCAAACACTCTAGCTTTCATCTTACAAGAAGTTAGATTCCTTTGACACAGTCTTTGTGCTTCTTCCTTTTCCTTTTCTTCTTTCTTTGCAGTTACATTAAAAGTTTGAAATCACTGTGAAATGAAGACCAACAATATTTAAAATCATATTCTCCATTTTTGGGACAGTATCAGGTCCCAATATCAGCTCATTTAGAAAAGCAAACAGACAACTATCTCTCCCCCCCCTCTGCCCCCCCCGACCTGTTAGGAGTAAGTAAAAAAGTTTCTTATTTGTACAACAGACCAAACTCCAACAGTAGCAAAATATTTCCAGTTTCAGATTTTTGATCTTGAAGTTATTCTTCTTTTTGACCAATGATGTAAGGCCAAAGACAGAGAAGCCCTTGAGAGCACAAAAAGCTTTTCATTTCAACTTTATTTATTTGAACTGTTTTGGGATAGGATGCATTTCTTGCTGAGTGCTATTTTTAATATCCTCCTTGCACAATACAGGGCTGATCCCAAGTGCCAGGTGTCACATGTATTCTGCTACTCCTGCAATGTTCTAGTTCCTTCTGGTTTGGAGTGATTTGATTAAAAACAAACAAACCCCTACACAAACTCCTATTTTCTCTTTATCTGGTTTGGTTTTCTTTTTTTTTTTCACTTTTAAAGATATTCTTGCTGAAAAAAATGTCAAGATTGTAAAGATTGACTGCTAGAGGATGCAAACTATTTAAACTATTTACAACTGAGAAACTTTGAACAACACATGTGTTTGCCTTTGTGAAATATCTGCAGAGAAGTGAAAGCTCAAGTGATAAAACTTCAATCTTGATCAGATGCACTTTTTACCCCTGCTTTATTTTCTAGACCATATTGTTGATTATAGAAAACTAGATTTAATGATTGTCCAGACCCTTTAAACTATTGTGTGTCTTCCTCCACTCTGTGGCACCTACCTCATGTAGTTTGACATCTTTAAGTACACCAGTTTTAAGTGACCGTCAGCGTCCAGTGCTACCTTCAGCAGTGCATGATCAACTCTGTACAGGCATGTGAGAAGGAGATAAGCTTTCAGTGCAAGATGCTGAATGTCACAGGAACTCAAAACCAAGATAAACCTGGGAAGTGAAGTTCTTTTAGTGTGAGTATAAGTGAATCAGAGAAGTATAAAAGTATCTTGGGTTTTTAATTTAAATACAACTAATTGAATCATATTAAATGGTAATACTAGTTTCCTTTGCTATGTTTTATATGCTTTAAGTTATGTGCAGAGTGTTGAAAGCAATTATTATTGATTCATCTATAAAAGCATGCATTAGGATACTTCAAAATTCTACTCAAAATCCACAAAATTCTACTCAATTCTACAAAATTCTACATAAAAATTCTACTCAAAATCTAATTAATGTTAAATTTTATCCTCCTTATGGTAAGTAAAAGCCTATATTCTGTTTTTCTCACATAGATGAATTACTTATAATGATTGTTGAGTTGTGGGTAAAACATTTAATCTGCACTTATACACTATAAAAAGTAGAAATCTTTTTAATGATTAGACTTTTTACCACAGACTGTGGCCCAAAGCCTGTGGGTTGTCTGCTCTACGGTGACCATGTAGACCCTGTGGTTTTGTGTACACAGGTCATCAGACACAAAGCTTATTTCTGAGAAAGAACAATGAAGACATAAACTCTGAGAAAGCAAAGTCCTGGAAGAACAGGTGATTTAAATATTGTTGTGGCCACTTCAACCATCTGATAACCATCTGAGATCCCACATTCATTATGAATTCAAGCTGAAACTTGTTTCTAGAAAGCTCCTCTGACAGGTAAAAGCCACAGGGAAAAAAAAGCCAAATCTTCTATCTTCTGTTTAAATCAACACATTTCCATTTTTTAGGAGAATGCAGGTGTATGTATGTATGTGTGTGCATGTGACAGTGAGGGAAAATGTAATTTATAGTTTCTGAAAGTTCCTAAAGTATTACTACTTTCTCTATCCTTTTATTTTAAAAAACACTGTGTGTTCTAAATCTTATTTTTGTGTTGTATGTTACTTGAAAGAAGCTGTTCTGCTGATGGTGATGAGGAGGGAATCTAAGGACAGACACAGTAATGAGTAAAAAATGTGAGATTTAAGGAACAAGATTTCTAAAATGCCAGTTCTGAAGATGTGTTTCTTTAAACCAAAGTCAGGATTTTCATTGTTTGAACTGTAACACTTATATTAGAAAACTACAGCATTTAGCTTAAGTGTACATAGCACCTGTGAGCACTTGCTGCTTTCTCCATGTAGATTGACATACTTTATTACTAGAATATTCCTTGTAATGCCACCTCTATGTAAGTAATAATTTAAGCCTATGCATGTTCTAGTTCAGCCTTAATATAATCTCAAAATACAAGGGTCAGACAGACAGACATACAAGGAATGGTACAAGGAATCTCATTGCAAATTCAGAAGCCACATGGCTTGGTTTCCAATAAATCTGTCCTTCTTTCTTACACATGCAAGGAGACACTAGAAGATTCATTTTTAAGAATTTAAGCCCTTGAAATGATCTGGGTTTTGCTTTGAGGAAACATATTGATCATACGGTCTGTATTCCAAAATTAAATCTTGCAAGCTGCTGGTTTGGTTTTGACTTGGTGGCTGGATTTGTATTTCTTCAATACCTGTTAGTCTGTTGGCATTTATATCTTGGTGAACCTAAGAAAATTTCAAGTTTTGCAAACTCCTATGAACCTGACACCTATTATCTGGGAATAAGCATACTGTGGAAGAGCAAAGCGACATAAATTATCCAGCTAAACAAAACCCAGTGAATATGATCAGGAGATCTAGATTCAAAGCAGAGAGCTCATATTTCCTTGTCTGAAGACTGAACTGTATGTTTCCATTCACAACACAATGACATTCAGTGGCTGATCATCAGCAGGTATCTATCTCCTCCTTGTGGGAATTTGTGTTTTTCCATTCCATTGGTCTACAATCCCTATAACTGCAAATTTGTCTATTATAAATTTAACCTTTTTTTCTAAGTCTGTCATCTACAGGTACAGAGAACTTGATGTTTACTATTCATTTTTTAATTAAATATTTTAAAATTTATGTTCAATAGCTGTTAATTGTCAAGGCACTCAGAGTTTCCGTATAAACTAGCACAATAATTGATGTGTTTACAGTGGTCTATTGTGTGGAAAATATGATGTTTTACACATTAAAAAAAAAAAAAAGATAATTTATAATTCCACCTTGCCGTTTAAACATCCTTTTATGAATTTTATCAGTAGAAACATTATTATGTTATATGTGCTTCACAGGAATAATGGCCAACCTCTACAGGAGCTTCTTTAATTGCTGATAAGCAGGGCTGAGGAAATATACAGCATGAAATTCAGGGGGAAGACTCAAAGGCTAAGTCTTGTATAGTTTAATAGCAGTTTAATGGATAATGCTTGTGATACTTTAGAAGTACATTGCAATGTCTCAAGAAGGTCTTCCAAAATCAGAAGAAATTGTCTCTCTAGATGCTGAGTGTTTCTCCAGAATATGAAGTTGTTTAGTACTGGTTGCTGACACCATTAGCAACATTTATTACAACCTTTTTCATGATGACTGCCTCCTATAAGCTGACACCTGCACGAATCAACCGATACAAGGAGAGCGTGATGTGTTAAAGTCGGAAACTGTCATGTTGCAGATTGCTGTCTAGAGTGATTGAATGGGATTTTGATCTCTTTAAACATTTAAGCTATATTTAGGTCTCCTAATTTGACATTATTCTGCATTTTTACAAGTTCAAATGGTTGCACCAATAGGCAAACTGGTATAAGGACTCCTGAGCAGATACAGCAAAGTGTTTGCTTGCAAAGACAGAAATCCCTTTCATAAATTAGTGAATAACTAGCCATGTGGAATAGCAAGCCACCCTTTGGTGAATAATCAAAGTCAAATTTAACACATTATTTCTCAGAAGTTCCTTTGTTTATGATATTTAAGGCTATAGCTATAGTTTTTCCAAAACAGCTGACTGAAAGACTAGAAACCCTGGTTGCCCTTCAATTTTGCATAACACAAACTCTACACACTATGGTTTTCACTTTAAAAAGCTTAAGTACTGACATTTCATCAGCTTTAAAAACATCTTCAAACTTAGTTTTGCCAATTTATTTCAGAGACAGTTTCTTAGCAGTTTCTTTTCATAGCAGAAAGACTCAATGACCTTTATGCTTAACTATTTGGGACAAAGTCAATTTGTGCTCCATCTCCTGCAAGTGTAATTGAATGATGACAAGTCTGATCTCTAAGTTACATAATTGTAATTAATTATATGACAATTGACCTGCAGTTCTGTTTCTCAGTCCTCCCTTATGTCCTTCTCAAACTGGAACCAGCCTAACAGACAAATAATACTCTGCATTTTTAAATTCAAAGTCTAAAAAATCAATTTCTCTCAAAAATAGTAAAGATCATACAGCAACTTTGAAATATCATCTTCCTACCATTTTTAAGGTATATTGTTTGCTTGCTGAAGCTGCATTAACACCAACTATAGTCTGATGCTGGAAAGCAGAAGCAGCCTATCCTGGCAGAACAGCATGAAGAGAAAGCATAAGCGATACACAAGTAGAAAGCTGATGTGGGAAATTCTGACTGATGCTTGAACATGACTGATAAACAGATGAAAGGCAGGAGGAACAATGTCAGCTGATGCTTAAAATAGCCTGGAGAAAATGAGAGAAGAGTAGGATCTGTTGAGGATGGGTCAATGCTTTGATAGCATTTCTAAATCAATGTCAGAGACTCCTGATGGCAGTACAGCAAAGGACTTAAGAAGTCACAGAAGTCAAGTTTCCTGTTAAGCCAATTTATGAGTTTCCTCATTATTAATCAAGGCCTACTTTTAATCAAAGGATAGGCTGCTATGGACTAACTCCTGTATTTTTCCAGCTTTGACATCTGGTATTATGATCTTTTTTAAATAGGATGCATACTCACTGCTAGCTTAGATCCACTGTTTTCTATCCACTATTGAATTATTGTAAATCCTTTACACCGATACATTTTTGTAGCTCACATAGCAGTTCTCTTATGCAGTGGAAACTCCATAGCTTGTGAAGCATCACAGAAAGACAGAAATACACAGAATTTCAAAAGGAAATACTCTGTATTTTTATATTTTCTTCAGACATCAAAGACTAGGTATTAATATTTGAAAACTGATGAACAATCATATGGATAACTTATGATTTCCTGACTAACGACACCTCAAAGGATAGCATTAAAGTTTCCATAGTACAGCTTCTAATAAAAAGAGACTACCTTTTAAATTAAAGCACAGGACATTCTGATTTCATCAAAACAAATAATGACATATTGGTAGGAATCTTCCTTCTTAGGCTATTGTGACTTTATTGAGGCTTGCTCCTGATTTACACAGTGATATAAAATAATCCAACCAAGAATTTTTATACATTTGTGATAACCACCTTAGTTTTCTGTATACGAAAGTATAAAAGTATGAAGGTTTTGAAATGACCTGGAGGACATATATTCCTTCCTTTCGCACAGAACTTACGCTGTATCACAAACAGGCACAAGCACAAGCACAAGCACAAACACAAGCCAGAATGGTATTTGTAATGTAAGAAAACATTATTATCTCCTTTCTAAGGAACTAGTCTGGACCAGTGAAATATGGAGCTGAATCCTCACAGGGAGCAGGGAGAGGGCAATTCCTGCACATTGTGCCTCATGGTGAGCAGCTCTGGCCTGGTGACTGTAGGTACCAGCATCCTTTTTCACCTCATTTGTGCTGCCCTGCTGCTCAGAGGCTCCCTAGAGAAATGGTCTCTGCCCAACATGCAGGTATACTAAATCTATTTCTCCTCCTACTGAAGCACATGGGTCATCTTTTTTGCATGATTCAACCTGTCATACCCTAGGCTACTCCAGAACACACCCTCCCTGACAGATTCTCCTTCCCTGGCCCAAATCTTCAGCCCAGTCTCAGCCCAGGGGCAGTCAAAATCTCCTTAAACATTACCTCTTTTTTTTTTTTTCTCTTCCCCCTGTTCTGAGTACCAGAGGTGCACTTTCACTTTTGTGTCTTATTTGAGGTCTCCTAAATTTCTAAATCAGTGAGGGTGGAGACAAAGTAGTTTTGGGCTAAGCATGAGGGACTACAAGAGACTACAACTTTTGAGACTCTAAGGATAAGCTCCAAACGCTTACCATAACCTTATCTATCTGTCCTCTTGCAGCTATGAGCCCTATAACATGTAGAGTTTATAGATAGGTAGGGTTTCATTTAGGAAGGATTTACTATGAAGGAAAACTTGAATCCTTCACAAAGAGGTGCGTTGTGGTTGCAGAGGAAACAGATGAAGAAATGACGGAGGGAGGACTATTCTGGTTCATTCATTAGGAGTAAGGTTTCAGGATGGTGTCAGAAGAGTTTAGGGGCAGGGTATGATACTCTGATCAACCTGGTGGGAGGCTTCAAAGCCACTGCTCTACAGACAAAAACACCCCAGCATGTGAGGCCATATCTAGCTCCCCCAGGTTCAAAGAGAAGATTGTTAAGGAAAATTCTGGACTGTAGACCATGTTCATATTGGTCCAAATCAAGTATAGGCATGTTTCTCCAATAACAAGATTAGGAAAAGTCAAATATTTCAATAACCTAAAAATTTAGTAGGTATATCGGAATAATACAGGAATGAAACAAATGTTTGGGGTTACTAAACACAGTATGTTGGATGGCTGCATGCTAGGTTCTTTGCAGGCTATTAACAGCTTCACAAAAAAGCCTTGGGCAGTTATGGTGCCGGAGGGATTAGATTTGGAAGAAAACCCCAGAAATTTGACTTCATTGGAATAAGTTTGCATCAGTGTTCAACACAGAATAGAACACAATGTAATTTGGCAGAAGTACAGCACTATGCATTTGATTTCAGGACATTACATTGTATATCTGTGACAATTTAAAATTAAAAGCTATGTATTTTTGGAGAGGACTTGTTGATGTTAACAAAGCTAATGCTGAGAACTTGGGATTCAGTCAAAAATATTTTGGGACAGTGTTTAATGCTTTCATGGTTAATCTTGAATGCATTTATGTTCCTATCCAGCTGATTCTTTTTTGTGTACATAGTGTCTCTTTACTTGATCAACAGGATTAGACCTATGTAATTTTGGAGAACTACAATGATAGAAATGTTTATCTTGCTGTTTCTTATTATGTGTTCCAATAGCTATACATTATTACAGATAATAGTAGAAAATGAGATCTCTAAAATGGTTAAATCTAGCTTTCTAAATCTGTCCTTTCAGATAAAAACTTTACATCTAATATGACTAGCCTGAGACATATTTTATTGTTAGAAAACCTAGTTTAATACCACGTAAAGTTCTAATATTTCTTTTCAATCACAGTATCTTTAATTTTAAATTATTTTAAATGCCTTGTTTAGTGTTGAAAAATCTTTATATTCAGATTGATTCAAATAGCTTTAAAGCATTCAGGGACTATATCCTCACGTTTGATGCAACAACACACTCTGTGGAAAAGTGGTTCACAACTTTCACATTAATCATCTTTGTGTCTTTGAAACTTATTTACCTAAGATTTAACAGATTGTTCCTTATCCAAACCAATGAAAAAAAAAAAATTACACCTAAATTTTGTGCCTCACCTGAACAGGTTATTTATGTCTTCTATTTGAAGATCTGGCTATTTAATTCTCTTCCTATTTAAATGGTATCAGGTATTATATAGTTCCTGCATGTTAATGTGACATGGATAAAGTCTTGCAGGTGGAGACAAACAGTGTTTTGAAAGGATATGAGCACATGTCTGTTGTGCTGTGACTTCTTTAATATCTTTGATGTGATTTAAGAACTGCTATAGAGTCACTGACGGGATCTAGCAAATGTGGACAGCATACAGGATGCTCAGACTGATGGGGACCCAATTTGGTTAGGTACAGTCAAGTCTTAGTAACAGATCCTTACTGAGAATCCTACTTCAGGCACAGTCATACTCAAGCTTGGATATTATGCAGTCTTTGAGTGATGCACATTGAAAGCATGGCTTTAGGTACTCACCTAAGCATACCCAGTCTGGAAGGTAGCTGAAATTGAAGCTTGTTTGGTTCAGTATAGCATCGTAAAATTAATATGTAAGAAGTTTATTGACTAAAGTAGACTTTGGAAGTGTGAATTATTTATATTGTAAATGTAGAGACAATATAAAACTAGATCTGTAATGAAGAAAGTTGCTAGTGAAAGCTATACCTTTAGGGATGACATTTCAAATTTTACAGAATTCCCAACCTACTGAATCTAGTCCAGGGAATTTCATATTATTCCCTATCTCATCAGAAGTTACAGATACATGTCCTGTTAACTCTTGTACTGCACACACATAAGCAGGATATCATTGGCAGAATATAGGAGAAGCTGCATGGGGTTAGATTATTTATCTACCTACTTCAGTACCCCAGTCTCTGACAAGCCTCCAAGGGTGGGTGCAAGGTGAAGAGTAGAAGAACAAGGAAAGAGAATATGATATTTTTTCGAGCACCCTCCCTGCATCTATGACTCAGGAAGACCTTCAAGGAGGCTTTTTGCCTCAAACTGATTAAATTTGTTTTTGAACATATATATTCTGCAAATCTTTGGACGAAACTTGATTCTGATTTTTCCTTCCTTACCTTAAAATCTGAGGTTTTTTCTTTCTATGGAATTGTTGACAATTCTTTTTTAGTTAGTTTTTTATTTAAAAAAGGAACACAGTCTTTTAATGTCATTGCTTCACTATGATTTCCCTCCTGACTGAAATGCACTGAACCTAACAACTGCAATGAACTAATATGGATTGTGGTAGGACACATTTTCAGGAGGGTCACTAGGACTCTTCCACTATCAGTATGCCTCAGCAACTGAGGGAAACGAAATATGGAGGATTAAAATATTTCACTGACAACTTAGTGCAGCAAATATATTCTTTTTTTCCTTCAGTGTTTATTTTTCTGGATTTCCCTTCCGTGCATGCGCATCATAAATTTGTTATTTGATGTGTAATATATCTGCAAGGTATGACAGTGTGCTGTACACACTCAGTTGAGTGTGCACTGAATGAACTATCAATCAGCTCTGTCAAACTAGGTCTCTGCCTGGGTAAGTCCATGCTGCTCAGGATCAGTTAGCCAGAATGGAGCATTTGCTGCTTGCATGTCTGTGTTTTTGTTTTTTCATACATACAGACATCTAACAAATGAGAGAGACTGATGAGTATTTTAAAATAGGCTGCAATGTATATTCTGTTTCATTTCATTTACTTGGAATCTATACAAAATAAAAGTATAAATATAAAAGTCAAAATAAAAAAAAAGGCAAAATAAAAGCTCCTCATTCTACAATTCAATTATCTAGTTAAAATTGTGCTTTTAGTCTCAACAGAAAAGAAAGAATCTGGTACTTAGGAAAACAACTATAGGAACAACTTCTCCCACGTAAACCGCACAGAAGAGTTTTCAGGTAACAAGTGAAGTACTCACACATCATGTATCACCTAATTCAAAGTTCAGTAGACATATTTTGATTTATATCAGCTGGTCTTAGGTTAGACATCTGACCTGAACCTGTATTTCTAGAGAGTCTGAACATTTCAAGCTTGAACAACTTTTAATAGCATCAACCCCATGACCTAGAAATAAAAATATACTTTGAAAGAAAGCAAGAGCAAGCGTAAGAATGAATAATCGTACATCTGTAGGGAGACTCATGTGGCATTTTTCTCTTCAGGGATGCAAGAAGAAAAGTCCCTGTGAAAAGCCCCAGTGACTGCAGTGGGTTGAGTAGGTATACAGAATTTTCTGAAGGATCAAGGACTACAGGAAAAAAATGATGGAAAAGAAAAAGATTAGGGATGTCATTTTGCGGAACTGGTTCCACATGAAGGGTAGTGAATGCTGTTTGGCTGTTTAGGATGCAAGCATATGACTGCAAACTGCATAGCAAGTTAAAATGGGGAAGTTCTAGTGAGAATTTGTGATAGTAAAATTGCTATTAAAATGTTGGTGTTTACATGTTTCCATCTGTATTTATTTTATTAACCACATGGTTGGATATCAAACAAACTTCTGACTCTTTTGTTCTCTTCTTTTGTTTAAAATGTCAGAGTGCGTTTCCCTCTCTTACCTAGAGTTTGTACATTAGGCCTTTTAAATAGCAAAAGCTGTTTTGATAAATCAAGGCTTGTCTAACTTAGCTGGGCAGCTGGCATCCCTGTTTATGGCTTTAGAGGGAATTTGAAAACATCTGTGTCTGATGAATTGCCATAAATGCACAGCGGCTCATGCAGCAGGAATAGTTCAAAGGTGCAGATAGTTGGTAATAAATAATTAATGAACACCAAAGTAATATCTTTCTTTTATTGCTGGAGCTGGAGTGTGCACACAGTGCAAGCCATACACCAAACCTTACTTTAGAGTTGGTCTTTTCCATTCAGCTGGCTTTCTGTACTGATTACCAGCCAGAACAGCTCAGGCAGTGCAGAAAAAAATGGTCCCCAACATGCACCTCCTAGTGACATTTGTAATCCTTACTCAGTTGAATAGTTTTCCCACTTAAGACAGGGGGAATGTTTGGGTGCTCAAGGGGTATTTCTACATGGGAGTTCTGCAGTGTGTGTGAAATGATTCTGCCCCTTCTGTATTATTTCAGAGTGTAGACAGCTCAAAAGTCAGATTTCCCTTTGCGTCTGTCTTTTCATTTCACCGTTTACATAGTGCATGTTTATGAGGATAGTAGAGGAACTTTCTTTGGTTTTTGATAATAACCAAGATAAGACTGCAGAAAACTCTAGACCACATGGCTCCCTCAATTCCTCCAGCTGGCAAATCTACAGGTGACAGAAAGTTACTGAGCACAGTCTGTCAGGTGCCTATGCACATTGGCCCAGAAAAGGAGGGTTACATTCTGTTGGCATATTGTTTAATGAAAATGAAGTATTCAGGTTTTTCCCTCAAAAATACATATTTTTCTAATCTCACTGCAAGGACTCTGGACTGGAAAGGTTGGTTTTCCTCAGGTGGAAGTCACAGTGATGTGGGAGCCCTTTGCTTTATGATTTTTCAAGTATTTTTTCTTAAATGAGTGTGTGTCGCCAACCTTAAGATTTACTGTTTTGCCAATCTGTTATTCCTGCTGATTTCTGTAAAACTTACTCACAATGTACTGTGGTCCCACACATCTGTAGGGAAAATCCCTACTTCCCTCTAGGACCCCCTCCTCTCCTCAAGGAGCAGGTTGTACATCTGTGCTCCAGGCTGAGCACAAGCTCCTGCTTGTCCCCTGCAGAGTCTGCCTTTCTCTGACATAGCCTCATCTGTCAATCAGATCTTTCAAGAATCTGTTTTGGAGGAATAGTTTTTTCCCCATTGAGTACCCCAACATATCCAAATCTGTTTTGTTTCATTGTGACTTCTTAATATTGTCCATATCAGCTCTGAAGGACTTAGGAAGTGGTAATAAAATGGTATGCTCTAGTGGGATGATGAATGTTGCTAAAACTATTAATAGGGTTTAACGCATTCATATTTATGAGTACATATGTTATGGGCCTTGACTTTTCAGGAAGGACACATAAGCTACCCTGAAGAACCTTTTATGTTCCACAGGCATTAGTTTGAAATGTACTTTCCCTGGGACCTTTGCTAATACTCTTTAGAGCAGTTCCCCTCAAACTACCAGGTAGGGATGGAACCCATAAACCAAATTGCTCAAATTGTGCAGTCTGCTTTCTGATAATACAGGAACATTGGGACTTCTGTAGACTATTTTCATTTGAAGGTCACATGAAAAACATTAGTGGTTGCTGGTTTTGCTAATATGAAGTCCAAGTTCAATCCCCAGCTGTAATGATGGTTAGTGTGTGTGCCTCAAGTTTCTGCTCCTTTGTCCCTGGAAAGAATCCTAGCACAGGGGAGTTGTGCTATCTGATGGCTAGCACACCAGGAAAAGGCAGCTAGTACAAGTGGCAAGATGACTGCTCAGAGAAAATCTCCTTGCTGATTGAAGCAGAATCAGAGATAAAAAAGGCATGGATGTTTGGATTCCTTGCCTTTGAAGTGGACATGGATAGTTGAATCCCTAATGGAGTAAGATATGAGGGAAATTATCTTCATTTGAACTGTTCATACACTGGCTTTACATTTACTTATTTGTTCAAGCATAATACAGGTGTCATGTGCTCAGACTTTCTAAAGTGACATAGGGAAATCAGTTGAATTTTTCCACATGGATATGGTAACAATATCAAGATTAGACTCCCGTATTTATGTGATTTTGCTTGTGATAAAGGGAGCCATAAAAATCAAACAAGAATTTCATGCACGTTTCTTCCAGCAGTTCCTCAGTTACTCAATGGTGTTCTGGGTAAACATCAGTGCTTAAAAGAGTGACAGACTGTAAATACATTGATATAAATTAAAAACAAAACACAGCCCTTTACTCTTGCTAGACAATGGCTATATTAGTCCACTAAAGAAACTCTGGGTTCACCCAGACGAACCTAATTATGAGCAGTTGTCTTGCTATTTTTACTAATGGGAATTGATTGTTTAGCTATTGTAAAATGTTTCAACTTCCTCTACCATTTTGGTCAGAAGCCGAAAAAAAAATTATGCTCTGACACATAGTGTAGTTGGGGAATACTTGGGAAGGCTGAATTCTGAATAGGTAAATACATATTCTGCGTTTCTATTGAGCATGCGTCATTCCCACAGTGGCAGCACAGGGGACAGACAGGGAAGGCAGAAAGGGGACAGAGGGTTCTCAAGTGAAAAGAGCTCCATATCAACCGCCCAGAAGTGCTATCGCTCTAGGTAACAAAACTGCATTCAGCAAAGGTTAGGATATTTCCTGTAGTGTGTCACTAGTTGACTCTGGTGCAACATCTCTTTATGTCACAGAAGTTCCCTGGCTGCTCTGCCTGTGACAGCGGGAGCTACACTGTGTGAAGTATCAAAACATGTCAGATGTTAGAGGAGCTTTTCATGCATGACAAACATAGATGGAGCATTCTTACTCTGATTCAGTGAGCATGATGGCAATGGCTTTACTGAAGAAAGAAAGAAGCAGCATAAATAGTTTGAATAAAATGTAACTGTAGAAACAGGAACCCTTGAAACTTATCCAAAGTTCCCTAGAGTTGCTGGGAGTCCTTCCTTTGGCTTTAATGAGCATTAAATCAAGTTCTCTTTCTTCTGATGTGCTTGCATCTTGCTCTAAATTTCCTTGCCAGGAATTCTCTTTATGGCCATGATTGCAGAAAGCATTCTAGGCAGCACATCGATATGTTCACATACTCACTTCCAAAGAAAAATTAAGCAAATGTTGAAACTCTTGATTATCATCAAATGTTTGAAATGCTGTAACATTAATCTCTGTAACTCTCCGACAGCTAGCAAACACCAAAAATCTTGATGCCATCATGGTACAATATAGGGTGTGAACCTACTTTAACATTCATAGTGGATCAGTTCATCCAACTGATTTTACTGCGCTGTTCAAAGCCCAAGACATCAAAAAAATTACAAATAAAAAAGAAGCTGTAAATCAAGTGACCCTTGTGGTTTTTTATTTTCCATGTATCTCCTGTTGATATGAAGCTTATTCAGGACATGATGGAGTTTTCAAACTTAAATATCAACAGGTAGTCACTTAAATCAATATTCTGATTTCCAAATAAAGGGACTCTGCCTGTGAAAAATGAAAATATATTTTTCAGGCACTGCAAATTTTTTATTTATGTCTATAGCTCCCAAAAAATAATTTTGTGTACAATTTTTATGTGAAAAACAGCTCCACATCTTCACTTAAGGGCTCTAGGAAGCACTAGCCATTGGTTCTGAACTTGTACTCATTCAGGTTCGGAAATATTCTTCTTTGAGCACATACAGGGAGCAAAGCCCTGTTCTGTGGGACTTAGCTTCCAGTCTTCTCAACAACCAATAGATAGGAAGCGTGGCCTTTGTATTCATATTGTGTGTTATAACCAGTTCAGAACCTGGGGTACATGTTTCAGCAGCTGGCCCAGCTTTAAACTGCTAAATTCTCAAGATGATACCTTTTTCTGGGTTTAATCTTCACTTTAAAAACTCAGCCATTGTCAGCATTTTGTTCTATAGAGTATTTCAGATACTCTTCTCCTTAAGTGATTATACAACCCTTGGGAGCTTTTTCTGCTTTCCCATTATAGGTTTTCTGTTAGCCTTTGGCCAGCAGGATTTATAATCTCACCAGTACTGACACTCTACATGTTGTCAAGTGACTACATAAGCATTAAAAATAAAATCTCAAAGTCTCCAGAGTTTTGTATCATTTTCTAAGTGGAAATTAACAGAAGTATATGTATCACTGGCTATGCAACAGGATTTGGAAACTGACACTTTCCTGATTGCTTTGGAAGCTGACAACACCGATCAGACATTTGTCAGTAATCATTAAAATGCAATGTGATGTGATGTCATGCAGTGTAGTTCCCAAATTTATTTCCTGCCCGTCTTCTTCATGACTACTAGAAAGTTTGGTAATTGTTCATCTCCCCTCCTACCTCCCTTTACCCACCTCCTTTTTCTTCTCTTCTGAATGCAATCAGAAGTCTGTAATACTGCAATTAGTTGAAGCAGCATGAAATAGCAAGTGAGGTAGTTACCCCAAGGCAGACACTAACAGCTTTTATCAGGCACTTATACATCATTAGCAATACTTACAGCATGTTTTCAATTTCTCAGAGAATACAGGATGTGAGCTTGCATGACCGTACTGTCAGGAGATGTTATACCAGTGGTGCATATGGGTCATAGCTCCAGGCTCTGGGTCATAAATGAAATCTGGACATCTAAGCAAAGGCACTAATATTCATCAGTACAGTTAATTCTTTCAGGTAATTTTAGTTACAGATGAGTAACCTGCTTAGCAAACACTACTTGCAGAAGCAAAAAACATTGAGACTCTGAGAAGGACATCACTAATTCTAGGAGCTGCCAAATCTCGTAGCTCACTAGAGATGAGGTTGCTGCAGCTCCACATCCACAGGCTCAGTCAGGAATGCGGCTAAGTATGTGTTCCCAGTAAGCATGCATGCACACATACACACGGTATACACGTACATATGCTCACGGTCAGCCACACAGACTAAACCAGAAAAAACCATGCTCACACAAATATAACACCAACATCCTTATCCTGTTCATCCTTCTTTGGCTGATTAGGAGGAAGGCCTGTGAGTGGGAAATACATACATTTAATCTGGTTCTTTTTATCTATCTATCTATTTATCTGTCTATCTATCTGTCTATCTATCTATCTATCTGCCTACCTATCTCTATATACATCTCACACAACATACACTCTAGTCTCTCTAGTTGCTGGCACCCTGGCCTGTATGACCCATGGTCTGACTTCCAACCACTGACACTTAGACCTCCACACTCACACATGCTCTCAGAACAGAGAGTCTCCATACCCACAAAAATAATTGGAATTTGAGTTTAATAGCAGGACAAACTGTTGAAGAGGTGCACAGCATGGCCAGACCAGCAACCTGTTTGTTTGTGGCCTTTTATTCCCCTATTCCTCTATTTCCCTGCCCTTGCTTCTCCCCAGATCACCACTGATCCCTCCTTTTCCTGTCCCCTAAAATCCCCATCAAATATCTAGTGCAATCCTAACCGCTTTTACTCTGCATCCCGTAATGAGTCCTATACAGTGAGCCCTTTGGTTTGTAAGGTGCTCCAGAAAACCTCCCCAGTTGACTCATGACAATGCATCTTGCCCCCAATCATTATTCCTCTGTGCTTTTTTGAGTTTGTGGAGATGAACTTTTAATCACAAGAAAGATACAAAAGATTTAAATTTTTTTTAGTCAGAGAATTACCATTTAGTTTGATTAGCTAACAAAATGAAGCTGTGGTCCATATCTTCAGAAAATGCTTATGGATGTTCTGCAGTAGCTGTACGCTTTTCCAGACTTTCAACCTAAAGCTAGGAAGTAATGTTGTCTAGAGAAAAGCACCCTTATGAGCTGCTGTACAGTACTCATCCAGGCAGTTTAGGGTAACTTTTTATTTCTGATAGAGTGTGGCCATCAGGAGTCATGACGCTCACTATATCATAACATCCCACAATGAGAAAAACCAAGCTTCTCAGCTGTCTTCTGTATTATTCTTCAGCACTTGTCTTGCAGTAAATGAAACATTATTTCATGGAATTTTTAATAACTAGTCTGTGTCAGCATCAAAAGTGTGCTAGAATGGAGCTGAGAAGAAAAATTGTTTACAACCAGTCTGCAGTTAAAACCTTGATGCATAATTTTTCACAGTGAATAGGATTTGCTCTTGCAAGCCTTTTTATAAAGCACGTGTCTAGATATTATCTGTACGGAGGAACACCGCATAATAAGATGCTGTCACTTTTTTCTATTAAAGTAGTTGTGAACATATAAATAAAAGTTAGAAAATATGGTATGTGTTTTGCTGGGTGACTAACCTATGCACAGTTCAGGGATGAGTCTGCGGAGGATGAAGCCTGCACATGCCTCTATAAAAAAGACGGTGTGGTGAATGATTCTTTGAGAAGCAGCCACTAGCATACTAGTGGCAAAAGAGTGGGGTTACATATTTTCTCTTACCATGTTTGCTATTTGCTTTATTTCTCAGATACACCACAGGTTTCACAGAAGCAATTGTGAGAATACAAGAATATTCATCAGCAAAAGCAGTTATAGGAGCTATGTTCCATAGAATCAGAGTATAATAAAGCATGATGGAAAGAACTTTTCTAGGTCATTTGGGCCAACACCCTTCTCAAGGTAGAGCTGCTGTTCAGGACCTTCTTCAGTCAAGTCTTGAAGCCCCACAAGGATGGAGACTCTCCAGACTTTCTGAGCAACCTGTTCCACAGTTTTATCACTGTCATGGTGATAAATTTTCCTTATATCAGTCTGGGATTTCCCTTGGGGCAGCTTGTGTCTGCTGCCTTTTTTACTCTCACTGCAAATCCCAAGAAGAGTCTGCCTCTGTCTTCACTATAGTTTTTCATTTGGTATCTGAAGACAACCATAACATTTCCTCCTTTGCCTTTTCTTTCTAAAGCTGAACAAGTCTCAAAATGTCCAAAATTTCATTTTGAGTTCAGCAGTGCAATACGGCATATACATGCTTGGTCCTCAAATCTGCTGCTTTCTTCTAAGAGAGGCAAGCTTGGGCTTGAGATCAAAACCAAACACAATAATACTTGGGGTCTGTAAGAAGTCAGTACAGTGCAGAAGTCATTGGGCAGCTGTGCAAGTAACAGAAGTATTTTCAAAAAAGAACATTAGCTTCTCTGAGGAGTGGCTTGCTGTTTGGGTGTGACATAAAGTTCCTAAGGATGATTCTTCCATGAGTGGCTTTTTGCAGACACAGAAACTCATCAGTTATACTTTGTTTTGGAGAGAGTGGATTGGATCCAAAGGGCATCCAAGTGCTCAGTGCAGAGTACAAAAATGAATAAAAGAATGGTCGAGCAGAAGGTGTGTCACAAGGCAGCAAATGACAATGGCTACTACAGGTAAAACGCTACAAGTTGCCAGGAATAGCATTATACTAAACCAGAAACTGAATTCCAATCTGAATTTCAGATTGAGGCATGTATTTATTATGGGGACAAAAAAAAACTGGACAGCATACATTTCATGATCTGAGCGTTCTCTCACAAAAAGATTTCTGAATCTGAACGCAGAGCAGTAAGGGACTGCTCTGACATCTACCTCTTTACATTAAGGACTTCCTGATGAAGCTTTCTTCATGGTTCATCCTGAACCTTGCATAGTCCAGTACTATCCATAGTAATTTTACTGGTTGCTTGAAGAAGTACAGGTATTCAAATCAAATGCTGCATGTCAAGAAAAAAAACATGCTATATATATAGCATCATCTGAACCATAGCAGTTTGTTCCACCCCCCAAAAAATTAAAAATAAGAACACATAGCAGTGACATTTTGAGATTTATGAAGCTAAAGTTAGTTGCCACTGATGTGGAAAGGAAAAAAACTATGAATAATTTTTCTATGACAAACTGTCTAATGAAATTCAGAAAAAAACCCCCAACATTTTCTGTTATTCAATGCTAAGGAATTTAACACTGAAATTTGTACAGTAAATAACTTATAATTTGCAACTCTTATATGTCTAAAAGGAGTTTTTCATTGGACAAATATTAGGTGTTACATTACATGTTTAATGGCATTTTTTTTTCTAACTTCTGTATTGAGGTAATAACACTGCACATGGGCTGCTTCTCTTGGTTCTGTTTGGATATATCTATACAATCATCTTGTTCCTCCTGAGTTCTGTCCTGCTTACACATTTGCATCTACATATGTGGAAAACTCATTCTTTATACTTATTTGTTTCTCCATTTGGTTTAAAATTTTGGAAGAATTCTTATTAACTCTGCAGTTATGTTTATACAGACTGTATCATGGATAAAGAAGCACAACATCTCCTTGAAAGTGATGATGTTAATAGGTTTTAAAACCCAGATCTTATATATATTAAAAATTAAACATATTTTATAACATATGCACTGAATCTTTGAAGTGTGCTGGATTTGTAAACTGTATTACATAACATAGGGTAAAAGTAGAAACAAGGAAATGAATTCAAGTTAAGAAATTATAAGTCATCCAAGCAAAATAGACCTTAATTCTTTTGTTCGACATTGAATATGATCCATGATGATGACTAGCCAATTTATTACATTATTGGTCACTCTCAGCTATATTCAAATTTTACCAACCCATATTCTGAAGTAAAAAGCCATGAAGACTGAGTTTGTCTTTCTTAGGAAGGAAAAACTTTTATTGTTTTATCATAAAGTAATCAAACTTTATCATGTGCACACATAGTTGAAACAGTGCAAAATAATTTAGTATTAACTTAAATAAACTTAAGGTCGAAGTTTTTCTCTTGTGCTTTTGTCATGTACCTTGAATACTGTAATGTATCTTCCAGTTTCCCAAAACCAATAAGTACAGTTGTTTAATTTGTGTTTATCAACAACGAGGAGCATTCAAAGTAGTCTTGAAAAAGGGAAATAACAAACGTTGCTTTATAAAACCTATTGGCTTGTTTTGAGAACTACTTTCAAAAATTAGGTTGATCATGTAAAGATTCATAACCTGCAATAAATACCGCATGTAGGAGAATCTGATGGGAATGATGCCAAGTGCTCCCTGGTTTGAGGTTTTTCATAGAAGAAATATACATTGAATTTTAATAAATTGTGAAGTTCATATTTGTCCAGATACATTTTCTACTTTTCTTATTCACAGTTAAACAGAAAAGACATACCCCCTAGCCAGATTAAAAGTCAAATATAGTTGCAAATGCAAAGTATGAAATAACATTAGGAGTTCATAAAGTCACATTTTAAAAAAAGAGGATGTTAAGATATTAATTATGCTCTCTTCCCAAGGAGCACGTGATTTGGATTCCACAGACCTGACTTATGAAGATGGGTGTCTGGGACGCTGCTACAAAGTGAAGACAGTGGCATTGGATAAGCTACCACAAAAGGCAATTGATATAGAACATTTCCAGTTTTGGTAAGCTTGAGTCTAACGTTGCCTTTCTTTCAGCACTTAGAAGGAGAAGAAATGTGGAAAGTCAGAGCCTGAGGAAGGTAAAAGCAGACATACCCAGGCAGTCACATATGGAAAACCACAGTGACAGAAAGGCGTTATGAAAGAGAAGCATATCTGATTAATGAGGAGAGAGGCAAAGAAAAGAAAAAAAACAAACAGCTGACAACTGATATAGAAATCAGATAAAACAGTTCACAACGAGAGTTCAAAGTACAATGAAAACTGTGTGAATGGCAAAATTACTTTGTGAAAAAGAAGTCCACTGCTAATTCGTCCTTTTCCTGAGGAGAACTGTCAGGATTCTATGAAAAGAAGTCCTTTAACAAAAGACAATAAGAACAGTCTCACTTGGATAGCTTGGATGCACTGTAGGTCAAAGTAATATGATTTACAAAACTCAAAGGAGTAATATTGACTTACAAAGCAGCAGGCTAAAGGTCACAATTAAATTAATAGACCACCCAGGATTCAAAGGGAATTGTGAAACACAAATGAAAACCTGGAGGATCGTCTTACCAATAGTGATTAAAATAAGTGAAAAACAGATATGTTATTTTTTTCCCCTGGGGAAAAAAAAAAAAAAACAAAACCCTAAAACTGTCATTTTAATGTTTTTCCCCTTTTGAAAAAGAAGCATGGTACTCCTTCTCTTTGTGTGACACATTATGTCCCCAAATGTTTGTTTCCCATATTAGCCATTGCTGGATAAGTGTTTCAGCAAAATTCGATAGATGCTTCTACATTAGCGTTTGAGTTTCAATCAGGAGTGCACTTACAAAAGCAACCCCATGGTGTGCCTCACATGCCCTGCTTTAGTTCACATCGCGAAACTGTCTTGAAGCACATCAACTGGATTTCTTTGGGGTGATTGTAAGCTAGAAAATACATCCCAAGTGTTCATCTAATGAGCTCCAGCTGCTAACATGCATCCAGGCTGTGGCGCTGGACTAGAGGTGATCTGCAGTGAAACCCTTTGAAATGCATTTGGCATGGGCATCATCCCTCAGCACCAACTGTTGTGCCACACAAATCTGCTCCCACTGGGCTTCAGTATTTGCTAATGCAGCTATACCCTTAGCATGCACAAAGGCAGGCACATACAGTGGATAAATGTTAGTATTTGAAGTTTTATATCATGGGCACTGAAAGCAAATTAAAGGTCTTTGCTGAGCTAGAAAGGAAAAAAAAAATCAAATTAAGGCTATTTGGAAGTGCTGACTTTAGACAGCTCATTGTTTGATTTAAAATAAGTCGTATAGAGTGACTGAAAGATAAATAACTGAACTAGATTAAAATATTTCTATCTCGTGAACATTTTTAAACCTGATATGTGAATAGATTATTACCTGATCTTTAATATCAGTATATTTCACACTGTATTTGCCTGAGCTTACTGTTGCCATAATATTTATCCAGATGTTTTTAAAAGGGATTGACTGGCATCAAGGCAATAGTCAGGCAAAACAAAGGAAAGAAGAATGATGTATGTTCAAGTTAAAGGTTTTCTGGCTGCTCTATCCACATGCTTTTACTCGCACTAGATTTTTCCTTCACACAAATATTGAAAACTGTCAGGGATTATTCTGACAGATGGCAGCTTTTTCACTCTTTAAGCACCAAAGCAATCCTTTCATTGGTTACTGTCTCTCTTGTTGTGAGAAACACTCAAAGCAAACTTGTGCCTGCGTGAACAGGGTAATGAAGAACTATCTTTCTAGCATTTTCTATGTATTTGATTAATATGTCTAATCAAGAAACACTCACTGCTGTTATAAAGAAGTGCTCAGTGTTTGTCAGTCTTATCTTTGGACTTGTGCCAGATGAAAGTTTGGAAAAGACAACAGAGTTTTAAATGTCGTTATCTATGTTTTGCCCGGGAGACCCTGACTTCGAATTTCAGGAAGGCAATGTTCTTCATGGATCACACCAAGGGACCATGGTTTGTCAAAGCTCCTGGGGCACATTCATATCTTTGTCTAGCCTGACATAAGCCTGCTGTGGTATAAAGGTTTTCTAAAGGCCAGAGAAGTGCTGATATAAGAGCTCCACAATACCCTCTCCACACAAGCACAGGTTCCATAACAAAGATACGGGGCAATAACCATGAAGACAATATACTACAGTGATCTCTGCATTGGGTACCACAATCTGTGCTTTGTGGACTTCAGTACTGCTGTGGTTCAGGGAGCACATATGTACATTAATAACTAAGCTTGGATCAAAGGTACTTCTGTAGCAACTTTTTTGATTATTCCCATTTACTGGAGTTTGGTTCACATCTAGAGATTGTAGTCAAAACAGAAGCTATAGATTTGCAAATTAAAAGTAAACTAATCAGGATATAATGCATATTAGCTTTACTTGAATCCATATAGAAATGTATTAAGGTAGCATAGTAAAGAACAGAATACAAATATTTTGTAACACAATGATGGCAAAACCAGACACAAGTTGTAGGGGTTTTACGTAAGAATGTGAGTATTGTGATCAACACAGGAGTAAAAAATGAAGCTGACATGGGTATTTCTGTACCTCTGCCTATATCTGTATCTATATCTGCATCTGTATTTATATCTATATCATCTATCTGCCTATGCCTATATCTATGTCAGCCCCTGTATGTAAATGAAAATACATATTTGGTATGGGAGTAATATGCTTTCCTGTTTACACATAGGAAGTGAAATACATCCTCAGCATCACCTATTTCACATTAGAGGTCTGCTCCTATTAATGCAGACACAATACTAACGGATTTATTCTTTGCTCCGGGAGAGTGATGTAGACACCATGCAGAACCTACTAAGTTTCGCATAACTACCTTTTTTCAGTATGTTTTTCATAATCAAAGTTCCGCTATTTCCTCTTTAGGAATTGTTCACAGAAAAAAGAAAAAAAGAAGAAATAAGTTTGGAGAAGTGCCTAACTGATCGCATTGGGAGCAATAGACTAGAGCAAGCATTTTAGAAGTTAATATGAATTTTATTGGGAATTTTTCGTCAAAGGCACTTGAGGGCCAGGAAGGTGAATTTGACTTCATTGTTAGAATTAGCTACGTTATGAAAACTAATTGCAAATAACCTTTCAAAGTTGCTTGCCAAGAATTCCTAAGTCTGTTGTAATGAAAAACCTGGACAGAGATATATTGAAAACACAAACAACTTTATGCCTAGATAAATCTCCTCCAGGAGAAAATTAAGGAAGTAAAGATCTTCTAGTAGGAATATCAATTATTCATAATGGTACCACCAATGAGGAGGTCTAGTTAAATGCAGATGGCACAGCAGGATGAGGGGGAATGAGATTTACTGAAATATATGGAAATTTGAGTGTTTAGGCTGACATTCATGAAGGGATGTTAGTATGATTAATAACTGGGATTTGCAGTGCTGAATTTGTACCTTCTATTCTCAGTGTTTTGCATGAAGAAGAGGCTGGTTGTTAGGAAAGGCATTTGTATTACCTAATACACTGACTCCTGGGATCCTTCAGTTCACCACTAAGGCATGCCAGAAATGAGGATGTGTTTTACAAGTCTGCATGAACTCAGGTTTCTTTTGCTGACCTATGGTTAAGTACCTTGTAAAATCTTATGGATTCAGAGTATGAAGCCAGTTCCTGCACTGAGGTATCCGTTTGTTTTTCCTGAATTGTTTCTGTAAGATACTGGAGGTGGTGATTGAAGGGGAAGACTGAGTTGTTCTGGACTCATTGAATAACAACCTTCTGCGTGATCTCTTGCAGAAAAGACCACATTACATTCTAGGAATGTTGAACACCTTTTTGTCTTCTGTTTAGTATCAGTTAGGATGATATTAACAGCATCTATAGCTAACCAATATATGATATGGTAAAATGTGTAATGTATGCAACAATTCCCTGATCATACAGAGAATGTTTTTTTTAAAGTCTCAACATGTTTTTACATTTATTTAATGTTATAGTATATTTCTCTATATCAGAATTTATTAGAAAAAGTGGACTTCAAATGAAACAATTTTTTCTTACTTCTTAAAAGAAGTATTGCAATTTTAAAAAAATTATATGTATGATAAAAGTAATTCTAATACAAGGTGTTTTTTCTTTTTAAAGAAAAAATCTTCAAAGCAGTAATTCTGTTTTCTTTGGTTTAATAAAAAGGATGCTCCAACATTCTTAAAAAAAAAACCTGCATGGTTCCTCAATTAATAGAAATATTTTATGTTTAACTTGACTTTCATACATTTGTAATCAATTATTATTTTTTTTTAAATTTTATTTCCTGAGGATTTTAAGGGCTTCAAGCACAGTTGCTGCCCAGTTGGTCCCTTGGTTATCCAGAGCCTGGGGCAACCAGTTTGCCTGTCTGTCTGCTGTTGAGACACTGTTGCTCAGAACTTACATGGCTTTCTGCTGCCTCCACAAAACAGTCAATTTTTGCTGAGCCACTGAACCCTTCATCAGCTTCCCAGTCCACCTCTGGGAGGAGCTGTGAAATGAGCCGTAACCAAAATACAGCCACGTGACTGTGGCTGAAGGTTCAGTAAAACGTTTGTGATGCTTATAAAATGAATCTGGTTTTGTATGGATATATTTAGAAATTTGTGTGCATGGATGCATGCAGTGTGTATGTGTGTATAAAATTGTATTTATAGGATGAAGAAGAAGATCATCTTAGAGTCTTAAACAGTCTCAGCCTCATACTATTGTATACTTTACAGAATTTCTGTGATTCTAGGAACTTCATCAATAATTAAATATAATAAGCACTTACAAAAGACTGGGTGCAAAGCAAAATCCCTAATTGCTAATGTTTAGATGTGCCGTCCTGAGAAAATAGAAAATAAACTCTGATATAGTCATAAATAAATGGAGTTTCTTAAAGCTATGTTCCTGAAGGGACAAGATTAAGGCCCAAGGATAATTTTTATCATATCTGGGGTTGGTGCGATAAAGTGGAAGTTTCCTAAGAGTATACTTAATTGACCCAATAGTTCATTTCACAAAATCAGTAAACAAAAAGTCAATAAACAAAATTATAGATGTATGATCTACTACCCTCCAAGTACCAAACTGAAAAAAAACCCTACCATTAATTGAAGAGAAGGCAAAATTATCATAATAAATTGTATTAATTTTGCATATTTATTTGCATTTTCATACTTACCTGTTGTAGAAAACATTCTGGTTTGTGTATACAACTTCTGTCACCCATAAAGAAAATACTGTGGGCTGTGGTAAAGTCAACAATATTCTGTCAGAATTCCCGTTACAAACACATATTTCCCAGAGGAACCCAATGTATGTATAAGAGATATTAATTACAGGGGAAGATGCATCTGCAGAAAGATACCATCTCTCCAGTGTAACTTCAGAATGACAATTTTGTCACTGAGAAGTTAAATGCTGAGAAATGGATCATGGTGAATTTGACCAAGCATCATGTCATGGAAATCATCACTTTTGTGGTGTTAGACCCTGCACGATCAGGACTTGAAAAAAGATTCTACAGTTAAAGCTATTATTGTTTGGCCCCAAATCTTTTTATTGTCTGTATAAGTTATTTAGGGAGTACTTTTAATGAAAGATGTTCAGTGCAATGAATTTAAAAATTACAATTTTCAGACCAGTTTGGTTATGTGATGTACTGTGTTCTGAAGGATGAATGTTTCTACTTTAAACAGTGATTATTTTTACTATTTAAATCTTTCTGACATGCAGTGACATCGGTTATTCTTACTGAATGTGGCCACTGCCATTTATTTTTCCTGGCTTTTCTTGCAGTTTAGAGCTCAGGCTGCATGTTTTACACAGCTCAGCACTGACAACTAGACACTTACAGCAATCAATTTTAAAAAAAACAAACCCTCAACATTCAGTAAAATAGGAAAGCTGGAGATCATTTTTTGTTTCTTTTTTGGATATAAATATCCATTCATAAATCATTTTGTCCTGTGCTCCTTCACTGCAATGTAGAGTTTGAGTGCAGTAAGTTCCACACATTGAGTTCCCATGTTTTTCTCTAGTGCTCTGTTTACTAATACATTCTCCCTGACTTTATACCTATCATCTTCTCTGTTCTCAGCATAACTTCCTATATGTCTGTGTATATATATACACATACAGTCTCCCACACCCTAAGAAGCATTCCTATGTATTAGGCTTGCGCCGATGTGTTCTTTGGTTCCTTCCAGCCCAAATGTGTCACTCTTCAGTAGATACAAATATGGCATTTGTACAAAGGTCTTAAAGGTTCTTATCTCTGTGTTCACTAACCAGTGAGTGCATTTTCCATTATGCTTCAGGCCAAATGTGGGTCCCTGGATCATGATTATAACCTCTGCTAATACAGACAAGTTAAAAAAAAAAAAGAGATTATGACTGTATGGTGGCAGCAACATTAGTAGACAAAGTCAGTAGGAATTGGGTGAAGTACTCTCAGCGAAGAAAGTGGTTCTGTGTCATCAACAAAATTGTAACACAGCTAGTATCTGCTGTAACAAGCCCTTCTTTTAGTCTGCTGTGAGTTAGTGAGCTCAAGCTTGTTCAATTATTGGCAATGACCATTATCACTTAGCTTTTTTTCTGTATGGACACTAACGTTACTTACTAAGAGCTAAAAAAATAAGATCTAAAGGTAAATCACCATGAATTGTTAATTCTGGTAACCAAAGACTTCAGTTTTCTCTCCCTATCCCTGAAACTCAGCCTGGTGGTATGTCTTTCAATTAAGTTGAAATACCGAAGTGTTCTTCAGGCATTAGGATCTCGGGAATGTTAATCCTGTTCACTCTCCATATAAATTTGTGAAAGTTAAGAGCAGAATGGTCTTATCTTCAGGTTAACAGAAGGATAATTGACAGCTGCTATAATTAAAACCAGTTGAAGGATATCATTATCCAGTCCCCCCAAAAAAGAAAACAAAGAATAGTGGAATGCTCAAAAAAGTATAAAGCACTTTATCTTGACCTATCCTTTAAAAAAAACATATAAATGTAAGTATGAACATTTTTTATATGTATGTATGCATATATGGTCTCCCCATAAATTAGAACATTTGTCACTTATGAAGCAAGGGTAGAGAAACAACATCACTAAAAGCTGTTGTGCATACAAATAATAGTATCCCATTGATCAGATGGACAGTTAGAAGTGACTAGAGATCTTAAAGCTAATCATCCAACATACCCTAAGGCAGCTATGTCGGTTCTCTCCTTAGCTGATGGAGAGAGATGAGTACCTCCAAAGGACAATTCATCTTTGTTGCTTGTTTCAGGATGAGATGAATCACCTCCAGGAACTATCCAAGAGATCTCCATCAACACAGATAGCTCTGATGACTAAGTTAAGTGGCTAAAGTTAGGTGAGAGGAATGGCTCTCTCTCAAGGGGTTGCTGACTTTGATATCTATGTAATTGTACCTCACATAGAAACTGTTCTAACAAGTCACATATTATAAAGACAACAACTCCCAGAAGTCACTATTCATCTGGTTTGCAACTAGACTTGGAACAGCACAGAACCAATTGGCATACGAATTGTGACCTTTTCAAATGATAGAAGCAAGTGACCTTTTCAAATGATAGAAGCAAGTGACTCCTAATGAACATTAGTGAAGGAATCAAATGTGACTATAATGTACTAGAAGAACAATTCAACACACTTGCTTTGCTCTTACTAAGGTTTAGTGAGTGCTCATGTAACCAAATTAGCTTTATATTTGCATTTTTATTAGAGAAGATGACATTGAAAGCAAACTTCTGTGCAACCCACAAGTGCTTCATTGAATTATTTTCTTCTTACATCTATTGTATGCAACCAGTTTAACACCAGACAGAAACTTGGCAACATTTCTCTCTCAGTATGGGTGAAAGTTTTGAGCAGTGTAGTTTTTATATATAGGTACTGAATGCCTTATTCAGAAGTTAGGAAGGCTTTCTCATATACAAGCTCACTCCCATTTTCTCAATCTCTTTTTTTTCCATTGATGGCCCCACAGGGTGGCTTTTTGCAAGCATTAGAGAGCTTATACCAAATACACCATTTTTAAGATCAAGCAGATTATATTATTCATTCACCCATGAGTATTTTGATGGTATCTGTGTGTACTTTGTCAGATGCGCTAGTTCAGACTCTACTCATCTCTATTTATAAGATATCTCCAACAATTCTCATCTGATTCATTTATACTCAATGAATTGGTACATGGAAGCAACAATATATCCCTCCTCTACTTCCAAAAGTTTGCAGTACGATAGACAAAAGAGGAAAGGACGAGCAAGCACATCAAAAGCAATGTTTTTGTATATAAGTCCAGATTTGAAAGGAAAAAGTGGTATAGCAGTTCTGGTCTGTGACCCAGCTTGTCTCACCACTCTTTGGATAAAGACCCCTGTGAAGCCAGCTGGGGCTGGCTTTGCTGTTCAGGTTATAGAGTCCAACCCTCTGATCCAGGCAGTCCTTGCCTAAATCCCATGAATGCAGCTGCTCTTCCGTTCATGCATGTCATGCAATGCCTCTTCACAGACCCGTGTCTCCTTTCTGGGATGGCTTCATCCTGTGGGCTCATCTTCAAGGGATTTTCAAAGAGGGGAAAATTATGAAAACAAGATTTTGGAGAAAGCCCCAGGTGCAGTGACAGCTGCTAGGCCAGCTGCAGCTCCTACCCTAACCTTCTCTCCATCTGTAGCACGCCTATTTTTAGAAGGCCATAATTCTCCATTTCCCCTTCAATCATAGAAAGATGCCATTATACAATTCAACTTCAATACACAGCCTTAGTTCACAGGGTAGATCTACAAGGCATAGATAGTACAGATCCTATATTCTTCTAGTGGGTCATAGTCAGGTTTCTTTGCTGATGGTCCCAAAAGACTTACAGATCCACGTGAAAGCTTGTTGCCTGCTGTACTCCTCTACCCGTCTTGCTGTAAGGCACTCACAGAGCAGTGCTCTTCCATGAGTAACAGGCACAAGCCACACAGCGGTATCTCTGTCTTCCCGAATACCTGCACCACACAACATGCCTCATGCTTGTCCTGCTCATGCTGCAGACAGAAATCCTCCTCACGCCACCTCTTCCCTTAACGGCACAGCAGTACTCATGGCCTGCTTCCCGACCACGACCACTTCTCAAACACACAGAGCCCTTCCCAGGCACCCAGTGCTGGCATTAATGTGTCATGGAGCACTTCTAACTTGCTGCATCCAAAATATCTCTTCCATATTGGTACTCTTGGAAGGGGATCCCAGAAAAACAAAACATGGCTAAAGTTGGAAGGAGCCTCTTGAGGTCCCCTGCTCAAGCAAAGTCAGCTAAAACAAGTTGCCAAGGACTGAGCCTAGTCTGGTTTCACGTATCTCCAAGGATGGACTCCACAACTTCTTTGGACAACCTGTGCCAGTATTTGACCACTCTCACAGTGCAAAAGTGTTTTCTTGTGCTCACATGACACAGACCACTCAGACAATCCAGAGGTAAGCAAGAGCCAGGAAAGAGCTGGATCCACAACTTTTAGTTTTATATGTTTTTGCTGCCTCCAATGTAGATATTTATGCCATTCACATTCACACTAGACAACCTTAAGAGTCAATGGAAAGAAACAGGCAGAAAAATGATTCATGAGACCTCTGATTATGCCCCAGAAATGCCTATTTCTTTCCACAAGCTTGAAGTTTGGAGGGAAGTTTGAGGGACTTAAAGAGACTTGAAACAGCTCTGATGTAGCCACTCTTTCATACATTTTCTGATAGCTAGAGATCAAAGGAAACTTACCCAAGTTTTTTCAACAAATAGACATCTTTTATTTGGATCAAGCTCTGAAATTCTTATGAACCAAAATAAGTCTTATTTTCAGATAGAAAAGCACTTAAACCTTGTGCTTTACAGTCAAAAACATTTTATTTCAAAACAGCAGGTAAAGGCTTTTCTGTATAATTTGTGGAAAAACTACAACTCTACCCTTGCTTTGTAGCAAAGATCTGTTATTTAGGTATTCCCATGAAAGAGTGAGGAGAAAACATGTATTAGGTTTTCTGCAGATTACAGAAAATACTAAATTTGCTAATTATGCTTATAGTTTCACCAGGAAAAATGAAAATGAAAATGCATTCTTGTCTGTATATTTCTACACTTAACAATGTATGATACTTGCTTCTTTTTCTGATTGTTCACCAAAGGATGAATTTGCAAATTTTATTATTTTGCAAGGGGTGCTTACTATTGTGTGAATTAGTGATGTTTGACAAGGATTTTTTTCATGAGAACTGCAGGAGAAGGAAGGATGTGTGAGTCAGAGAAGTCAGAATAAAATCAAAGTCTAATTTTGACAGATGAAGAGAATCTTGAGAAACACTTCACCTTTAAGCTGTGTACAAATGATAGATACAGTGCATGATGAATGCATTTAGAATAATCTGATATTCATAAAGATTCATGAATTAAGAGTCATTTACTGTTCACACATTTTAAGTATAAAATATTGATACACAGAGTTTTCATTAAGACTGTCCTTACATGATTCAGGATTTCGAACATTCAATTCTTCCGAATGGTTCCATGTAATTTATGTTGTAAAGGCAATACTAATTCTTTTTCCTGCTGAAGAGTGAATACAATTATATCAATATGCCCCTGGCAAAAAGTTCTGCAGTGCAAAATCTGCTAATTCTGGCCAAGATGAGCTCTGGCATGTGATCCAAGACCCAGCCGGGCCAAAGAGCTTCCTGCAGAGCTAGCAGGGTTTGCCATGCACTGCTTCAGAGCAACGTCAAACAAGCTGTTCTGTTAGCATAGGAAAGAGCAGCACTTATGTCCCAACATCTTCCTGACTTCTAGATGAGTTCTCTAAGTCTAATAGAATACAAAGTCTAATTAAGACTTTTTTACTCTTTGAGACTCGCATTAGTGTTCTCATTAGTTGACACTCTATAGAGAGCTGGATCTCCCTTAGCTTGTCAAACATACCCATATCCTGTTTTCAGGAAACTTGTGGGGATGCAATTTCTCCACCATCTCTTTTGCTGTCAGATTTAGAAGTGAAAATCAGGAAGTGCCCAGAAGGGTGGGAGAGGGGCTGGGTTTAATTTTTTTATTGAGAGGTTGAGGGGATGGAAACTGGGTACTGACTTACGTGTTTGCATATAGATTGCACATATATGTAGATATATATAAGCAAGTACCTTACATAAAATGCATGTATGGCTCAGAAGCCACACTCTTTTAGGCTGTCAAACTAAAACTGCATGCTGAGAAGGGGTGCAGGCTGAGCTAAACATAGGGGCTTGTCTGAAATCCTTTGTCTCTCCAGAGCACTGGCACCTGAGTCAGGGCTACTGCTACACACTTGAACCCAACCTCAAAGAAAGTCATACATCCAATTTTCTGAAAAAGCTGAGCAGAATTTCTCAGATGCTGCAGCACTGGAGCCTGTCTTTTCATACCAATAACTTAAGGCTTGAGGTCTGGGTCCATCTCTCGCAGATGGAGTTCAAATCTGTCACTTTCTTTCTGCGGGTAGCTAAGAAATGCCAAAGAGAAAGCTGCATTTTTGTGGGCAGACTGGGCAGGACAGGCGGGTGGCATCACCACTCCTGCTGTGGTGGTAAGGTTGTTCAGAAGGAAAGGAAACATTTCTGGTGCTGGGAAAGATGCTGACAGACTGCAGCAGAGTTCTTCAGCTGTGCAGAAGACTTGGTTTCTTTCTCATGGAAATATCTGCTTTAAAGAGAGCTGATGTGTCAGTAACACTCTCCAATGCCATTTGATTTTCACATATAAAAACAGAAGAACTTTTTGTTAGGAAAACATTTTCATTGCACGGGTCAAACAGAACTTGAGGTCAGAGGGTTAATTCTGACACGATTCCAGGGGCCTAATGCTGTTTTATTAACCCCAGAGTCAGCAAGACTTCTTTCTACAAAAGCCTTGAGCACATCGATAAATCAGGGCCAATTGCTTTGTCTTCATTTGTATGCATACTTTGCTTTGTGCTTGCAGGCACAGCTTTCTTGAAAAACAGTTTGGTGGTTTCTGTATCAGTGGAGGAGAAGCAGGATGGATGAGATGAAGGAGAATGAAGGTACTTCTCACCCTTTCCATGTAGAAGAGCTAAACCAGAAACACTTGAAGGTACTTGAAGTTCCTCAGAAAAAAAAAATATCAATGGGTTCCCCACCTGTTACGAAGCAATGACAGAAGTTTCATACTGTTGACCTAATCCTTTATATCCTCTTTCCTACCCATCTTATTAATTAATTAATTAGTGTGTCTCACTTAGGATAGGTTATGTCTTTAACGTGGTTTCAATGAACAGAGGGTTTTCTGTCTATGTTGTGTCCATGCCTCTGTATTTACACAAGCTCTACTTGTTCACAAAAACAACCCTTTGTGCCTGTGCAGGTGCTGAATTTGGTTCATAAGAAGTACATGTAGAATAAGGAGATCTCTATATCTCATCCCAAAATCTTAGGAAGAAAGTCTGAAAGGGGAGCTTTTCCCTCAAAAAGACTTTCTAGGAAAAATCATGAGAATTTAAACAACTTTTCCTTAAATTAAATTTTCAAGGTCTGATTGTTGTTGCATGCTGAGATAACTAGCTCTTTGCTGACTATATGTGGGGCTGAGGGAGATGAAAGCATGAGCGAATTTAGAGTGCAGAAAGAAAAAAGTGCCTAAATCTCACCTAATTCATTGGGTCAATGCCCCTAAACTGCATTGTGATGTTAAACAGATCTCTAAATCATAATACTATCGTGTCATATTTAATAGATTATGCAATTAATCACAGAAAATCTTCCTGTGTAATTCTGTGGAAAAATACCCCACGTCATAGGAGGTGACTCTCTAGACAGATTGAGTTTTAGGTCTCCAGATTTGTATCACAAGATTGCTCAATAACATGCATCATCATGCTAACTTTCATAAAAAGCAAGGCACAGCAAAAAATGTGCTTCAGTTTCAATTTAATATTTTGTCATGTTAATTTCAATATATAAGACTAATTTATGATCATTTTACCACTCAGGGGCCATCTGTTTTTAATTTAATCCTAGAAATTAAGCACAAAAGCTAAATTAGACACAGTTGGTAAAGTAATTCTTGGTTAATTGTTAAGCAGACATGAAGGCACATAAATGAGAAACTTTCAGTGTAACAGCTATCTAAGCTTTGAAAGCCAAAGTTATATCCTAACTAAATGCAATTTCTTCTTACAATAGACTCATGACATGTAGAAAGAAACTGGGGTTTGATCCACAACATGCTTATATTCTGACGAGAGATGTTTTCATATAACTTTAGTTGAAAATTATAAACTTTATTGGAAAATAAGTTCAATTAGAATTCTAAGGTCTCTCATCTCTTTAATTTTAAAATTGGAAGACTATAATGTAAATTGGTTTGATATCACTTTACTTACAGGATAAATTTGAATTTCTATATCAACATTACTTGGGACTGTCACCCAGGTGACCAACAAGTGGAGAATTTCCCAGGAAAAGCTAAAATCCTGAAGGATTATTTTCTTGTAGTATAAGCAAGTCATACTGACCCTTTCCCTTCTCTTATTAGAAAATTATTTTTCAAGGACTTTATGACCAATAAAAATGACTTCCCTTAATAAAAATAGTGGAATGGTAGTTTTGTGGGGAGCACTAGAGATGAACAAATAATATGCAATTAATTTAAGTGGAAAAAATCACATTACTCATATATAAATCTAAATATGTCAGTAAATGAAAAAACCCCAACAAACTGTAGCCTGAAGAATAACTATTTCTGTATCAGTGAATTTAAATAAAATATTTCAATAAGATACTTTAAAAATTCTTTTTAATAAAATATTAATTTACTTAGTTGCCTGACATTTTACTACATGGAACTTTCTGAAACAACTAAGAAGAATAATGTTTTGCTTTTACCAAAGGAACAACTCTACCATTTTGATGACTTTTGCAAAATTTTCCTGAAATCATCAGCTATTTTTTGGTTTATTATAAAGTTGTTTCAATGGAGAAGTGTTATGGAAAAAGCTCATGAAGTAAATGTAATAGCTCTCAAAATGCAGAATTGCCTGCAAACTACAGAACAATTTTTCACTCTCCTTTAAAATTGTTTTTTAAAGGTGAAAAATTATTTTGTGCTCCTCTATTCTCACAGGAAACAGAAACATAGCATGCGATTAAAGCGAGGCATACATAAAAGTTTACATTACCTAAAATTCATCCAGATGTATTACTATCTTGCAAAAATAATCCTGACAATGCAACAGCGGATGAAAATCTTTAAACTGAAACTATTACGCATTTACAAATAATATCCACCAGATGGCACGAGGAAACAAATTTCAGTTCAAGCTTAGCATAAACCATTCAGTGGTATTAACACGCAGGCTGGGGTTAGGGAGAAACAACAGGAAATCTTTAGGTATAGGACACTCAGAGTTCGTAGGTGTAGGAAGTTAATCTCATCTCAATAAGAAGCTGAAGGCAGATATTATAAACCGTTTATTCATAAGCAAAAGGAGAAAAAGATCCTCAGAAACTTGTTCATTTTGGTGTGGTTTTGAGATACCTTTCAGGTATCTTTACCATATATTTGGTAAATATATGTACCCTGACCCACACTCAATGAAAAAAAGGGTTACATTTCACTAGGAGAAATGAAATCCATCATCTGTTAAAATATTAACACTGAATGTCACAGAAAAATGTAAAATACATATGAGAATTCTTTTGATGGGTCTTTCATCCTTTCCTCTCACTTCAAGAATGAATCCAACTAACTTTTACCCTTAAATCAGTGCTTGAAATCCTTACAGCTTAAGAGACCCCAATCTATCCATGGATCCTCAACATCATGGGTTTTATTTCTCTGTTTTAATAGCTCAGAGATATTTGGTCTTTTTATGCAAAGAAATTAGGATACTCTTTGGCTCTACCTATATCAGAATAATTATTATTCATTTATTCTTTCATTCATTCTCATTGGTCTTATAGTTCTCTTCCAAAGTAAAACCTCTGGTGGATTAAATCCGTTATGTTTGTGGGTTGTGTAAATTCTACAAATGTCTTTATCTAGTGATAAGGACATAAATAGAATAATATTGTATACATCTCAGCCTCCAGCAGAGAAAATAAAATTTTTTGTCTTCTCTTACATAACAGGCTCCTGCTGGTGTGTGGAGGGAGGGGAAAGGGATTGGGAACATCAGTAAATTACAAGGAGAATTATTTAAATGCAAATTAAAAGTGGATGCACACACGTACACAGCGTCGTACACAGCTTGTTCTGAAGAGTTTCCTGGGATTGCTTATTAGTCTTCAAATGTCACGACACATGCTGTTTTCATGGATGTGTCAAACTATCAGCTGGATATGGCTGGAGCAGCAATTGCAACTTCAAATGTATTGTTCCCCTCTGATCACCCTAATTACACAAGCAAAAGGGTCAGGCTGCAGTAACTTCATTTGCACTTTAGTCCCCATGTGGTGCCATCTCCCCCACGCAAAGAGAGCCGGTGTCCAGCTGTGTCAGGGGATCACAATCCGGCTTCCCAGTGCCAGCCAGACGTAAAAGGCACTTGAGCAGTGCTGCCAGCTGGGCTTATTTAAACCCAGAGCTTCCCTCCAAGCTTAACAACACGAAGTTCAAAACAGCCTTTTATGAACTCTTTTGGGTCCTGCTATTCTCTGGTCAAAGCATGGTAGGTAGTACTGCGAGCCTTCCCTGAACTGTGAGCAGTTCTCAAATCCTTCATGGAGTGGATAGTACCTTTTTCACACCTTATTGCCCTTCCTGGTACCAATGAAAATCAACAGGGCTGTTTGTAGAGCTAAGGCACCATCCATTAAATACAAGGTAGTGCGACCTAGACTTGAATCAGTTAAAATCTCTGGTCCAGTGTATCCTTTTGGAAAATGGATATAATGCAGCCTTCCCCTAGGAAGCTTCTGGGGAAATGAACAATTGTTTCTTTAGTTGAAAGCTGGAATTACAAACATACATGGTTTGAAGGTACAAAATGTTCTTGTCAGAAACAATCAAACATAAATCTGAAGTTTTAGAGATTTTTCTCGTCCCTAGATGCATGGCACAGACTATTCCACTTCACTCCATCTGGCAGCTGAAAAACAGTTAAGATCATTCATTTGTTGGAGACCAGCTGAGTATTGTAATTAGTCTTACTTGGCACTCAGAAATGTTGCATGCATTTGGTCAATTCTGGTTTAGTGAAGAGAATTTGCTTGGTAATTTTCAACTCTGTTAATCACAGAGAATATACATGCACACATGCAGCTATGCATATGTGCACAGTTTATGTATTTCTATATAGATCAATCATAGAATCATAGAATTGTAAGGGTTGGAAAGGACCTTAAGATCATCTAGTTCCAACCCCCCTGCCATGGGCAGGGACACCTTGCCCTAAACCACGTGGCTCAAGGCTCTGTCCAACCTGGCCTTGAACACCGCCAGGGATGGAGCATCCACAACCTCCCTGGGCAACCCATTCCAGTGCTTCACCACCCTCACTGTAAAGAACTTCTTCCTTATATCTAGTCTAAACTTCCCCTGTTTAAGTTTGAATCCATAACCCCTTGTCCTACCACTACAGTCCCTAAGGAAGAGTCCCTCCCCAGCATCCTTGTAGACCCCCTTCAGATACTGGAAGGCTGCTATGAGGTCTCCACGCAGCCTTCTCTTCTCCAGGCTGAACAGCCCCAACTCTCTCAGCCTGTCTTCATACGGGAGGTGCTCCAGCCCTCTTATCATCCTCGTGGCCCTCCTCTGGACTCGCTCCAACAGCTCCATGTCCTTTTTATGTTGAGGACACCAGAACTGTACACAGTACTCCAAGTGAGGTCTCACAAGAGCAGAGTAGAGGGGCAGGATCACCTCCTTCGACCTGCTGGTCATGCTTCTTTTGATGCAGCCCAGGATACGGTTGGCTTTCTGGGCTGCAAGCGCACACTGCCGGCTCATGTTAAGCTTCTCGTCAACCAACACCCCCAAGTCCTTTTCTGCAGGGCTGCTCTGAATCTCTTCTCTGCCCAACCTGTAGCTGTGCCTGGGATTGCCCTGACCCAGGTGTAGGACATTACACTTGGCTTGGCTAAACTTCATAAGGTTGGCATAGGCCCACCTCACAAGGGTGTCAAGGTCCCTCTGGATGGCATCCCTTCCCTCCAGCGTATCAACCGAACCACACAGCTTGGTGTTGTCGGCAAACTTGCTGAGGGCGCACTCAATCCCACTGTCCATGTCGCTGACAAAGACGTTGAACAGAACCGGTCCCAACACCGATCCCTGAGGGACACCACTCGTTACAGGTTTCCAACTGGACATCGAGCCATTGACGACAACTCTTTGCGTGCGGCCATCGAGCCAGTTTTTTATCCACCGAGTGGTCCACCTATCAAATTGATGTCTCTCCAATTTAGAGACAAGGATGTCGTGCGGGACAGTGTCGAATGCTTTGCACAAGTCCAGGTAGATGACGTCAACTGCTCTGCCCCTGTCCATCAGTTCCGTGGCTGCCCATCAGTTCCGTGGCTATATACTTGAAGTTAACTAACAGGTATCATTCATAAGGTTCCTGTTTCAGAAATGCTAACTTTTGGTAGAAATTCTGATGCAACTATTGGCACTTGGTTTGTAGAATAATGAGATCAGAGCAGAAATATTTCCCAGGTTTCATTGTATAAAGAAACTTGCACATTAATGCATTTTGCAAGTAAGTCAGTATAGCAATTCATCTCTCTAATAAGCCTCTGTCATCTTTCTGGTGGCTCAGAGTGGGTTTGAAATCTTCAGAGACTGAATGGTTTCCTTTAACATGGGGGAACATCTTTATTGAGCAATTTGGAGCTGCTATTTTTAACCTGTGTTGTTCTGGCTGTCCTGTCGGAGAAAACACCTGAGCAATTGAAAGGGCTGTATCCCTGAGGTATTCTGAAATGCTGTGTGTCTATAGTGGTCCCAATATGTCCCCAGGATACATGGTAGATGGTACAGGAAAATGACCAGAGACTACCATTGCTCCAAAAATCACAAAGGGAGAAGGGGATGTATTACTTCATTGTTTTGAAGTGATGAAACCCCTCCATCAATTGATACAGAGAAAAGTAAGTTCCTTGTTACTTGGAAAGAAAATCAAGAATGGACTAGAGTATTTTAGTATTCATGCATTTATATGTTCCAAGATTTCTTGTGCTTCAGTGGAGACAGACTAACATACACCAGTATGTGTGTAATAAGAATGGTAAAATTATGCCCAGCATTACATGAAAAATTATGAAATCTACATTTTTCCAGGCATTTGAGAGCTCCTCAAGCCCAAGTCCTAAGTACAGTTCAGGTATTTTATAATGGTGTGAGAAAATGGAACAGTGACTTCTCTGTTTTGAGGACAGCATGGACTGATACAATTTCCATCATCTGCTGACAGTGAGTAGCTTAGCAATTCTGAAACAGTGTAATCCCCAAAATATGTTAAGGACATTAACTGCATGCAGGAGGATGAATCTTTTCTTAACAATATGAAACATCAAGCACAATTTAGAGATGGGGCTTAAAATTATCCCGCATAAACCTTAATTTATCTGTACTCTCATTTACCAACAGATGGTCCAGAGTTCCCATTTCTTATTCATGAGCTTCTTCACCTCAGTTCTACCCCATTTCCTCAACTCAGGAACTTTGTTTCCAATGATTAGCAGTATACTGTAGATAACACATTCATGGTTGGGGGAGATAATTACTGTGAGGAAGAAAAAGTGCATTTAGGTAGCAAGCCCTTTGACTTGAACTCTATGCAAACTAATATGACAAGTTTTCAGTTATCTGGCTATAGTCCACAGGATGCATTTCTAGAAAGGACTGTACAATTTGCATTAATGTTATATGCTTAAGGGACCTATTGCCATTCTGGACTGCATCTAACTGAAAGCACAAAGTATCTCTAATGTCCCTTGCATATCATCAAAGTATGGAGTGATAAAGTTTCTGCACAGATTTTTACCTATGCAGCTGCAAAATATTTTGGATAAAAAATAAATGTTATTCTGAACAGCAAGTAATTTCAGCTCTAGCTCATAAACCTGAAATATTTTCAATGGCTGTATAGTAACAGGCCTTAGTCAGAGCTCTGAGGTTCTGAAAGAAGCATCATTTATAATTAGAGCCTTTATCCTTCCCTGGCATTATTAAAATGCAGCTTCTTTTTGCATGTCTCTGAGTGACTTTTCAGGTAAAGATTAAAGATCTCTCAGCTTAATTTCTTCTTTTCCTGGGGAATGCCTAGAACATGGAGTACTCAGGAGATCTGTATTTTTTTCCCAGCTCTGCCACTGTCCTTCTATGTGACCTTGGGCAAAGGACTGTAAAGAAACAGAAGAAATGCCAGATGACCTTCTTTATGAAGTGTTTTGAGATCAGTGAAAAGTTCCACACATTACTGTCACTGGAGCAGATTTAAAAGGTTAAACATTTGGTAAATGAGACTGCAGATTTTGCAACCACAGTTGCAAATAAGGAATCATCACTGACCTAGGTGGGGTCCTGTGGGACTTTGAGGGAAACTTGAAGTCCCCATAGACAAAACCAGCAGTTGGCACAAATGTTGAGAAGACAGGCAAGTGATGAAAATGACAGGTCTCCTTTGCAAGATCATCTGTAGAGCAAGAAGATTTGGTGCAAAGAAAGAAGTGTGATTTGATTTGGCCAAGTTCCAATACATACCACTGAAAGCACAGGCGGTAACTAACTCAGCCTTAACAAGCAGGGGAGCTCTGTTTTCAAACTGGCAACTCAGGCTGATCTCACTGGGTAGGCAGCTCAGGATAGGGGTAGGGCTGTTACATCTAACCTCCTGCTCCCATCATTTCTCATCTCCCACAAGCAGAAATACACATTAAGTAGGCCAAGGCAGCTCCACATTTTCCCAGTCCTTAACAGATGATTTTATAATATGTCCTTCTTTTTCTGTTATGTAATTATTACTTGGGGGTGGGTGGGGGTGGGGTTGTGTATATTACCCCAAGCCAAATAAGCAGTTGCACAATCTGTTAGGGGACAAGGAGGGAAAAAAGAAAAAAAAAAAGGGAAGAAGTAAAAAAAATCTTGTCTGAATATATTTATTACTCTCCTACAGTTTTCAGAGTATGATAGCATAAAGGTGATTTAAAAGGACACTTCTCAAATTACCCTCAGAGGATTTTGGTAGCAGCAACCAACCAAAGTGAGGAGAGAAAAAGAGATACTTTGTGATGTCTGCCTGATGATATTCTGCTTCTACTTGCATGTGAAAGGAAAGGTGGAAGGAATTAACCTAGAAGAGGAGGAATGACAGCAAATGAGAAATGAAACAAAGCTACAAGTACTCAGGCTTAGTTAGCAGCATACATTGGCTGAGAATTAGGGATGTTGGCATTTCAGGAAGATTGGCAATACAAAAGCTGAGGGTTTGTCACACATCTCTTTAGTGAGTGAGGTTCAAAATGTGGGAGTAAGTGCCCAGGCGTCCTACATGCTTAAGAGAAATGAATTGCCAGGATTTCCAACAGGAAGCCTCAGAAAGATAAGTATATGTGAAATCCTGTCTCGATGTAGACTGACATACTTGTCTAAGATTCAGTATCTCTGTGAAGCTAGAGTTGAGAAATGGGCTTAAGAAGCTATGGCCTATTCTGTTAAAGTGACTGTGATAATGAAGGGATTTTGTCTCTTCTGTAGCACTAAGTAAAACAGCCCAGAAAAAGCATTTGCCCAGAAGACCATGTGGAGTGCCACAACATGCAATTATTTGGCTAACCTTTCCTACCTTTTCCTGCAGGGAAAAAAAAAAAAAAAAGTGGTCTCAAAAAGGTGGTCTCATTTATTCTGACTATTGGAAGCCACATCGGACCATCTTAGCCCCAGACCTGATAAATCTCAATTTGGCCAAAAGGTGCCAGGGAACGTGCTAGCAGCTAATTACTATGGATAATTATGGCCAAATGCTCAAGTCTGCATCACAGAACTGTTTCATTTATTAGTATTCATTCATTCATATATTAGTAGATGTATCTAAAAGATTTGGCAAGAGAGGAGGAGATCTAGTTTTGGAAATACTTGGTCTGCAGGGTTTGAGCTGTGCTCAAAACTCAACAAGGAGGTGATAGCTAAAAGGTAGTCAGGCTTTCCTGTGTTTAGTGCTTGATGGCGCATACAAAGCAGTGCAAAATATCTAAGTACAAAGACAAAAGGAGACCAGGGAGAAAGAGAGTTAAACCATCTGACTACAACACTCAGCTGGAAGGTAGTTGCCCCTCTCTAAGCTCTCTTCATGTTTTTTAATTTAGACATTTCTTGGTTAAAAAGACTGTAAACATGAACGTTTCAGGAACTAGGACTTCAGATTCTCCCATTGGTCCAGTCACATTTCTATTCATTCTTGCATGTCTGCCTTTATTTCCTGAAAAAACAGGAGCCTGCTTCTGAAGGTGTATTGCATTTTATGTCTCATCACATTCTGTCACTCCTTTTACTTTCCTTCTCAGAAAGTACAGCAAGAGTACGTAGTTAATATGGTACAGAGCATAGATATGTGATCATAAGAAATCCAGACATTAAATTTTAATATCTGGAACAAATTAATTGTTTTTGCAAGATCTTCTATAGATACATTCTGGATAACATTTTATACATTTTCTCGTAACAGCCACTTCTTTATTTAGCACTCAGTCCAAATCTCACTGTTATTCACAGAAATAACTTCATTGACTTTTCTTGGTTTTGGTTTCAAATCGAGGGAATTCACTCAGGCTCACTAAAAATAGCAAAAATTTCTGCTCTCATACTCTGCATTTTGGAGATGGGCTTTCTTGGTTGTTGTTTCCAATGACCTCAGGTCAGCCATATCTGCTCATGCATTTAAATTAAATTTTAAGATCTCTCTCTGTTTGATCAAATGTTGTTTTCATAAACTAGATAGGCTTCACTCTTCTGGAAACATTTGTTTAATATAGTTAGTTCTGGTTTATCTGTCACTGATATTTTTATCTGTTTTATTCTACAGTCCTTTAAGATGTGCTATGCATAAAACCAGCTTTATAAATAAAGATTACTTAATATATTTCATGAAATAAGCCATGGTCTTAAAAAAAAAAAGCTACAGAAATATAACAAAAAATATATATTTATACATTAATGGTAACTTCACATATCTGTCAGCTGTTTGGATGTAGTAGATCCAGTAGCTGTTATTCTTTTCTAGTGTTTTGTAAATAGAAGATGAACTTTGGATTCATCAGAAGTCTGTATGCAAGTATTTAGTTTTAAAATGCTGATTTTCTTCCTAAAAGGAAAAAGGGTTAAAACTCTGTGTTCACGGAATTTGGGGTTGTTTTTTTTTTTTTAATTCTTTTGTGTTTCTTTTTTAATTACTCCTGTTGTTGCCATTTCTAATCAGCTTGTTTTGCATCATACTAAACAGCACAGCTGGAGAATTTTCTCACTGATTGAAAGTATCATGTGAGCAGAGAGAGTGGGCACCAGTGGGACCACAGTGGAAATGAGTACAAACAGATTTCAGTGATGTTACATGAAGGCAACAATTTTTTCTGCATCTGGGCATGCTTGAGGAAGGGAAGAAAGAGAAACCCAGTGCGGGAAGATTAGAGAAGGAAAGATGCATCTGGAAAATAAGAGCAAGAAAGAGGTGATTTTTATTTACACCTGGACAGTCAGCTTTGCAAATGTAGCTCAATGGCTGTGGTAACATCACGTCCTATCTTAAAGGTGGAAAACTTCCATTATGACCACAAAAAAAAAAAAAAAAAAGAGGGGGGGGAGAAAGATAGGAATGGATGACAAAACACTCATTTGAATTTATCCCTGTTACAAGTTATTATAAAACCCATACCAGAATTAAAGTTCCTACTGTTCTAGAAATAGCACCTGCATTTCATAGGCAATAGATTGCACTAAGAGACAATAGGCCTGCCTGAAAGAGGGAGTGACTCAATTTTAAGGCAACAGCACAGCATGCAGAGAAAGAGGAAATAGAAAGAAAAGGTAGTATTTTACTAACCTTTTAGACCCTCTGTGCATCTTCCTGTACAACTCTTTTTCTGTATTTCTATGGTATCAAATAGTTAGTGTTACTTGATATCATCAGCTCCTGCCATGGTCCCTCTCTTGATAGAAGCATATGGATTGCTGTACAAAGTGAGTTTTGGTGCTTCTCTGAGTCTTGGGCATAAGAAAAAGTGCTAAAAAATGACATAAAGCAAAACTGAGCTGAAATTTAGGCCAATTTACTGTAGTTTCTTTTGTAAAAGAAGCATCAGTAGGACTGCCTGTAATTTAAATTTATTGACATTTCCTATTTCTGGTTTTTGTTTTCATTCTATTTTAACCTTGCCAGATTTAGACCGTGAAGACTGAACTTTCCTTACCAGCTGCTGGGGCCAGAATGTTTGCTTTTGTTTATAAAATTTTAACAGCTTTTTTTCAGCTTCTGAGAATGAAAGGAAGGGGAGGAGGGGGAGATTTTCGCTGCAGTAAGAAAATTTGGTACCTTTTTAATAAGATGATCTGAGTCTTGGCAAACCAGCTGGAAAACTCTTCTATCAAGGATGAGCCTTGCACTATACCTGAAGGAAACTGCCTGTATCCAGCAAATTTACAGGCCTTTGTAAAAATCTCCCCTTGCACACTCTCAGCAATGGCTCTGGTGGATACTGATGCTGCAGCACCCACCTGAGTATGTATCCCCCACAGCTGCATGGACTGAGCCCAGCTGACCTGCTGCTGTTGATTGGGTCTCCTGGGAGGGTTCAGGGCCTCTCCATGGACATGTGTTTCTCCTGCTGCTGCATCTCTCGGTAGAAAGGAGAGAGAGATTTGACTGAAAAACAGAAAAATGCTGGAAATGTCTGGGGTGGCAGCAAGAATAGGTTAGGATAAGGATCTTAGGAATAGTAGTCCATGTCAGGAACTTAAGAAGGTGCAGAAGATTTGAGGACAAAGAGACTAGGAGCAAGGAATGAAAATGAGAAGTGGAACTGGGAGACAGGAGACCAAAATCCAATGAACAGCTGAGGAAAAAGTAGGACACCATGCACTGACGGACAGTGAGGCTAGCTTCAGGCAAAGGAAGGGGTAAAACAAACTTTCCTTAGTCTCAGGTGAACTGCCTAAACAGGGGAAGGTTAGATGGTGGCACTGGGGAGAAACTAGAAAGAAAAACTCAAATAAAAGAAAGTTGGGGGTTGCAATGAGGATCCCTGAAAAACAGATTTGGAGTAGTAATGCAAACAGATGTGGATTCGTATGAACATCTTAGACACCCAGTTTAGGACAACTCGAAAAGAAGAGGTCAAAGCAAAGGAATAAGTAAAAAGAATGAGGTGAAAAAGCTAAATCAAGGACTGGCTTGGGACACTGGCTGCCTGCAGGAGATGGGGCAGCAGGAATAAGGAGAGACTTTTCCCACCAAAAAATACCTGCTTTCTAATGTAGAAAAGAAAGCAACTAATGTTTGTGAGTTACGACCTGAGCTATGAGACTTAAGTTACAAGTGAGAAACATAGATGAATAATGGTGATGGAACTAGTGAAGCTGAGTATCAGGGCTGTGCCTTGTGCACACCCAGCAACCTGAAACTATTAATATGCTGCGTAGTCTCATCTCTGCATATCTGAGACAATGGACTGGAATGAGAAAATTTGCCTCCCTGATACCAGGCAATTGACTGAACTAGTAGCCACCTTCACAATGAAACATTTGACTGTCACAGGAGCTATCCAGGTGGGAATTTTGGATGATGCTGAATATTTTCCCCAGACTACTCTTGCTGTGCCTAAGTGCAACCGATGGGCATGACCTGTGTGCTTATGACTCTCCTAGGTTGAGAGTCTGCTCATCACTGAGACTCCCCAAGGCAGCTCCTGCTGCAAAATTGACGGAAGTCAAATTAAAGCATGGGTAAGTTACTTAAAGGTGGTCAGGAGAAATTGTCCCTGCAGGTACACTAATGGTCACATAGGGTGGAGGTGTTTGGTACTTAGTTCAAGATAGTGGATAGTAAAGGCCATACATTTATGGGAGCAGCCATGTAGGGTATAAAATTAATCAGAAGAGCTGTTCAGTGTCTCATCCAATACACCTGAAGAAACCAGATGCTTTTTGTCATCCGGCAGCAACTGAGCCTACTCTTTAAGAGGTTTGATCCTCCAAGTTTTCAAAACCCTACGGGAAAATCCCAATAATAGTCTTTTTGTCTTACAAACACTAAGTCCATGAATGTCTGTGCAAAAGAATCACTGTAATGATAAATATTCTAGAAATGACAGTAAGAAAATGGATTTTCTTTTCATAAACCACAAAATTTAATTGTGTGCCATAAATAAGGACAAATGAGAAATAGTATAGCTTCTCATTTAGTAAGCTCTGTCCATCTTGTGAATTGACCATGGCAGACGTTCTGTGGAAAATACTAACAGCTGCATCATAGCATGTATACGTGAGAGACCAAATTAAAGCTGCACAAGCAATGCTAATGCTGACAGTCTTAAGTCTTTGGCACACCTTTAATGTTCTTTTAATGTAGTTCTGTGTGTGTAAAAATGCACCGGGGTTTGGATGCCACATCAAAAAGTTCCTGCTAAAAAGAAATTCTGATGTACAAGACAACATTAAGATACAAGACAGACAAAGAAAGGGAAACAAATAATTTACACCGTTTAGTAGCTAAATAATGAGAAGGTTCTCAGTGTATAGTACGTCTCTCACCTTCTACTACCAACCGTTTTGTTCTAATAGAAAGCGTGACACTCAGTAAAATCAGTAAACCCCTTAAAATCAGTAAAATGCTTAGTATTGCTTGCTTGCTTTTCTATGGTGGCTCAGGTAGTGATGTTTGATGTGCTTGTCTCCATGTGTTATATTATACATCACAGCACATGTGCCCATAGCAGAGGGATCCTGGGTGATGGAGAGGAAGACTCCCAGTTTGTGTGTGCTTGCTGCTATCTGAATGGGGCAGAAAGGGGAAGATGCTCTTCTTTTTGGGATCAGTAAGATGCGGAGTACAGAGAGGGAAAGGCAGGGAATGAGATGCAGTAGGCAATATGGAAATGAAGAAAACAAACAAATCAGCAAGCTTGAAGGATGATACACTGCAGAGCCTGAAAGACTGCTGAGCAAGCAGAGCCAATGAATGCCCAGGTCTTAGCTGGGACGGGGTGACTTTTGCAGGACTCAAAAGGGACTGTGCACAACAACTCACAGTAAAGGACCTGTCCAGCAGGAATGCAGTGAGCAGAGAGGAATATGTCTTTCACCCTCTTTTGGCATTTTGGGAGTGTTTGATGTAATGAAAAGATCTAATTGGACCATCTTCAAATCTCTGGCCAACTTGTCCTCTTGTCAGAGGCAATAATACATAACTGAGTGTTATTGAGGAAATACTGTGAAACCCATCAACTTCCATACCAATTTTCACAGTAAGACTTTTTTTTTTTTTTTTAATAGCTTTGGTAATTCACCACTTTTCCCTTTTTTAGAGGGTGTTATTTAACCATACAGCTTCACTAGTGAAGAAAATTATTTGTTGGACTTGTAAGTCACAGGCTTATTTGCCAGGAAGAAAAGAAATCTAAAAACTGCAGAAGAAAGATTACGTACATGAGTGATGAAAGAAAGAACAAACATATTCATCTTGCAGGTATTAAACTAATAATGCAAGACCCCAGAAATGTAAGGTGTTAAGCACCAAGTTCCTCTTTCAGTCCAAATGCTCTCCAGCCTTTGGATGTACAGTTTTGGCCTAGCCAAAAGGTCACCTTTTTATTTTTGCACTTGAAATCATGGAAAACATGAAGAAAACAAAGGAAATAATACAAAAAATGGGGCTCAAGAATAAAACACTTCATCAAATAAATAACGTGTCAGACCTTAGAGTCCACTGACTGTGGAGAATGTTAACAGCATTAGCTAGACTAACATGACTTCCACCAGCAGGCAGATTTCTTACAAATATGATCTTTCAGCTCTTTCATTAACCTCATACTCCCACACATGAAATTAAAGCTTAAAGGTCATGTTTAATGTGTTCAGTGTTTTCAGATTCTAATTCCAAATCTGAAGCTTATTCTTACAGAATAAGTCTATTTACTAAATTTCAGTCTTGAATCTTTTATACTTTAAGTATATTTTTATTAGAATATTTCATTTCTGTTCTAAAGTATTTGCATTTTCTTTTTTAATGGCATGATTTCCTATTAGCTTTTCAGTTTCTTCAGCCAATAATATATTTTTTTAATAAATAAAAGAAGCAATTTTAAAAGGAATCCATCATAGTTAATAACATGGACTTTTTCTGTAACTAATACAGAGATAGTTTTAATATTCATACGCATGCAAAATTTAAATGTATTGTTGTTGGTATTTTCTTGTTTGCATAATCTAACCATTGTCGTCTTCTGCTGTTTCAAATCCTCTCAACACTTTCCGAATGGATGCCTACCTGATTTTTAGTATTCTGACACCAGAGACTTTAACTATATTTTAGTGCCAAATTCTCATTCAAATGAATGAAAGTGATTTTTCCACACAATAGAAGATATCAAATAAGTATCTAGGATTACAATTCAGGGAATTCCTGATTGTCAGTTCTCTGTTGACTTCATTGCGAAAAATGGTCTGTATTATTTGTTCAAATTACTTCTAGAACTCTGTGCTTCAGTTTTCTCTCAGTGAATCTTCATTGCTTAACTTTTACTTGTCTTTTTAGGCTGCCTTAATCACAGGTTTCAGCCTCCTTTTGCTTATCTGTATAAGTAAAGGACCAAGATGCTAGTGAGTGTGATAAGTAGGACTTACTTTCTGCTTTGGCTTGAGAAACGCTTTGTTTAAATTAAGGTGCTTTTATTTTTTTTTAATAATGGATGGTCTTCATCTTTTTGGCCGTAAATTTTTCATGGTAAGTGTATGCATCAGCTTATGTTTATTTACTCACAATCCTTATAGCAGGAATGCAGAATAACTATAAATAAACCCACAGATTTCACTAGATGAACTGCAATTAACTCAGCTTATTGTTTTGTAAGATCTTTTGTGAAGCTGACTGAAGGAGAGAAAGTAGTTAAAGCAACCTGTCAGCCTTCTACAGTCATATTGACAAGGGCACAAATTCTTTCTGATTATGGAAGAAGTACAGAAAAAGCAATAAGAATAATTCAGCTGAAGTCGATTTAAAAACACTATCTAGGAAGTGGAAACTTGATTGGACATTAAGGAGGAGCACAAAAGCATATAAAGGTGCACTCATAAAAAACAGCTAATAGAATGATTCACCTACAAGGGATACCAACTGCAAAAAGAAACGGTGTAGAAGGATATTGACATCAAGAGGAAAACTAAACCAGAAAAAAAATTCTACTACTTATTAAAAGAGGATAGCTATATATAGATAATGTTAAGAAGGCTGAACTGTTGAATGCTTTTTTAGCATGCAATCAAGTGATTATACTACCAATCCACTGACAAAGGGAAACATCTTAACATCTGAGTATGGGAGAAATATTGACCCAGTGGAGGGCCTTGAAGATGTTTAGGGAGCTGGAGTAAAAGACATCTGAATGGGAATTGGCTGTGCTTAACCTGGAGAAGAAAATATAAGAGGGAATCTAACTGCAGTCTTATAGAGCAGGTGGATCCAGATTCTCCTCAGGAGGCATAGTGAGAGGATAAATCCCAAGGATTTTTCCTTAATTGCTCATAAGGAAAAAATAATTCAGTGTAAGATGTTGCCCAGAATGGTTGAGTAATCTCTGTCTTTTGGTATTTTAAACAACTATAATGAGAAGGTCAAAAGCAGTCTGATCTGAGTTCTGCTCCCTTGTACTAGACCCTAGTACTTAGGTCTAGGTACTAGATCCCTGGTGGTCCCCTTCATCTTATTTTTTTCTATAGTTCTGTGATTTTATGTCCATAAGTCAGATTTTTCAGACAAGCTGAATTTGATGAGCTTTTTTCTAAGACTTTTTAATGCTTCAAAACCTGTTGAACTTTTAAACATACTGGTGGTATGATTAGGTATAGACTTAGATCCTAGGAGCTCTAGGGATAAAGTGTGTGATTTCTTAAACCATGATTAATCAATGATTCCTTATTATCTGCTGATTACAGAATGTTTTAGAAAAAATAGCAAAGTCTTTCTCCAGATGGTTCCAGAGAAGATGGATATACTGCATGTCTTCCTGGGAAATTAGACTCAGTCCTACCTGATACATTCTGATATTGGTCATGGCCTTTTTTTCACATGTGCTGTTTGCCTTGTTCCTTGTTTCTGTTTGCCTCACACAGTTGTGGTGAGCGAAGAAAAGTGCTGAGTGCCCATAGCTGATAGAGCAGTCACATAAGCTACAATCTGAGCGATAAAAAAGTTCTAAATATTCTGAAAAGTAGAGTCTAGAAGTATTATTATTGCACCTTATTTCAGTGATAACCTTAATTATTTAAGTTCTTAGTATTTGAGTATATTTTATCTGTGATTATATTGTTACTTTTTCAAACTTTAAAATGTATCTTCTGAAGTCACAATATTATTTGTTTATTGTTGTTACTGGGGCAGATAGATAGTACATCATCATGTATAGTTTCAAGAGTGCTGTCTGTCGTGGTGCTCCATGACCCTTCCCAATTGGGAGGCCATGAACAGACTCTAACAAGATGGGGGGCAACCCGAAGGTGCTGTCTGGACATGAAGTCAGCTTTGTCCCTTCTGTCATGTTGGAGTACTTTGGGGAAGAAAAAAATGAGTCTTTTTTTGTATTTCCAGCAAGTTTGCACTTCCTCAGCAAGCATTGGGACACTTTGTTTTGTAGGTTTGACTACGTCCAATAGTGTAACTTTTGCTTCTCTCCTGCAGGGACCCAAAATTTGATTAACTGATACAGATTTTTGAATCTTCCAAGGACCTTCAGCTGAAAATCAAAGTCAGGTCCGCAGTTAGTCATGCTGCACTTTCTGTCTCTAATGTACCTATAGGTAACCACCGAAGGAATGCATGCAAGTGAATATAACTTAGGAAATACACAAAGCCAATCCACCCACTGCTCAGACAGAAAGGGTACTGCCTTAGTAATACCTCAGCATCCTGCTACCCAGAAATGACTCATTTTCATATAAGGTTGTCATACAAGTCATACAAGCATCTTTGTTTTAATCTGTGATTCACTTCAGTTCTGAGGAGTCTGATTCGTCTGTTCAAGTCAACAGAAAGATTTGCAATGACTTCAAAAAGAATTGGACTAAACACCAGCTTGAGCTAGCCAGATGATGGCTTTTCTATTCAAATCTTATCTGTGCACTTGTAAAGCAAGTTAGCGTCACCCTAGTTTTTACCCGCAAGTGGCTATGTGACCAAGGCTGGGAACTGTGGGAAAAATATGGAAGTCTTTAAGCTTTATTGTGGCCATGAACTTCTGTATGTTCATATATGACCATTTCAAGTTCCCATCAAATTGAAATGCATTCGTTTGATTCTTTCAAATGACCTTTTTAAAATTGTGGGAGTTATGTTTGCTTGGTTTTGATTTGATGGATGGATGATGATTGGATGGATGTTGATTGTAAATACAGGATTACTAAAAATACACATAAATTGAGATAATAGCACCATAACTCTCTTTCTGGGGGTTTCTTCTATTCAGAGCTGCCTTTGGTGATTCTAAACAGTTTTGTGCTAGGACCCTGGCTGATTATGAGAGTCCTCCCTGTCATGGTGGTTGCTGCACAGATCTGGCGGAAAGCTGCAGGTCATTAGTTCTAAGTGCTGGTACGCATGAAATAATGTAAATAACAGGTCCAAATGAAGCAATTTAGTTTGAATGGAGTCCACAGCTGTATGTTTTTTGATTTAAATTTTACTGACTTCCTGCTTCTTTCTTTCCTGCTGTTATTATCCACTACTTTACATTTGTATATAAACCAGTCTGGACACCACATTTGTATGGATATCATAGCATTTCACAGCAATTGGATTTCTTTTCTTCAGAGGTAGACCACTTTCACTAAAACCCTCTCTAGTATGAAAACCCGAGGCATTTCTACAGAATGAATCATCATATTCTAAACAGCTTTCTTTAGTAACCACAGGGTGAGTACAGCACAAGTAGGCTATGACCTACTCCAAATCTGCCTCTAGGTTGCTATTCAACTAGCGGTTAGTGCAACGCAAGACTGTGTCCCAGCCATGATGTAGCTGCTCTGAACTGACTTCAAATGAAATTTGATGTAATTGATCTCTCTGAAAACATGGCTCTGTGTAGGGAAACCACGCTTAGACACATGAGATGAAGTATTACAAATATTGCCCTAAGAATAAAAGGTCTTCATTGCATCCCTGTGGGCCAGAAGTGTGAGGAGGAGTACTGCAGAAAAAGCAAGGACTGGTTTTAGGTTTTACAAAATCAGGAGATTTGGCCTTCACCATCTAGTCCAGACCCTGAGAAATGAAGGATGACAATGTTAATCCCATTGACTAGTGTCTCAGGGTCTATATTAAAACTGGTGTGAGGGTTTTTTCCTACCCTTGGTCCTGTTGGAAGTTGGTTTTAGAACTTCAGTACTCAGGTGTCCAGGAAGTTTTTAATTCCTGCCTAAAGTTATTAATAATCAATGCATTTGTATTTGTTCTTAAGAGACCTTCTTGCTCTTCTTCCTTTACTCCCCTATACTAGATGCAGATATAAATCAGGTTATTTCTCAGCATTTATACTGCTAGATTTGAGTAGAAGCCAAAGCTTTTGACTTTGTGTGTTTTTGTATGGCACACTCTGCTTATCCTTTTCTGAACAACTTTCACTTTTAATTCATGTTCTTTGAACATCAGAGTTCAAACCTTCCACGAGATTTTGGATCAGGCCTCCTTTCTCCTGCTTGAATGACATCTTTTTTGTTTGGCTGTTTTTTTCCTGTTACCAGAATACTCTGATGATTCAGTCGGGGAGGTGTTGCCTTTTTTTGCTGGTACTTAACACTGAGAACAACTAGGCATCTAATGATCAAATCAAAGTACTTTCTGTCTCTACCTATAGTTTACTATTTTACAGATTACCTGCACTGTGGAACTATTGTGCCTGACGCTGAGCTTGTTAAGTGTTAGGTAACGAGTAGTTCAAATTTTGGGATGAGTTCCAGCTAGTTGTGCTGAAGATAGCCACATACATAGTTTAACTCAACACAAATGATGAACTAACAGTTTACCTTCAGCACAAAAGAAAAAAGACTATCTTCAAGCCATAATAAATTTTGCTTGTCATTTTGACTCTAAATCACAACATCCTTTTATAAAGCACTAACTTAATCTTTATAACCTAGTCATTTGAACAATTATGCATCCCAAGGGCGAGATACAGCTGTTTGAATTTACTTTGTGGTTGAAAGGACAGGTTCTCTGATGCTGAGGGCAGTGAAAATGTTATTGTTCAGAATGTAATGAGATTAAGACCACAGCTCTAAGATTCATTGTCCCATTTCTCCAGTCATTCACATTAGCGACAGACAAGAGCAAAACATGAATCAACAGCAGTGGTAGTGTGCTTTTCCTTTCACTTTGCACTCCAGTTACAGGTGCATTACAAGGTAGAATGGCAGCTGTATTTACCATATACATTTGCATGTATGCATTTGTGTTCATACCCATATGTATATTGATTTAAAGTTTACATGAGACGAGTGGGATTCGATGCAGAAGATGAGGTAGGAGTCTTCCCCATTTTATTTCACCTGCAAATGAAGTACACTGCTCCCAAGGCTTGTCTCATGAACCTTGTCACCTCCACTAGGTGATTTTTGCCCTGGTTATTTTCTGCCAAATCCAGCTTTTATGACCCTGCATTGTATGTTGTTTCTTCCCATTTCTAGAAGGCTGCTCAGCTAAAGTGCTTTACTTATTTTATTCATAGCCTTCACTTAAATAAGTAACCTTCTTCTTCTTTTTGTGCAGAGGTAACAATCGATCTTTTTCCTGCTCAAAATAGAGCTTGTTGCTTGGTGTTTTTTATTAAATCCACTGAAAACCTTTTTTAGCACAAAGAGTCTCTGGTTGCAAAATGTTCTGCCTGACATCATTAATAAGAGTAACCAAACTGAAGGTTGTGTGGTTTTTTTTTTTTTTTTTTTTTTTTTGTGGGAAGCTTTCTAAATGCAGAAACTTAGTAAAGGAAATGTGAGGTCAGAGAAAGGCAGTGTAAAGTCCTCTGGAAAACTGGAAGTTAGTAGGCCAGATTATTGAGTTTTGTTACAACTCTTTTGCTCACTAAGGTGTTTTTGTGTGGTCCTTCAGTCCACCTCTTTCAAATGGCCTTCTGCACAGTCAGACCGAGAGATGGACATGAATTCCCTTTTTCTGGAGCTCTTTTAGGATCAAATCATAGACCTTTCTTTCCTCTCATGAATACAGAAAATAGCTTCTACATTAACATTGCTCTGGCAGTATCGCAAGATGTTGGTCATCATCTCTTTCCCTCCCAGTAACAGCTGGATGGAGAAGGGCTTCAGTGTGTTCGAGCTGGACCTCTTGTTCAGGAGTAACTCACTGCCAGGAACTACAACTGAAATAGAGGAGAAAAGGTCTCCACATACATATGTAGAATTTGCCAGAGTGCATCGTTAGAGATGTTATAGTGAGAAAATTAAATTATCCACCCGGCATAGCATCAGTCATAATGAAATATGTCTTAGCAGGCAGTGAAGAGATAAAATGAGGTGGTAAAGAAACTGAATTGGTGACATCACACTTCAAAGGAAAGCCTGCCTAATGGTAAAAATATGTTTAAAATGGTATAGAATTTAATGACTTCCCAAATACTGGAGAGTGATTAATTGGCCGGCTTGTAAGCCACCAGCTTGGATGAGCACATAAATCACTTCAGTGGCATGTTTGTCATGTACTCTTTTCAGCGTTTTGCACTTCTTTTTTATATCTAGAGATGCAGGACTACTAGATAACCATTGACAAAATGCCATCTGGAGACAGGTGGAAACAAAACTGAACAACTCCTCACCCTCCAGTTCACTCTACAGGGAAAGCTTTTGCCTCAGGGTTTGCAGAAGGCCTGAGTTTTCTCCTCTTGGTGCAGAGGACAGCAGAGCTCTCCTGGCCCTTTCTGGCTCGGCTTTTGCCTCTCCTCTGATGGAGTATCAGCCTGGCCTTGCTCACACAGCAGCAAAAATGCCAGTTAACAGTCGCTTGGGCAGGGAATAAATACTTACATAGAAAAAATCTATGGAGAAGGAGTCTAAAAACCCAAATCTTGTCCCCTGAGCTTCTCAAATTTGACAATACAGTGTCACTTAGTGACGCTTTTCATTTTTGGAAGGAAACAAATATTTCATACTATGCATATTCTCTAGCAAGGGATTAGATATCAGGATATTTGTGTCTTCCTAAATGCACTAATAACTTACCCAATACCGGAAGTCTTAACAAACTTAGACTCTTTATTCCTCTGTTGTGTCCTGGACAGTGAATATAACAACTCTTCCCTTAGACAGTCTATCAGTTCCCAGTCAGGCAAATCCATTTCTGAAGGCAGAGGGAAACTACTTAATTAAGGACTGTCAGCTTTTGGCCATAAGATGCTAGTATAAGCAACCCATGTGTATTAAAAAATGTTCTGAATGAGCCAAGCAAAAAAAAAAAAAAAAAGCCAAGCAAAAAAAATTACGATTAGCTTCGTAATCCTAAATAGTATGATTTCCCAGATGGAATTTTCCTAATTGAGCTTGTGATTTCCATTCATACCATCCACGTCCCTGCTTCCCAGCTGGGATGACTGAATTTGCAGTTCAGGGAAAATATTAAATCATTTGAAAGATGGACAAAAGTAAATCAAGTATTCGTAATCCAACTATGGGAGTAGCCAGAGTCGTTTGTACTTTGAGCTTTATGTAAGCCATATTTTGCACATTGGATCTGTCAGGGTGGTATCTATGCAGCAGAAAGATAGACTAGAGACAAATGGTCTGAAAAAGCACATAGAGTGTCTGGCTTTCTGCCAGGCACAGGCTAAAAATTCCAGTTTACACTTTATTCTTTCAAAATGAATGTACATGCCAGTTTGCTGTATTTGGGGATGACTATCCATTATTCATAGTCCTCTGATGGAGAGATGCTAACTGGAGATGAGGCCAAGAGACATGCCTCAGATCCAGATGTGGGTTCAGACTCCAGACTGCTCCAAGCCTGGCTTGGACATCATCAAATTGTGAGAAACTCCAGCCTTTCGGCACTAATTAGTTGTGTGATGTTCACAAAGCAAACAAACAAAAAAATCTGTTCTCGTGAAAATGCTGCCAGTAACAGAAACTAGTAGAAGTGAAATCTGAGACCTACCACATGTTGTACGGTTCCTTCCTAGTCAAATGGATTTCAGTTTGCTTGAAGTGTTTGCAGGTGTTAAGTACAAAATTTTACAAGAGTGGAACGTGAGCTTAATGTAGTGGGAGTAATTTGAAATGCTGGGAAAAGAAGTAATGAAAGTCTTTCGATGGTTCTGTAGGAGGTATTGCATGGGAGGATAACTTCTGATTAAAAGAGAATGGGTTTTGTTTTCTTGTTTACTGAAGGTTCAATAATATTCAAAACTGGATCCAGCTGCAGGACTGTTTGGATTTTGTGTCATGTAACTGTGACTACTAGGATGCCTCTTTCTCTCTTGCTCTACCCCATATAATCTGCACTTGAACACTTTTTAGGTCACCTAACTGAATGGTTACGAAAGCTATGCAGGAGGTGAACAGGCTTTCTATTCCTTATACGAAATGCTTGCCACTCCCATTTGAAGTTGGATGAAGCAGTATTGCATACAGATCAATGAGGATCTAGCTATGTCTAGGGAACTGAGTGGAAATATCCTTGCTAAAAATTTCAGCTACAGACATGCTCACTTTTGCTTACATTTGGTCTCTTCAAACATAAATTTACTACATTTATAATTTCTTTATAAAAATATTGATCCACAAGAAACAGTTGTCAATGTTTCAAATATTTTTTCTTGGACTAGGTAAAAATAAGACTATTTCCATAAATAAACATGACACACTTATTTCCTATGATTCATAAGTCAACTAACTCAGCCATATGGATTTTGATAACTATCTGGTGTTCACAGACAAGTCTGCAAGTTTCTATAGTTTCTAAATCAGCTGCACACGTGATATCACCAAGTAAGCAGCTACCAGTGATTTAATTAGAAAATTTCAAAGTCACTGCAGTTTTATCTAAAGATCAGATGAATGGGAAATTAAGTCACACCCCATATAAAAATATGACAAAGAAGACAACAATGTCAAAATCACAAGAACCTTCACCAAATGAATTTAATTTCTAGCATTGTACATCACAGAGAAATCCATAGGTAACTAACTGGCACCATGTGACAAAGGAGTCTTTTAAAACCACATTGGTCCTGTTCTTGAATTCTAATAATTATAACTGAACTGATACAACATTTTAAACATTGTGTAACTGGATATTTTTCTTGTTTGTAAAAATAACAATATGACACATCTATGACTTATGAGGTACATGTATTCATTAAATATATCTCATTTCCTGATTGAAATCTCAATCTTTCAGAGAACAGAATGAGTAAAATAATCATTCCTTCAATATAAATTAAATAATGGATTACAAATGTGGAACAGAATTGGAGGGATTGTTTCATTTAGACTATTTACCAAACAGTTGTAGATTATATTGTAGGAAAATAGGGGGGGAAATGTAAATAATATATTAAACAAAAAATAGCTGAATATAATTTCTATTGAACAACTTCAGCATCTCTTCATAAAATGTTAATGTGGCTACAAATCTATTGATCAGATGCAAGATCTGGAGAGGTCAAACCACAAGGCTCATCCCTTTAATATTTGCCTTTTATGATAGCTGATTCTTTCAGATTCATGTTTTCTTGACAGTAAAAAAATACTACTAAACTCTCTGTTTAGGAAAGTTGGTAATTCTTTGAAAGCTTCCATTACCAGCCAAGTATAACACAATGCAATGTGCCTAAGCATAAATGTATCAGAAACATACAAGTGTCAGAAACATCATATCACACTAATGATGCAGCTTAATGGGCACTTACAATACAGTAGATTATTTAATGTCATGTTATCCACAGTACTGAAATATACAGTGATGTAAAAAGCACTTTTTAAGACTCTAAATTTTAGAAAAACAACTATTACATTGCTGTTAATCTACTTGTAAGTCTCAGTGGAAGAAATGTCCTCTTGCAGTGTCATGTTATACTACAAGTTCAGTGATGTGAATAGTTCTTGGAAAATAGGAAGTTCAAGCATGATCTCTGACCAGTTATGATTCTGTTATAAGTGCTACACACCTATCTGCTTAAGCTTATGGATTCTCCATATCATGCTGGAATACAAGTCTAATTATCTACTTTAATGTAAATGAAGCACAAAGTTTTTGAAAAGATTGCACCACACAGGACGTAACAGTTTTCCATTTATTTTTGTCATCTATCATATGTTCAGTAAATTCATCTGAGGAGGAGAGAGATTGCAGATGCAATGCATAACCATCTGTACAGGCTGATCAAATATTGAGGGCTAGGAGCTGACAGGCTTTATCTTCTTGACCATATTTGTCCTGTCCTGACCGAAACTTTCTCATTACAGGTTCAAGTTATCACTATCTCAGTCAGTTTTAGTAGTAAATGAAATACATTCACACATCTGAGTGAAATTTTTGTTGTGGTAAATTTACTGTCAGTTTTTTTCACGGTGCCCATATTGCATGAACACTCGCGTTAGATGGATGTTAAAGAAGAGTTTTAATTTCCATCAGCACCTGTGATTGACCCTGTCCTGACACCAAACGTCCATGACCTTTGCGGTGGCCACTTCTGTAGGCAGGCTGATTTTCAGCTGCCTGCTAACAATATCCGAGGTCTCACAGGCTGGAGCAGGTTTCTCAGACTTCAGGCTGCACACTGGAGCTTGGCAATAGCCGAACTATACCACTGCATTCTGCTCAGGCTCATGAGCTCCCACAGGCATCTTGCTGTAAATCTGGAACAAAATATAGCCTTTCAACTGCCACTTGGAGTGTCCCAATACACATTTTAACTGTTCTAAATGCAATGTCATTCAGCTAGGAGAAAAAACATAGTGCTTATGGTAACAGGAGGGGGGTTACATCTTAGAAGGCTGCGAGTCAAGAGAATTTAGGCATGATGGTAGGAAAATAGCTGACTCTGAAATGACACTTAGAATGCTAAAACAATTCTTAAGGGGTATCGAGAAAAACAGAAAAAAGAAAAGCATTGCCATGTCTGGAAATAGCATTAGAGATAGCATTATTAGAATGCTGTATTTAAGACTTTGTTTTTATTCTTTAAAAAGCTGCTGAAAAATTGATGAAGGAAAAGAAAAGAACTACAAGACTTTTGAATGTTGTAAACCACCTTGTTCTGACAAGGTGTTTCTTGTTTATCCAAGAAAAGTTAAGAGATTATAAAACACATCTATGCAGGAAGAGATTTTAACTGCTAACAGTAAGGAAAGACAATGCAATCAAAAGGTCATGTGTTAAAGTCCTTTGTATTCAGAATAGACAGAAAAGAAAAAAAAACTGTGGTTAAATCTAAAATTTTTGAAATTAAGAATCAACATCCACACCTAATAAGGATGCTTAGCTCAAGGCACATGGTTTAAGAACCAGTTGATAGAGTTATGTAACTGGTGCTAACTAAATATTCATAATTACTGCATAAAGTATCTGTGGTTCAATAACAGGAAAGCCCCAGAGGGCTGCAGAAAATCCAAAGATCAAAAACACCACGCACTTCTCTCAAATGGCCACCCTATTATGCTGATCTCCATGAGGCAGCACCTTTAGTTCGCCTTCAGCAGAAAGAGCCGGAGTATCTGATTAGCTTTGCCCTCTTCACTTCTAAGACCATGAATGGCCATCAATTTCTTTCTGACAACAACACAGATTGACCATTTTACTAAGATTTTTTCCATGGAAATGTACTGCTAGTTAGACTATGCACTTCAATATCTCACAGGTGATGGGGATAAGGATGATCTGTCAGGATACATAAACATTGACATGCAATGCAACAACCTAAAGATAAAATCAAGGCTGTGGTCAGAACCGTGCTAGAAACCACCAATTCAACGAAAAAAAAAAACCCCTGAAGATTGGAAGCATCATATGCTTTTCTATGAACCTGCTTAGTGTTCTATTTACCCTCAATTAAAGAAATAGTAAAAACCCAAAAATATAGATTAAAAGGATTTACTTGCTTGGGATATCAACCCAACCACTGATTCAGAATATAGATTAAGACTTGAAGAGGGTTAGATGGAGGGGGTGTTGAATAGATGATGGGGTCACAAACACAAGCATATGTTCCCATTTTGCTTATATATTAAGGCATCAGATTCATGAAGCCTGTCATATACAGAGTTATTCTAGGAAGTATTCAAAAGCATGTGCTGGATTTTTTCACATTAGGGCTATGATAAACAAAACTCAGTTTTTATACAAAGCTTGAGCTAACTGACTTTTCAAAGCAAACAGCAGGTTATCTAACACCTCTGAAAGATACTCAATTCACTACTTCAGTAATATAGGTATCATGCAGTGATTTGGGCTGCCATGATGCTGTCAATGTCTGAAATACTATCTGCATATATAAAACATGAAGAAAACAAGCTAAACAATTCTAGTAGTTCTTTTTAGATGCATTGCTACAAAGGTTCTTAACAAAAAACCCAGCAGTTTTACTTTTACTTGTGCTCAGCAAAATCTAAAAATATTTCTTAGAACACTGTCAAATAAATTTCCTTACAACAGAAAATATTAAACGGTATGTTGGCTAATAAGGCAATTATGTGAAATCAATCAAAGGGCAAAGAAATAGTTGCTTCATTGTTAGAAAACTTCTAAAACATCTATTTTCAGAATTGACAAAAAGAATTGTGGTGTGACAGTTACTTGAATGGGATATGCCGGGTGCAGAGCTAAAACTTGTAACAGTGAGAAATATAGCTGATCTGGAATGAGTGTCTAATAATATCTGATAGCAGAGCTTCAGATCTCAGATCTCTGCCTCTGTAGAGAAACGGGAATAATGAAAAACATTTTCTAGCAAAATCAATTGAACAACCTTTCCAACCTTTACAGTCAAATTTCACTTTAAGTTTGAAACTTCTGAGTAGATTCTAAACTTTGCCTAATTGTAAACAAAAATTTTATGATACAGAGACTGGTTTATAGAGAGAAAGTAAGGTAGCAAGCGCTAGCAAACTATGTAAATTGTAAATACTGAAAAAAATACAAAAATGCGTGCTGGCAAATCCCTCTGTACTATTTGGTATAAATGAGCCTGGCCTGCCTAGCATATAGATGTACAGTTTGGTACTTATAAGCCTGTCCAGCAAACAGAGTTTATGGGTTGCATGTATGTCCTTGGAACACTGTCTCATGGCTCAATGCCTCTTGCTCTGAGCAAACCTGGTTTGCAAGGACAACCATAATTTAGTGCCAAATAATATATGGTTTTGCACATCAGGCCAGGATAGCTAAAATAAATAGTGTCTTACATTGTAAGTAATCATGCTGCAGTCAATGTAGTTGTCTATGAAGTAAGATACTACTTAGAGTAAATAAGAATTTTGGTTTTGTCATAATAAAACAACCAATTTTTGAAGAATAGTAACAGGAATTCAAAATGCTTGACCTGAAGTCTAGACGAACTGACCATTTATGTTCAGCTTGGAAATTATCAAAGAAGATTTGACTTTGATAATTTGAATACTATCAATGCTGACATGCTAAAACAGCAACTTACAGCTTTTACTTTCTGAGAAACTCTGTGCTACAGAATCGTAAATAAGATCCTGTATTTTTACGAAGAATGTTACCCAGCGAAGGGGGATGACATCTCACAATGCACAGATACAAACCAGTCCAATTAATAATCAGGTGACCAGAATCAAAGGTCCCTGAAATGGGGACAATGCAGCGCTGCTAAATTTGAGACATTTATCAAACTGTCTCACAAAAGTACTGTTAATCTAAATGTGTCTGGTTTAAAGCACTGGTAATTTATTTGGCTGTTTCATCACTTGTGAAGTTTGTGCCATTAGTATTTAATCATCTTAGATTCATAATCGTCCTCCCTTCCTGAAATATACCTCAAGGACAATAAAGTCCTGCAGTTTTGTCTTTGTGCTTCCTTTTCACCTTAGTCTCGACTGGTGAAGAAGCATTTTAAAGATACTGAATGCTACACTCTGCAAGGCTCTAACTTTTAACATTTTGAGGACACTTTTACTCAGAAAGACAGAACTTTGTTTAGTTGCACATTATTATGTTTTCGTTTTCATGCACAGGTTGAAGATGAGAAGGGATAAAATCCTCCCTTCCCCTGAGCTCTCAAAGGACTATCTGCAGACTAGAGAAGGCAGAGACAGCCCCTTTTTTGCAAGACTCTCCAGCTGTGTCAACCCATGTAAATATGTTCATTTTGAGACTATTCATACATTTTCAATTACTCCCTATAGGAAAGCCCCATTTTTTAGGAAAAAAAGTCAAGAGGGAAACCTAGGAAAATAGAATTGCATTTGGGAATATGTTTTCATGATGCTGGGACAACAGCAGAAAAAAGATTGTGCAGAGACACAGTTTCCATGTGTAAATCAAGTCAGAAATGATAGAAGATGTATCTCACCAGTATCAAAACTCTTGAACATGTCCCAGAAGGTTAAAATGAACTTTAGTTATGAGCGCTTTACTTTGACTTAATTGACTCTAAATTGGTTCTTGTTTCGCTTACAGTTTTCCATAACAGAGAAGACTGAAGATATTTTTTCCTGGACCCCTGCTGAAAATGAGGAGTGAAGTCAGAAACCTCAGTGTGACTAAAAGTGGCTCATTGATATTGTATTAGATTTACACCACTGTCAGACCCACTGTTAAGAATAGTAAGACTCCTAATGCAGATTTTAGGATAATCTCACATAGCATACTTTTAAAGAAAATTTTTTTCCCCCTAAAATGTTCCAGATAGTAGGGGAAGGGTGAAAAGCCTATCTGAAGTTGACAGCAAGAACTGAAGAAATGTAAACCACTATTGTTACCAAAAAGGGTTAGGAAACATAGTGGTGTTATCAGGTGTCAGATATGATCCTATCTGATGCTTTAAGTGATTCCTGTAAGTGTTCTTCATCTGTGCAGTCATTTAACTCCTAATTCAAGGAGAAATCTCAAGCTTCACAAGTTTCAGAATACTGATGCAGAAAATTAACCTGCTCATCTTTTAGCTATTCTTTTCAGCAGAAGAGGTAGACTGTGATTTACAATATGTCAATGAAAATGAAAATACATATATTTTCATCGGGGGGGGGGGTGGGGGAGGTGTCAAGAACATCTCAAAAGAAGCCAAAAGTCTCTCCTACATTTAGAAAGCTAGATTGCTTCAGCAGAAAATATATATAAAACATAAATAGTTTTGCTTGATACTACATATTTCCATGGTGCAAATAGTTAAAATCTTACTTGTTTTGATAACTCTGCTGAAAACGAAATGACAAATATATCTTCTAACATATTAACACAGGCCAATAACCAGTTGTGAATTTCATGTTTTACTTCAGCCTGCACTCTAGGGGATGTTAACATCCAGATTTATAAAGGTATTTAAAAACATCTGTGATAATGAAAAACTTATAAAAATGCACAGCTGCCCAATTTCTATTGAAGAAAATCACCAAAAGAGCTACAAAGAGATCAGACAATATCACAGCTAATGCTCTTTCACAGTTAGATATGTTATTACTTGATTTCCACTTTGTGTTGAGCAAATTTTCCTTATTTGGAAAGGAAAAATACTGGCATTTCTGTCTGGATTCACTATATTTAATGACATCGTCTATGTGTTGCTCAGTACACAGTTAGCTTACACATATTGCATGTTTCCATTTGAGACAGTCAGATCTTCTTCCGAGACCTGGCCCAAAGGCAAAAATCATCTGACACAACTTGACATAATTAAGTGCAAAGCATAACCATTTTGGTTTCTGTATGCAGTCAAAAACAACAAAAGTTTCTCTAAAAGGCAATTTAATCTCAGAAGCTGCAATTGACTCTTTTAGAAGAGCCATTCTCTCTGTTGACTAGATAGGAAGTCTGGAGTGGCTAGAATTTGTATAGGTACTTAAGGATCTTGTATTATTTTCTTTATGCATTGCTAGGGAGCTAGGCACCTGTTTTAAGTGCTTTGTTGTGGGAATACACAGAAGAATATGTTCAATTGATTTCCTGCACTGTGTTCCAGGTGCAAACAAGCATCTGAATCTTAGTCTCTTGTCAGCTTGAAATGCTAAGTTTTGGGACAGAAAATTCAAGATGTATGACCTATAATGCAGCATAGCTCACAAAACTTGTACTGAAAAAACAGATGATAGTGCTATAAAGCAAAGATAGTTTCCCTTAAAAAAGCATGTTTTGTGTCATAGATACAACTATAGATTAATTAATTTTATCTTTGTATTATAAAAATAAATTAGTATGTAAACAAATTCTTCCTACCTCAGAATTTGTATGTATCTGGATGTGTACTTGTAGTGTATTTGAGAAGGCATATTAGATTACTCTTAGTCACTTCTTGTTCATCATGATCATTTAGTTGGATAAAGAAGCTCTCATTCATTCTACACTGTTTCTGAAATTAAACAGCACATAAACTAATGCATCTCAGTGAAATTCGCAACCGATTATTGGCCTGTGTTAATATATTAGGAGATATATTTGTCGCTTCATTTTCAGCAGAGTTGTCAAAACAAGTAAGATTTTAACTATTTACACCATGGCAGTGTGTACTATAGAGTAACATTATTTATGTTTTATATATATTTTTTCTGAAGTAATCCAGCTTTCTAAAAGTGGGAGAGACTTTTGGCTTCTTTTGAGATGTCCTTGACGCCTCCCTGATGAAAATATAAGTATTTTCATTTTCACTGACATATTTACCCTGTGTTATATCAGCACTACCTTTGGCCCCAAATTCTTTGGAGCAAGCATCTGTCTCTTATTGAAAAGGTTTCTTAAATGGTAATATGTTTAGAACTACAGGGGAATCTCAGATCTTCTGTTAGAATATCTTCTATCATTAAGGTTCTGTACTACAAGAAGGTGATAAACTCCAGTGGTTACAAAATACCCATGTTCTTTCTGTAGTTAAACTATGCAGCTCTTGTCTGACTTTGAATAAAGTGCTTTACATCTTTCTACATTAGAGTGGTTTGTATACTGTTCTTATCACCGTAGTTTTAGAACAGCTGCCAGTAAGACACTAAAAAAGTAATTATACATCTGTTTCTTGTCCTTTGAGGAGGGAGAAGTATGTTAGTGGAGTGTTTGCTTTGCATTTTTTACATCCATATTTCTATAGGTTTATATTAGAAGGGATAAAGTCAAAGAAGTGCCTCGTGCTTATAGCAAAGTTGTGAAGTTTGCCCCTGGCAGTGCATTCTCAGTGAACTCTCACTGAGAAAGTTGTTTAGTTTGTGAGTTTATTGTAGTGAATTTGTGAGTTTATTGTAGAAAGTTTAGTTGTACTAACAAATGTCATTGCGCGTGATAGTCTCTTTCAGAGCCTGGGGTAATAGTGGGATATTTGATGCTTTAAAGATCAGGATTAGGAGCTTGCATTTGATTTATAATTAAATGATAACCCAGTGTGTGAAGGGAAAAATTTGTGCGTGTTCATGGTTCTTTCAGATTTGTTCCAATTTGCCATAGTATGGGCACATCTACTGGGCCACACTGGAAACCTGATTCATATCACAGAATCACAGAATTGTTAGGGTTGGAAGAGACCTCTGGAGATCACCTAGTCCAACCGCCCTGCCTGTTACTGTTAAAATAACTGTTTTGTTTTAAAATATCATCAATTTCCAGCACACAGATCAGCTCTGTCTTTGCCAGACACTGCCAACCCACCACCTGTGGACTGTATGCCTTCTAATGCAGGTCCGTCTTCTCTGCTTACAGGAATTTACTACTGTATCAGAGCAAACTCAGGATGCACCCATGACTAAGTAGAATGGGATCTTTCTGCATCCTTTGAAGCCATTTGCCTTTACCTTTTAGCTGATGGAAACTTATATTTGAGGAATTATTTGCTAGAAACTTCTGTTGAAACTCAGTTTTCTAGAAATCTGTATCACTCCAGTATAGGTAGAGATTTCTGGTCATACAAATGTGTCAGAAACAGTACTGCACCAAGTAAAAATCCAAAAGCAGGACCAGAGCTCTTTTTACCTTCTTGGCCTTTAATTCTCTTGATGTGTGTGCATGTGTGGAACTGTAGCTCTTTCCAAAATAATATATTCTTCCGCGGAAGTTCCTAAGATAGTGCTGAAGGACTTTGTTCCTGTATTTTCCCATTAATGACAGGATAATCCACATGGCACCCCAAAGCACATGTTCCAGCTTGTTTTTTCCAGGAGAGGAATCACTTGGTTTTGACTGGCCATGTAGAAAAGGGCGTTGCAATTGTGCACAGTGGGAAGTGCTGCATCTTGAAAGAGCCAAAGCTACGCATGGAGGCACCCACAGATGCTGCAGAGGCACCCTTAGGTAAGGTGGAAAGGCTCCAAATTGTTTTTTACCACTTTGAATTTTCAGGTTTCATTCTTAACTACATTACATTGGTCTAGTCCTGCTGGGAAAAGTCACTGAATACAGTTTATCTTTCACCAGACTGGGACAGTCTAGAAACACAACACAATAACAGTACTTTTGGGTGCCATGTTGAGAGAGATTAGGGAAACGACTTGCACAATGGACTAAGTACATATCTGTATTCACAGCCAAGGAACTTTATGCCACCCAGTTGGAGGGCCTCAGTACATTTTGGCACGATGCTTGGAATGGTTATCATTACCTTCTCACCCAAAAGCAGTATTTTATGGTTATGACCATATCAAATACAATGGAGAGGCTGAGAACAAATGTTTGGTTGAGGGGGAAGCTATTGTTGATGCTACTATATCAGTTTCAGTTCTGTAGTCTGGATTGAATGTAACTCCAGTAGGCTCTTAGGTTGTTCCTCTGTGAATTTTTTCAGAAGGTTTTACAAGGGCAAAACCCACCTAGAATTGCTGTACTTGTCTAGAGTAACTTGACACTAGATATAAATCAATGTGATGACACAAGAAAACAAAAGTTCTTTCCCATACGTCTTTTCTTTTGACTGTTGGGTTGTCAGTTCTTTACAGAAGTTTGTGACATAACTGCACAGTAATTAATACAAATATATTCTCGTTTCAGGTGGGCTCCACTACTGCTGTTATTTTCTTTCCCTGAGCATCAGATGTTGCTGATGTAACAAAATCTGCCACTTGGCAGACTAGAGAATTCTGTTAATAGCCTTTACGTTGCTACTTCCCTTAACTTGCCTTTTCTCTAACTGCATTTGGCTGTCATGTGAATTCAATACTATTGCAAGAGATTTATATATATAAATTAAACTATGTGCCACCTACATGACATGGCTCAGGTCCAGTAAATCCAAAGGGACAGGGAGAGCAATTTCAAACTGTGTGTGAAGATTGGTAAAAAAAAAAATGAAAGCAACTGCATTTTATCACTGATTATGTCTTGATGAAGACTGCTAGTGTCATAGAGCAGTGAAAGTCAGGCAGGCAAGATAGAAGCTTGTACCCCGTGCTAGCTGTTAAATGGGCATCGGCTTCAAAAGAAGTGTGAGGTGGAGAGCCCATTCAGCCATGTGGATAGTGTTGGCTCAGTTCTGCTCAGAGCTATAAGGTGTAGTGACCGACTGACCCAGGGCTGCAAGGTACCCTAAGGAACAGGTTGCAAACAGAGGACAGCCCTGCAGGAGGAGGTTGGTCTGGCTAGACCCAGATATCAGCAACAAGCTCCTGAGTGCCCAGAAGACCAGGAAAAGCCATTGTGAAAGTCCCCAGCTTCCTGCTAACTGGTGCCTTTTGTGAAGCTCTGAAGGGCTTCTGTGAAGCAGAATTGATTAACAATCTTTCCTAAACCACCAGCTTTTCTGCTTAGAAATTGCAGTGAAAACAGTAATTTTGAAATTCCAGTGACCCATCTGTGCATGAGTGAAAGCTGGATTGAACTGCAGTGAGCTCACTCCTACTACTTTTGTAAATCTCTCTTTAACAAACACTATGACAGTCACTGCAATGGTCTTCTGTGTTGCTTCACACACCACCACTTTTCTCATTAACCAAAAAGACAGATATGGGGGTCACTGTCATGCTTTTTCTTTTATTGAAGATGTCTACAGTCAGATCTTTCACGCTGCTGGCACTTTGTTGTTGCTTGTAATGCTGCTTTTGCCAATAGCTGAGGCAGTAGACTAAGGCTGTTATCATGCTTTTTGGCAGCACAAGCACCTTTGAACTTCTAGAGATGCTTTCTTTTATCTTATGGTTGTAATTATTTGCTGTGGTCCTTTCCTACTGCTTTCAACACCCTAGTATCAAATTAAAATATTTTTGCTGAGTTTTTCTCTTACCATCTTTACTTTTCCTCTATATTTGCAATCACAATAATTCTCCCAGACCTTCCACTATTTCTTCCGTTTCAACCAATGTCTTTGGAGACACCATCAGCTGTGATAATCATTGGTTTATGTCACTTTAAATTATGCTAGCATAGATCTCTATTCAGACATGAGACTGTTTTATAAACCTTTGAGCTCATCCATTTTTTAGGGACAAAAGATAGGGTTTGCTGCTAATATGTACATATTTTGCTTCTCTTCCATACAGAAAAAAAAATAAAAAAAAATGAGGTATCTTCTGTTAGACCAGTTCCTTATATTAGGTCTAATTTAGCCCTACCTCCAGATTCTTCGTGGTACACTACTCCAGCTGATGGCATGCCAACAGAAAAGAAGAAAAAAAAAAAGAACCCCTCCCCACAAAACTAAAGCAACCCAAACACCTGTATTCTATAGCCTTTCTTAGCTCTTCTGCACATCAAGCACTAAGAAGTATTTTTGCCTTTATACATCATAGGGTGGCCTCATAGCTGCTAGCTTTTATAAATGGGATGGTCAAAAGGAGAAGACAGGTTATAAAAATTAATGAACAAAAAAATCTCATTCTTTCCTCATTTTTTCCTTCAGTTGCCCCATCTCCATTCTGCCTTCCTTCTCGAAATCCACTGGATATGTCACCCGGGACTGACGTCCTCTGCTTCTATCCTAGATCCCTCTACAGTCCCACAGCTTTCTCCTGTGCCATCTAGAAATATTTAATCAATGGTTTGTAAAGACTCCTTTCTAAAAGTACCTTAACATCACAATTCAAGTCCTTTCTGACCTGTCACTATCCTCGAAATGCTCTGACCTTTTCTTATAGACCCTTAACTCCCAAACGTAGGTAGTTGGCAAAGCATTGAAATATGGAAGGTGCTGTGAGAACAAGGAAGAGGTATGGTAGGAACAACTGAAATGAAAACATACAAAAGATTTTCCATTCTCTATGGCCAGGACAATGCACATGGGTTTATATTCATGAAAAAAAAAAAAAAAAAGAAAAAAGCAAAAAGATCTGTCGTTTCATGTGGCAGGCATCTTGCTGGAAGACATGACCCCTTGCTAGCTCGTGGGAAAGGAGGACATGGGAAGCAGACTGAAGGGTGCTGTAACAACAGCCATACACGAATCATTCAGGAGAGCTGAGCAGTTGTGTCTGAGTGCCGCAGCAGAGACACTGGGGTTTTATCTCTGCAGCAACCCTCATTCTGGGGAACTGATAGATTATGCAGAAGTAAATGAAGAGTATAAAGTTAAAGGGCATGATGAAAGTTATGAAGTCCCTAAGCAGGAAGCCAGTCTAAATGCTACAGTAAAATCGTCCTCCATGCACATGGGAACAAAAGAAAATCCCAAATCAAAGCAGAATCTTTGGGGGTCTCTTTGTATGAAGGGGGGAAGTCACTTGACACTGGCTTGTCTCCTGTTCTGGCTGCCACAACTGAGACACCTCTTTCATACTAATCTGGGCTGTTCTCAGAGTAAGAGGGGTGGATTAAAGCCTCATTCATATCCATCTAAATAAATGTGACTGTAATTTTTACCAGCTTCTGTAGGTCAGCTTCCCTCCCTCCACTCTTTTTTCTTTCCATGAGTGATTTAGTTTGCTGAAATAAATCAACATGCTTCTCAGGTGTAGTCCTCCACAGTTAGCACAGCCATTTCACATAGATTTAACCCAGAAGGTTTAGCCTAACATTTTCTTCATGCTCACCAGACATTGCAAGCTGCAAAACTACCATGGATGTGCAGTCATTTTTAAAACAATTGATGTCCCAGGAAAAAAGCAGAAGTGAGAAGTTAGTTAGCCTAACTAGAGCACACTTTCCTACCTTGGGATGTGATGTAGTTTTCTACCTGATTTGATGAATTGCTAATCAGCTACAATTTTGGATGGGGTATAGGGAGGGTTTACAATTCTCAAAAGAGCTCTGCCAGAAGGCACATATTGTACTTTCAGTCTTGAAGCACTGCTTGAGCAGGAAATCTCCTGGTAAGCAGGGATTTAACAAAGACCAGTCATCAGAAGCACTAGCTATGTAACACAGCATCACTCAGGAATAAGAAAACTGAGAAATCTGTGTAATGCCAATCTCAACACAGGAATCACAGTAGAGGCATGAGATGATTCTCTCCACAAGCACTACAGGAGAGCAAAATAAAAGCAATGAATGCCAGAAGATAACATGAACAGGACTGCAACGTCACTTGATGCTTCAAGAGAGATTTTCAAAGTCTGTCATATTGAAGAAAAGTACATTATAGGCTGCAAGTGTTTACTTTCAAGTGCGTAGTAAGGCCAGTGAAAGTTGCTTCTCTAAGCAGCAAAGTGTCAAAGAGGCATTTAGGATTGCTAGACTGGCAACCAAAACTATCTTCAACATATGCAAAACAAGAAAAGAACCTGCACAAAATACACAAAGCACCTGAAAAGGCAATTTTTTGTTTCTAGAAGCGCTGAGGCACTGGTAATCAGGTTAAAAAAAAAATAGAAAAAAACAAGGTTTAGCATTGAGACCTTTTCAAATTGTTTTAAAGAGCTTGATCAGATACTGTTTATGCGTACAGGACAAATTGTTCTTAGTTTGCAGCTTGTGCATAGTGATTTTACGTACAAATGACAACAAAGAGATAAATTATGAACGTCAAAAGTGATGAGTAAAACAGAGACACGGGGGGAGAAATTATCAGTATAATTGTATAGCCTTTTGGTTTTGTTTGTTTTGCATAGGGCCTTGTTTGTCTCATTTTGTGTCATCAAAAGCCTGTAGCACCACAAGGTGGCAGTAAAAAATTACTTATTGCATCATTATTGACACCTGGTTACGTAAACAATAAATACACCTATTGTCCTAGTGTTGAGCTTATGCAAATATCAAACCTATCTCATCTGTTATGAAAATTACATGCATGTTCTATTCTAACATTTGTGTAAAAAAAGCGTTAATATTAGTCAAACAAGTAATCTTAACTCAGGAATTACGAATTCTAATTTGCAATGTATGCAGAGTTGTTCATAGTAGAAATTTTTTAAATAGTTAGAATAATCAACCATTTCTTTTCCATATGGCAATCAAAATCTTTGAAATGAGATAGAAGTATTAGAGTATTATGCGCATTTAATTTACCCTATGTACAGAAAAATTAAAATTAAAAATGAGAATGGATTGTGATGAATCTGCTTGCTTCTATCAAATACAGTAGAACTATGTGCCAAAGCAGTTTCCTGCTGAGCCAGAAAGTGGTACAAGCTGCATCTTCAGGAATAAGAGTGAATACCTCAAATCTTGCTTCCGTCAGATGCAGTTGAGATTCATTCAATATATTTGATATAAGAATCAGCTCCTAGAATGTTATTGGATATAAATGATTGCCCAAGCAGAAGGACATGGCCAGGGTCACACTGCAGGGTGTTTTTTGCTGAGATCAGCCAGAATTTCCTCCTGTACATTCTTTGTTGAGTGCACAAGTGTCAACTCATCCATCATTTTGTTTTCCCTATGCCTAGTCACCTCTGGTAGCCAAACACAGTGTGGGAAAGGATCTGACTTTTCCAAATCCCAATCTTCACTGTTAATTTAAAGTGTAGTTAACTGTCCCCTCTAAGGGCTGAGTCAGGTAAAGAATCACACTTCCAGCCACAGATGTGCTTGGCAGCATGTACAAGTAGATACTTGTCAGCCTCATATCAAGAGAGCATAACCCTAGTTTCTCATGCATTGGTTATAAATTCCATAACCTAGGCTATATCATTTGTTAAATATTACCTCTGGATTTTCTGAATAGATGTTTCCACATCACACTACTACAGAATGATGTGCCTCCTCTGAGGATATCATAGCATACTAAGAAGTTGTATCACATTCCCATCTCCGTGTTTGTCAGACAAATTAATCTACATTTAAGAAATCTTTAAATGTATAGCAACACTAAAACTTCAGCTGAAATCACCATCTACAGTAAATCTTATTTATAGAGAGCAATAAAGGCTGTATTTCCCCGAATGCTTTAATAGAAAGGGGAGGTCTAATCCCCATCCTGCTGGCATTGGCATGGAGATTTGTGCTCCCTTCCCGGCACTTAGATCAGCTCTGAGAAGTGCAGACGGACTTGAGTGGTACTGAAGAGCTGTTCTAATCCTGCTGATCTGAGCCTGACAGGCTGCAAAATGAGAGTCAGGTACTTGGCTGTCCTCCCCACAGGGCAGATGCTAATGAACTACAGCTCTTTGCAAGGACCCATACAGCTGGTTCATCAGTAGTTGCTAATAAACTTTGTTTCAGGCTTGCTAAGACTGTCAAAGGCACAGACCCTTAGGACATCCTACAGGATGTGGAGATGGGCATCAGGCCCTTCAGGACAAAGCTGGCTTTGTGGACTTGAAAGCTGAAGGCACAGCTGCTGCCGATGCTGCCAGATCCAGACCACAAGGACGGATCATGACGACAGCCAGTGCACCAGCTTTTCTAAGGAGTGTCTCTGCTTTGATCTAGAGGAATAACAGAGCTATTTTCTAAAATTAAGGATGACAGAATGGCCTGTGGCAGAGCAAAGCAAAATAAATAAACCTGAACAGAAGAAAAGCTATTCAAAGTGTGCAAATGCAGTGCATTTAGCTACTGTCTTGCTCAGAAGATAAGTAAAAATGGTATGGAGAAAAGGCTAGGTGGTAGTAAGAGGAGGTGCAAGAGAGGAGGTACAAATATGCTCCAAGGAACTGCATTTGAATTTTTTTCAAAGAGAATCCCTAAACCTACAAGGCCTTAAGCAGATGTATTTCCCTGTGTGTTTGAGTCATAGGTAGCTAGAGATTTAGATTTGCACGTCATAAAGCTGATTTCCTCTCATAATGGGTTAACACAGAATAAGGAGAAAAAAAAGTCCTTGGGCTCATCTCCAAAAAAGTTACTAACTGGGACAACCCATGAGGTTGATGCACACCAAGGATGGTTTCTGACATGGCCGAGGAGCACAGGGACTTTCTGAATACAGCTACTTTGTCCCCAGCTCAGTCCTCATAGAAAGCTTCTGCGGGGCTCATGGAGGAAAGCAGAGCTGTGGCAGACTGAAGAGATGCAGGAAGGGAACAAAACCTGATGAAACAACTGGTACTTGAGGCCCCTGAGGTTTTATCACAACCAGATAGTCTGTGGCAGGGCTACTAGGACAGAACTGGAGGCTGCAAGATCAATCAACAAGTGCAGGTCTCACCTTTAAACTGGCTTTTGACTACGCTTTCCTCTTAACTTGCAGACTCCGACAGGGGGACAGAGGCTGGTAGCTCTCACTTCCATGTACTCATTTGTGACAGCATGGATCCATGCTCATCTAAAGTACGGTCTGCAGGTGAGCTGTACTGCATACAGTGTCCTGGAAAATCTAATACTACACTTCCATATATGATCATTACAGCAGATTTTGTCAAAGCAGCCCCATGAATCCCAGATTACCACTGACAACTTTGATTCATGCAGACACCAGCTGAAACAAATAAACAGGATTTGGATTCTATGATAAAAATAAGAACTTCTCCTTCCAATGGGGTGTGCTGAAATAAGTAGCTTTTTATCGTAATAGTCAGGAGCTTTGCTGTGTAATATTTATGAAAAGATGTGTTTTAGGCTATTCCGTACTCTCAGATGAGAGGTGCTTGAAAGAAATTAAAAAGTAATTATGTGTGTTGTCACCAGGCATTTGGGAACATAGCATGTGTTACAACAAGCAGAAAACGTGACTTAACCCTACAATGACTGGTTTCTTTTCCCTGCATGCATAATAATACATGTAAGAATAAGAAGAAAATTTGAGATGGAGGGCAAATTTAAGGTTAAATGACAGATGTTAGCAATTTATATATGTTCTATAAAAGGAAATAAAATTTTCAGAGCTAATATCTTCTCAAATGTTAGTAGTATTTTTTTTATATATTTCCAGGTGTTTCAAAATGCTTCTTGTCCCCTGGCAATGTTAATTATATTCTTCCACATGTAGATGTGTAACTTCTATTTGGCCCGAATTTGTCTCCCTTGTAGTGCTGTGAAGAATCAGAGGACATTAGTAGGTGTTGTGGTTTAACCCCAGTAGGTAGCTCAACCACACACAGCCTGTTGCTTGCCCCCCTCCAGTGGAATAGGGAGGAGAGGATAGGGAGGAGAATCACAAGAGTAAAACTGAGGAAACTAATGGGAAAGCAAAAGTAAAGCAAAATAAGGAATTCATTCATTACTTTTCATCGACACACAGGTGTTCAGCCATTTTCAGATCAGCAGGACACCAACACCTGTAATGGTTATTTGGGAAGGCAGACATCATAACTCCAAATGTCACCCCTTACTCCTCCTTTCCCTCACCTTTTATTGCTAAGAACATTATATGATGTGGGATATGCCTTTAGTCAGTTGGGGTCAGCTGTCCCAGCTGTGTCCCAGCCTGTTTGCTGGTGTGATAGTCTGAGGAGCAGAAAAGGCAAGCACGGGTCAGCAATAGAAAAAACATGGGTGTGTTATCAACACTGTTTTTATCAAATCCAAAAAATATCCCATGCAAGCTGCTATGAGGAAAATTAACTCTATCCCAGCCAAAACCAGTGCAATGTAGTCAAGAGATAGTAATGTTATTGATATATACTCCTATCACAGCTTCAGACTGCCACAAACTAAACTGACTAGTGCCACAAGTCAGGAATAACTACAGCTGTGACTTTTCATAGTCTTTTTCAAATGTATGTCCTTTAACATGCATGTCTTTCATGTTCTCTTACATGCAGTCCTGTGGCTCTCTGGGTTTCTCTGTCTGCAGGACAGTCTGGTTCTGGTAGATTCTAGAAAAACCTGAGAATACCAAAACCCAGCATGGATGTGGGCACTTTAGCCCATGACAACTGGAGGGTACAATGCTGCCCAGCTGGTCTGCAGAGGCTCAGGGTCTCCCCATGAGCTCTCCCCATGTGCTGCATGCAGCAGATTCTGAAAGAGTAATGCCACGCAATGCCCATTGCAGAAGAGGAGCAGGGAGTGGGATGTACGTTTTCTGTCCTGGGTTTTGACTGGAATCAAATCAAGTTTCAGAGCAGCAAAACAACACTAAACAGATTGAGATGATGAGGGAACAATACTGAATCTTTTTCTATTTCTGTTATGAACTGTCCATCATGACATATCCTGAAAATGCATCAGACTACGCTAGGATCGGGTTATCCGTTTGTGTCAGAGCAAGAGTACTATTTACTGGGAAGTTCATTTGGAGACTAGGCTAATTATTGAAAAACTTTGAGAAGAAAGACAATGTCATTTATCCAAGCAAAACACAGGCTAGGTAATTAATTGCAGAATTGGAAATGAAATAAAAATAGAAAGGAAGAAGGGGGGGGGGGGAAAGAACAAGGATAAAATAAAAAAAAGAAAAAGAAGAAAAAGGAGGGGAAGAAAAAATATAATGAAGTGCCTGTCGGTTCTGATCTGAGATGATAGCTTTGTTCTTCAGCTTCCCTTCAGGATCCTTTCTGAGGCATCACTCAAATATCTGGTTGAAGAGAGCTTCTAGCAAGAACTTCTCTGTCACAGTGTTACCATTGAGAACTCGTAGTTTCTTGTGATTAAAATTCTTATTTATACTACTACTCAATAAATAACCAGGGGTACAGATGGGTAGCTGCCAGTACCCCAGTGCTCTCTGGTTTTGATATTCAATTTAGAGAGAGCACTGCATCCCAGTATCAAGTGATTTCATCCCTCTCCTCCTATCTCAATCAGAAAAGGTTACATGTGCAAATAGTAATGCAAAGAAAACACTGTCAACTTTTCTTTCATGATGAGACAGCCTGGTTCTGACTGATGCATAGTCTCTAACGCAAATGCACAGAGAGTATTGCTTTCATTAGATTCTATACATCCATCATGTTGGCTAAACTAGCCTATTCTTTGCAACTCAGTCAATTCCTTTCGCCTGTTACAGAATTTCAGTAATCACATATTTTGCAACACAAGTAATATCTAACCACCTTATTAATGCCATGTTAATCAGCTTATGCACTGAATTCACATTTAGAACTAAATGGACTGAAGAGTGGGAGGACTTAGATTTTATACTATGGGGTTTTTTTAGGGGGTACTTAAGCTTCCTACACTCACCTCTTTAAAAGAAATTAAGCAGGCAGCAAGTGCTCCAAAACCACAACAAATACATGACGAAAGGAATCTCCATTAAGTGGAATTACAGTTGTTGTTCTTGAGTGCACTGGTTTAGACATAAAGAATTGGAACCACCATTGCTCATGTGTGCCCTTTCCCTCCAGTGACACTTGCATGTTGTGTTTTTATATGAAAAATAAATTCAGGAGTATAAGCTGGTTAGGAGATACAGTGCACTTTGAGTGAGTTCACAGTCTGTCTGACTATGGGGAATCTGGGATCTAGTAATCCTTTGTAGATCAGTTTATACAACATCAGAGGACCAGCTTTTTTGTTTGGTCTTTGGATTAGGGTCAGGGTCTGCCCCTTAGCAAAGATGTAAGCATGTATATATGAATAAATGAGGGCTCTGAAGCCATCTACTCTGACCCAAAGTAACGTGATTAATTCTGCATGATAATTTTTTTGTAATTATACATTTTTATCAGTTAAGTTAGGACCTTAGCTCTTTCCAGAAGACTGTAAATTAGGGATTTGAGAATGAGATCAGTACAGGATATTAATTCACTGCAGTGCTTCAGACTAAATCTATTATACTTTGACTGAGCTGTAACCCTCTAAAGTCAGCAAGCTGAGTTCATTTACAATATGATCTTACATTTGAAATTTCATGTCTGAAAAGCAGTGGTGATGAGATTTGAGCCTAAACAGGTGGAAGTACTGTAAATGTAGCATATGAAACTTGTGGAATTTGAGGTTTCTAAACCTCTTAAGCTGTATTAAAGCTTCCTAAAAACTTTTAAGCATTTCAGTTTCTGTATTCCTATCATTTAAACACACATTTCATAACAGTGTTTTTCTTTAAAGAAAACATTATAGTGTAACAAAAAGAATTATAGTGCTTTCTGGTGTTTGGTCTCCTGGAATGGAAAAATGTTTGACCAGAACTGAGCTAGCACATGTTCAACTGCCTATGTAAATTAGGGTCAAAACTGAATTCAGACTATGTGGCTCAGAACATTTTCCAGATGTGTCTTTAAAAAACCTTCAAGAATGGAGATGCTTCAGACTGCTCCACTGTAGGTTGCTTTCTGGACAACCGGCTCCACTGCTTTACCTTTCTTGTGGGGAATTTCTTTCTTTACATCCCGTTGGAGCCTGGTACAGTTACAGTTTACAAATAATGTGTCTTGTTCTCTCACCGTACACCTCAGTAAAGAGCTTGGCTCCATCTTCTCACTAATCTCCTATCAGCTGCTGGGCAGCTGCTAGGAAGTCCCCCTACAGCCATCACTTCTTCAGGGTGAGCAAGCTTTGGTCCCTCAGAGTGTCCTCATAGGGCAGGTGCTCCAGCCCTGAACACCTTTGTGACCCTCCACAGATCTTGCCAATGGCTGTTGTCAGCACAGCTTCAAATATGAATTAAAAAATTCATACACTTGTAGGAGATCTGCATTTTACTTAATTTTCATACTGATCAAAGGAATAAAATTGTGAAGACTCTTTTCCCCATTAGTGCAGGATATGGCTCACTCACTTCATAGAGAAGCAGTTCAGATGGCTGTAAGGCCCAAGTTCATTTCATGTTTCTACCTCAGATATACCGGGTCTTGCTTTGCCTGAGTATTACTTTGGTAATTCTTTTGTAGTTACTTCAATATGTTGCTAACTTGAGCCATCAGAAGCTATATCCTGACTGTTATATGGACAATCTAACTACAATTATTGATTTACATACACAACGAATAAGAAAGTAACTTTATATTGGATCAGAACCTAGGTGCATATCACACAATATCTTCTCTTCAACAATGTCCCCAAGCAAATGCTTAGGAAAGAGTTCAGGAAAGGGGACAGAACATGAGAAATCCTTAAATCTTTCTACATACCTTCTCTGCTTCCAGTAGAGGGTCTTACTGTGATAAAGTTGAGCTCCATATCCTTGTGTTTATTTTTTAAATGACCTCCAAAACACCTTCTGGCAACAAGTTCCAGTACTTAGTTGTGCCACGGGAAAAGCAACTCCTTTAGTCACGCCGTATGAAAACCACTTTCCGCTTGTTGCTCTAAGTCTCCTGTTTCTTGATTCAACTGGATGTTCACTAGTGTTGTGAGAAACAGTTAGCAGTCCACCATCTCCATGTCATTAATGATCTGATAGTCTTTTCATATATCTTTCCCTATTCTTCTTTATTCTCTCTTTTTTAAAACAGATTATCAAATTACTTGAGCTCCTTTCAGATGGGAGCCATCCTATAGGCTGGATCCCCCTTTTTACCCTCTTCTGTGCAGTTCTTTCTTTGTTTCAGTTATAGCTCTCCTAGATTTTTTTTTATTTTTTGGAGATACTTTGGAGCTATGCTTGGCTGTCACCGAAAGCCTTTAATTACAGTGACAGTTCATGTGGCAAGCTATCGAACTATAGTTTAGCAGGTATCTGTCAAAAGTGGGTCACATATAAAATGCCTTCTGAGACTATCTATCTCAAAATCAACCATCATGAAAAGATTGCTGTCCAAACAGTAAGATGGATGCATAGTTCCACATGTGCCTCAAGGGCAGTATCCAAAGTATGTGGCACATCATTAATATTTTACTAGTAAGGTCATAGTGTGCTGTCAGAAGAAGCTCCTAGGTCATCCTCTAGCACTATGCAACATTTTGCAAATCGTTCATTTGGATAGGAAGGAAGCAAACTGGGAACATACCATGCTCCTGAGACTTCTCTTCCAGAGAGTTGTAGACTCAGCTACTGTGCAGAAGATCTCTGTTGGGTATGTGTTTGTCATGATTACCCATTATTAACCTGGAAGCAGAACATATGTACCAATACTTCAGCAGAAACTGGATTGAACTCTTTATTATTATCTGTAGTAAGTAGCACACAGTTAGCAGCCTGCATTGTATTTCACAAATTTAGCAAATAATATGGTTCCATTCAGCATGTAAAGTGCTATCTAACTTAAAAAAACCAAAAAAAAACCCAGCTTATCCATTGCCACAACGTAGTGAAACTAAAAATATTTTCATCCAAGTGAATAAAATATCAATTTTTAAGATAAAAATATGAACATTTTGCAAATTAAGTGTGCATGATCTTGAAAAAAGATGTGTATCTTAAAATAGTTCCAGTAGAAAAATGTGCCAGTCTATTGCTGGTAGAATACAAATTATCCCACACAAGAAAGAGGATGATAATTCATATGAAGTGATAATGATATTGTGCTAAAAAACTGAAATCCAAGTTTGGGTCCTGCATGTGCCATTTATGATCTCAGTGTTGCCAGATTGAGAAGATAGGTAAATTTAGTGTGATACAAATCCAGTGAACAAAAAAACCTTGTGCTAGGGTCTCTTGCAGGATGTGATTTATTTCTGAGACTATTACCTATGGTGATCCACAGTGTGAGGAGGTCTGCAGTAGACCAGGGCCAGAGCAGTCCTATATTTGGAGATGATGGAGAATTAGCTCCCTAAAAATGTCTTTCCTGACTACCTCCATCCAGCTTCTCTGAGGGCAGAAGAGTTCTTTGAGCTGCCAGTGACATAGGTTACAGCATGTGCACTCTTCTAGCTCAGGCATTCAACCATGAGTTGATTGGACTGAAGCTTTAAATTCTTCCCAGTATTTTTCTCCTTTTCTGTAAAAAAGGGATAAGCCACGAAGTTCTGAGAAAGCTGACCTATTTTTTTCTCTTAGAGGCTTGCAGTTAAAGTGACACGCAGGTTACGACATCTGTGTTGAGAGGACTGACATGGATGATTTATTCACGTTTGGGAACAGGATGAATTTCATAATACCATAAAATCCCCAGAGGTAAAAATTAAAAACATAACAGCAAAGCATGGTAATTTAAAGTTAATGTTAGATTAAACCAAGCCCAGGGATTTTGAAGTTATTTTTGTTTGATAGAGTAGCAGCTACAGAAGCAGAAAGATGAAGTCAATAGCTGTTCTCCTGCCAGAGTGTGGATGAGAATGGCAGTAGATCACAAGACACCTGCAAATGTTTTAAACTTGTGTATGGTGGTAACAGACTCTCAAACCATCCATCTTTCAAACATATAAATACTCAGCAGAGTGTAACACTGCAACCAAGATTCCTGAAATAATGATTTCTGCACAGGTAAGAGCACCTCAAGCTGACTGTCTGACCAATAACTGAAAAAAAAAAATGGATCACATTCTCATGAAAAACATTTGAATGCTTGAAGGCCAACGAGACAGAGAAGTACATTGAAAGGAAATGGCTGGCAGGGATGTGCAAAGCAATATGAATAAAAGGCAGTAGCCCAAATATATACACTACAGTTTCCTCAGCTATGGTCTGGACAGCTAGTTCTACATGGCCGTAAAATAAAGGAAGACTTGCTTTGGGACAGAGAAGTAAACAGTTTGGTTTATAAGGAAACATGATGTTGTGTGAGGAGTAGCTTCTTGAGCAGAGACACTAATAACTCAGCTCTCCAGAGACATCATCTTGGGAAGTTTTACTTTTTGAATTCTGATCCTGCATCCTTTGCAGATGGTGACATGAATCCTTTCAGACAGGGTAGCTGAAGGCTGCTGGTCAAGGCCAAGGTTTCAGGACTATTGACACAGCAGCTCTGTATGCACTGGTTCTGCTGAGCGAGGTGGACCCAAGGCTTCCCCTTTCCCTGGTCAAAGGTTACCATGATCTGGCTGGTACAATTGAGAGACACATTTGGCCTGAAAGTCACTCTCAGAGTGAATTTATTGGCACAAAGTAGTAAGATGGTTTGCATTTTTGCTGAGCCATATGAGGAGGAGCCGGCTGAAGGGGCACCCAATCACATGGAGGTCTTTGCCTTTTGTACCTAACCACGAAGCCTGAGTATATATCTTAATCTCAGGAGATGACTCACGATTACAACGATTTCACATCCTTATCTGATATCAATAACATTTTTTTTTCTGAGACTAATAGTTAAAGCAATCAGAGATTTCAAGCTGTTTCCATTAAAAGACTTTTCTTTTTCTCGTTGTTGTCATTACCACAAAAGAATAAACTAGAATTGCACAAATATATTAATAAAAATTTCTAATTCAGTTTTGCATCAGTTAGAGGGCCAACTGTGAAGTCTTTCCGAACAAAAAACCTCCAAAAAATTGTACTTTTGGGGCCAAATAAAGAACAAGAAAAGAAATTGAAAGAGGTGAGATAGATTAGTTCACAGGATGATTCCCTTGAGGAAAAAGTAATTAAATTTACTGCAAATGACAAAATAGATTCACATGGAGAATTTATTTAAATGTAGCTCTTTTTCCGTTGGGCATCAAAGAGTTATTGCCAAGGAGAGAGGAGAGGAAACCAAAAGAATTAAAATTCAAAGTCAGCAATATTTATCTTTACTGTTATACACCAAGCTGCTAAATGAAATAATTTTTTTAAAAAAGGCTTTTGTGGTGTTTCATAGGAAACTGACATTTGTATAGTGAATCCTGCTTTAATGCTGGGGCAGTTAATAACAAATAGCATAATTACAGAAAGCAAAAGCACTAATGTGCTTAATTCAGGAAAGACAAATTCCTGTTGATGACGGCTGCTCAGATGCATTTTATTTACATTTTAGAAAACATCTGTCCCTACTGATGTTACAAGTTGTTATCTACTGATTAACTATAACCTTCCGCTAGTGAAAAGCACATTCAGGATTCTGCTTAGGAGAATAATATTTGTTATGTCTTTCCTTTCATGATTTTCCTGTCTGTATCACTAATAAATAGATTGTCATCGATAATGAACTCCTGCTTTATCAAACTGCACAACACACTACACTATTACATGCTTGCTCTGTATGTAGCTGATCTTTTTATCTTTTTGACTCACAGGACTCATTTCCTCCCAGATTTTTCCTCTGATATGGAAATGTGGCAGTTTCGCTTGAAATTTAATTTGAAGGGAGACAAAATCTGAAATTAATGTCCCTAGATTTGTTATGCAATTAAGGCCAAAGGCAACTTAGATTTTACTTCTAGATAATGCAACATTATCTTGTTTATTACAAAGTGGTACCTAGACAATTTGGGATAGCAGACAAAGGATTCGGTTTTCCTAGCATAAGGTATCTTGTGATGAGCTGTCCTCAGGTATTCCATGTGGTTTTTAGTTGCCAATTATGGGACTGTGAAGGTCTCCTAAAAGAGATATCTCCATTGATGTGACTCTCCATAATATCCCACTTGAATTCTAGTAGTTGTATGTAGGCAATAGGAAGTCCTTCCTAACACACCTAAGCATTGGTAACTGTGTTTGGGTGCTTACACATGAGCAAGCTCCCGTCACAGTCCGCACATCTGAGTGAGCCTCAGGTGCCGACTAGTCATGCTGGGTGTCATTTTAGGATGATCTGACAAACTAGGTCTATGTTATGTAAAGGACTTCTGTGAGATCATATGAAATTAGCAATGTCAGGTAGCAGCAGGTCAGTTAACTATTTTAAGCATGTACAAATATTTTTTCAGCTTTTTGTCTTTCACAGAACTTCATTCCCTTGCTCTGTATGTGCCTGGCTTTATCTGCTCTGCTTAACTTTTCTGAGATTGATTTGTGTGGTACTAATGATCGTACATAAAGTAAATAACCTTTCAGGAATGAAATAACTTTGATTATAGAATGTTTTCCTGCTTAAAAAAAAAAAAAAAGGGAAATTTTTCTTGGTTTTGTAAAGCCAATTTTTGTTTTATAAGACCAAGTTTTCAGCTGGTTCACAGCAAAGGCTCTAGGGACATTGTAACACTTATTCATAAGTATTTAATACCTAGTTTGCCTATTTGAAAGTAAATTATCCTTGGAGTCTACTCTGAAAATCCTCTGAGATTTCCAATTCCGTAATGATCAGGTAGAGAAATAGTGTAATTCAGCTTAAAACCTTCATTCCTCACATAATCTTCTTTTTTTTTTTAGGTTTCAATTTTTTTTTAGGTTTCAATAAGAAAAAAATATAATTTATGGCTCTTTACATAACCATTCTATATGCAAACTTATTTTGTATTGCACCTTGCTACTAAATCCTTTACTGCTACTGTGGGTCTCATAACTTCTTCCCAAATCAATCCATCTGTTCTCCTTGCCCAGTTGCTACTGAGATGCCAAGCCAGTCACATAGAAGTCTTTGGAGTCTTGTTTGGCTTCAGCTTTATTTTCATAGCGACTAAGGCACTCATACAGGGTAGTGTACTCCATGATTCCTGAAGGGTAATTGAGATCTACCTCTGTAGGCCAAGGCTGTCCTGTGAGAGCATCTTGAGCCTGTTTAGCAAGAGTTAAATGCTTACTAACATAGCTGTTTATTGCTTTGCTTCTGAAATGAAGCTTTTTTTTTAATTTGTATTTTCTTAGGGTTACAATCCAATGTTTAGGCCAGGGACTAGGTGCTGGCCTGAGGCTTAGCTAAGTGAACAAGATGTTTAGTGAAAAACTGCCAGATCTAAGAAGTTGCTGGATGTGCTGGATACCTGTGTGAGAAGCTGAGAGAAGTTAGTGCAATGAGCACTGGCTGGATTTCACAGGTTTCTAAGGGGGAGTTACACAAGATGGTCAGACTTGTCAAATAACTTGAGGGGAGCAGAATCTTCCAAGGCCAAGCAGTATCTGGATAACTGAAACAGCAATGAGTTGCAAGGCCTAGATTATCCAGGTAACAGTAACATCAGAAATACTTCATGTTGGTATGGAAGTAGCAAAACAGAGACCAGTGGGGAAAATATAATTGGGGCAGGTTGTTTACTTGGAAAGAGACTGGGGCAGAGAAAAGGAGATATAAGAATGAAAAGGAGGGTCAAAAACTGGGTAAAAGGGTAATAAGGTACACGCATCAGGTGCTCCTGGTACTGTCTAGGGTTTGATCACTGCAGCTGTGTGAGGACAATAGACCAAGTTCAGACCATGTCACAGGGGTGAAACCTGCTTCCATAGCAATGAGGACATGGGGGAGAAGCATGCTTTCCCCGGATAACCAGAGAAAACACAGGACATGCTGATGGAGCATCCTGGTGTCACCACGTCAGCACCTATTCGTTGGTCATTATCCACAACTTCATTACATTTTTGTTTGAAAAGTTGTGACAATAAAGAGGAGCTACTGATGACAGGAATGCCTTCCAGTTACTGCTAAAATCATTCAGGTGACACTCCGTCTCACAATCAAAACTATGACATGAATAACCAGTAGCAACAGGAGAATTTTGATAATGTGTAGTTCTGGTTTTGGTAGTATGGACCTCAGAAACTTCTGTGTTAAGACTGCTAGCTTGTTCTCCAGCAAGGTTATGGTGAGGGGGGTTGTGGCTTTGAATGGATCTAACAGGAGATCCCTCTGTCTTTCTCTGCAAAGACTGTGTGGTTGTGCTCCCAGGGTCCATCCTCAAGAGTATTAGAAATCTGAGCATTAGATCACCTTTTTTTGGGGGGTGCAAGAGTGGAGCATGTTAACAAAGAGAGTGGAAGTTGAACACTGCAGGTTAGCTCAGGAGTCTGTAAGTAAGATTAAACTCCTTTGGCAGGTAAGGAGGTGTTTTAGAAAGAGCAAATACAGATTCTTGGTCCATTCAGTTCCCCGCCCCAACCTGTAACAAGGACCATTAAATGTGGTAGCAGTGTGAAAAGGGATAAACTCTGCTTGTGGTCATTGGCAGCTGTGCTAAAAGAAATTATAAAATGAACAAAATGTAGAGTAGCACATACAATCAAAAGCTAAGAACTGTAAACTATTCCTACAGGAAGCCCATAAGGGGTGCTTACCGATGGACAGGAATCTTAACAATGAAATAGAAACTTAACAATGGCAGAACGCTGGTATTTGGATTTAAAAAAAAAAAAAAAGGGAAAAGGAGAAATAGTCACCAAATTCATCTGCTCTGTTTTCAAGGTGTGGAGGGGAAGGAAGAAAATTTAATATTACTTTATAGTGATGCAGTATTTTTTACTCCAATATTGACTAAAAAGGGTGTTGAACTGAGGTTACTACATTTGGGTACTTTTTCTATGAAAATATGGAAATCTAGTATTCCTAAACAACTGAATGAAGATCTCCCTGGGTCATTAATATAAATTAATTAATTAATAGAATGAAACAGTAGACATGTTTTAGAGGCCTGAAAGAAGTCAGGACCAATATTTATTGGGGAAAAAAAAAATGGCATAAGTGAAAAAGGTAGCTTATACTGTGAACACTAATGTGTGGCAGATAATCAAAGATGTGTCCAAAATTGCACATTTCAGCTCTCAGGCAGAAGCCTGTTACTTGGCCACTACCACTGGTGCAGGCTAGTTGCAAATGTTTACATAAACTAGACTAAATAAAAGTGGCATGTCCCAAAACCCCATTTAATAAGGGGACATGAAATAGAACCATCCAGTTAGATGCTGGTCACACACTGTGACTATTAGCACATAATTTAGACTGGAGAAAACCCAAAGGCTTAGGATGCTGCAAAGAAGTGGTGCTGAGAAGAAGGGTTCCCAGAAAAATAATGGTCTTGGAGTGAAGGGGACCTAGAAAAGAGATGGTGAATATCCTGCAAGTGGGGAAAGATCCTGAGATGGGATAGCTACATGGAGACAAATGCTGGGGGACACCCAGGGACCTTGGCCAGTAACCCCTGCTAGAGGAAAGTGTGAGCAGCAGCACAGTGGGAACTGGCATGATCTTCTGCCTGACCTTCACAGACCATCTCCCTGTTCGGAAAGGCAGTCAATACCTGGCAAAATGCTGTAGGATCAAGTGAGTGCAGTGTATGTGTAAGATAATCAAGTAGGTCAAAACCTCTGATCTCAGAAGTTCTTAAATTAACTCTGGTACCCAGATCCACTACAGGTTGTGATTTATTCTATCCTGCCTGTGACAATGACCCAAGATGTTATATGCCTGTTTCCATGATAACTTCCCCAGGAAAAAAAATCTAAAATGACTGATCGAAGATTCAAATCCTTAAACTATCATAGGACCATAATATAATAAATTTCCATTAAAACAGTTTACGGAAAATAGATTTTGTCAAACTAATTTGATATCTATTGGTAAAAGTATTAGTGTCAATGTAATATAATCCTTTATTGGTTTTGACTTAGTGCTGCCTGACATTTCAATTAAAAAAAAAAATAGTGATACACAATCAACATGACATACTTGTAAGGTATTAACAGCTGTCTGGCAGATAGGTCTCCAAATGTCATTGGCAATGAAGATTCATCATCGCTTGGTGGGATTCTAGTGGAGCTCTGTGGAAATCAGATCTTGCTCTTGCCCTGTGCTGTTTAACATTTTTTTCATCTGTATCCTGGAAGATAAACATTTAAAATCTTAGTTTCAGTAGGTGGATAACAGAACACTTGGAGGAGTGATAAATAATAAAAAAGACAGGTGTTCTGCATCCTTTGAAAGAGGAATACAAGAAAACATCAGGAAAGGATAACAATATACCAATAGGAAGGTTAGGGCGCTGCAATGGATACAAATACATCTTGTACTCCTTTCTTAATTGGTGGACAGAAACAGACATTTCTAGATTGTGACTCAGTGTGGATGCTATAGATACCAGTTTTTCTCCCTTACTCGTAAAGGGAGACAAAGTTAATTAACCTGGATGTAAATGTTTCTTCTGTAAGGATTTGCAGTTATGTGTAACAAACAAATGTTTCCTTCCATGTAAAAAATATATACAATCATAGAATCAACTAGATTTAAGATCAAGTTCAACCATTACCCCAGGACTGCCAAGTCCACCACTAAACCATGTCACTGAGGGCCTCATCTGCATAGTTTTTGAACACTTCCAAGGACAGTGCCTGCACCACTGCCCTGGGCAGCCTGTTCCCATGCCTGAGCACCCTGTCTGTGAAGAAATTTTTCCTAATATCCAATCTAAACCTCCCCTGGTGCAGCTTGAGGCCATTTCCTCTTGTCCTGTTGCTTGTTACTTGGGAGAAGAGACCTCCTTTCAGGTAGTTGTAGAGAGCGATAAGGTCCTCTCTGAGCCTCCTCTTCTCCAGACTAAACAACCTCAGTTCCCTCAGCCACTCCCCATCAGACTTGTTCTCCAGACACAAGCTTCACCAGCTTTGTTACCCTTCTCTGGACCCGCTCCAGCACCTCAATGCCTTCCTTGTAGTGAGGGGCCCAGAACTGAACGCAAGATTTGAGGTACAGCCTCACCACTGCTGAGTACAGGGGGATGGTCACTGCCCTGGCCCTGCTGGCCACACTATTGCTGATACAGGCCAGGATGCCGTTGGCCTTCTTGCCCACCTGGGCACAAGCTGGCTCATGTTCAGTGGTGTCAATCAGCACCCCCAGGTCCTTTTCCTCCAAGCAGCTTTCCAGCCACTCCTCCCCAAGCCTGTGTTGTGACCCAAGTGCCAGACCCAGCACTTTGCCTTATAGAACCTCATGCCATTGGCCACAGCCCATTGATACAGACAGATAGGGTCGATACCTACAGAGGGTCCAGATCCCTCTGCAGAGCCTCCCTATCCTCAGCTGATCAACACTCCTACCCAACTTGGTGTCATCTGCAAATTTACTGAGGGTGCACTCAATCCCCTCATCCAGATCATCAATGAAGATATTAAATGACACTGGCCCTAACACCGAGCCCTGAGAGACACCATTAGTGGCTGGTCGCCAACTAGATGTGATACTATTCACCACCACTCTTTGGGTTCTGCTACCCAGCCAGTTTCCGACCCACTGAAGAATCCTCCTATCTAGGCTGTGAGCAGCCAGTTTCTCCAGGAGAATGCTGTGGGATGTGTCAGATGTTTTACTGAAGTCCAAATAGACAATGTCCACAGCCTTTCCCTCATCAACCAGGTGTGTGACCTTGTCATAGAAGGAGTTCAGGTTGGTCCAGCAGGACCTGCCCTTCATGAACCCATGCTGACTGGGCCTGATCCCACGTGCTTTGTGATCTCACTTGGGATCATCTGCTCCATGACCTTCCCCAGCACTGAGGTCAGGCTGAAGGCCTGTAGTTTCTGCGGTCATCCCTCCTGTCCTTTTTGCAGAGAGGCATCACATCATTGGCCAACCTCCAATCCTCTGGGACCTGCCCACTAGACCAGGACTGCTGATAGATGCTTAGCAAGCTCCTTCAGCACTCTTGGGTGTAACCCATACAGCCCCATAGACTTGTGTACGTCTAACTGGAGCAAGAGGTCACTAACCATTTCTTCCTGAATTATGGGGACTCCAATCAGCTCCCCATCTCAGCCATCCAACTCAAGCAACTGAGTAACTTGGGGATGGCTGGTGTGACTATTAAGACTGAGGCAAAGGCAGCATTAAGCACCTCAGCCTTTTCCTCATCCTCAGTTACTAGGTTTCCCCTAACATCCAGTAGAGGATGGAGGTTCTTACCCATTCTCTTACCCATTAATGAAAAGAAAAGCAAGTCCAGAGGTCAGGTAGCACTGGAGGAACATGCAGTTTCTGCTCTGTGTTTCTACTTTCTGATTTCATTAAATATTTCAAGTGTAGCTCTCCAAAGCAATAAACACATAGGAGGAAAACAACCTGAAGTATATGAGAGTCTGAAAATAACACTGGCAAAATAATAGTAAAAGGAGGATAGGAGAAGAACATGCCATTAAAACAAATGTAATGGTATTTCTGTTACATTTTTATCCAACCTTTTCTACATTTTATTTGAAATGGGAAGTTTATGTACCTGGAATTTAAAGACACATATGTTTCTTCGCAACATACATAGCAAGGAACATTGCAACAATTATAAGCAGGTCAATGTAGTTGGTTTGCCCATACAAGGCATTCAAGCTAGCACAGCTCCAAAGAAAGTATAAATGGAGGTTTGCCTCACCGTAAAGCAATGCACAAGCAAGCAATGACTCTGGGCTGCCAGGTGTCCCCCAAGCTGTTCTATCACTTGCCTTACTCAACAAGATAGCAGGTGGGAAATGCAATGAGAAGCTGTAGGTCGCGGTAAAGTCAGGCAGATTCCTCACCAGTTACCATCACAGGCAAAACAGACTCAGCGAAAATGAATTTAATTTACTGACAATTAATCAGAGTAGGATAATAAGAAATAAGAACATATCTAAAAAATCCCCCACCTTCCCCCCATTTCTGCCTTCTTCCACGGCTCAGCTTCCCTCCTGATTTCTCTACCTCTTCCACCAAGCAGCAGAGAGTAACAGGGAATGGTAGTTGTGGTCAGTTCATAACATTCTCTGCCACTCCTTCATCCTCACACTTTTCCCCTGCTCTAGTCTGGGCTTCCTCCCATGTGAAACAGTCCTTCATGAACTTCACCAACATAGGAATTCCTACAACCTGCAGTTCTTCAAGAACTGCTCCAGCATAGAAGCAGTTCTGCTCCTCATAGAAGCATACATTTCCATGAGGTATAGTCCTCCAGAAGCAGACTGTTCTAGCCTGGGTCCCCTATGGGGCCACAGGTCCTGCTCCAGTCTGGGCTCTCCCTGGGCTCTAGCTTCCTTCAGGTCATGGGCACCTGCTCCAGCATGGGGTTCTCCATGGGTTGCAGTGTGGACTTCCAGAAGGAGCTGCCATCTCAGCTGGGAGAGACAGGGCAGCTCTTGCTGAGTTGCAGGTATGGGCCACAGCTGTGCTTGACTCCAGACTCACTTTTCATCAACAGATGCAGGGCTCTCTCCAGTTTACAGTACACAACAGGACAGAAAAGTTTTGGTTCATATCACCTAGTAGTTGCCTACATGCCCTTATGCTCTGCATCGTTGTTAAAGGCAAAGCTGTACCTCTGATGTTTGGTAGAAAAACTGAGGGGGGCACTAAAATGACCAGAAAATCCAGTGAGATCTGGAGGCAGCTTGAGAGTGGGTGTCCTCATGTGTTTGCATGGTGGTGTGGGGTGGTGCAGTGTGAACTTGCCTCACAAGAGCAAGTGATGTGTGCAGGCAAGGCATGGGGCAGGGATCACCTACCTGAAATCACTCCCAGATAATAGCCATAGATTCTGAGTAGAACGAAAACCTTGAAAGAGAAAGACTTCTGAGAAAAAAAAAAAAAAGGCAAATAAAAAAAACAACCCAAAACCCCAAAACCCCAACACAAAACAAAAAAGAACCACAGAAACCTATAAGTTTTCACAGCATAGAATTGGTAGATATTTTGACAAATTAATTTTATTTGTGGTCTTCACACTGAAGGACAGGAGATTTCACATCCCAATAAAAAGTCCTGTGCTGCTCCTTTTCTCTGACCAGCTCCTTCTTACTTGTTTATTTTTAACCTTTTCTCTCTTTATAAAGAAGCATCACTAATGCATTTATAAACTCTAGTTGTGAGGTCTCTGCAGGAATCAATGTACCTAATTCAATTTTCCTAGGCAATCTTTGGATTGTTGTTAATGGAAGCTTCTGCAGGTAAAGAAATGATGATGCTGGAGGTATTTTAAAAAGGGAACTCTTTGGTCTAGGACTTCGATTAGATGCTTTACTGAGGCAGATGCTATTCTCCAATACCCAGAAAATGAAGTTATTGCCTTTAGCTAACAATAATTGTACAAAAATGTATCTGCAAGTGAATGAATATTTACAGTGATGTTAATTTAACTGGAACACTCTTTTTTCTCTAAGGCAATCAAAATATCTCATCTTACTCTAGGTCATCTCTTTGTCCCAGTATATGAATAATTACTCCAGACGGTTTCTTAAGAAAGCAAAAGAGAAAAAAAAGAATGTTATTGAACAACTGCTAAAAATTTAGAAATGTAGCCAACTCTTAACGCTTTCTAAAAGATTAAAAGGTCAAACCTGATTTTGTAACACATGGGTTTATATTGATTCTTTTAGGGATAGGACAGAAATAGACCATAACGATTACTGGTATCAAAAGTAAAGTGCACTCCTAAGGGTGGAGGGCCAAATGGTAAAAAGTGTAAAGGCCAGTTAACACTTCTGTGTGTGAGTTTTCCCACACATCACAGCTAAACCGCTATTTGAGGTAGGTGATCTTCATAGCAAAAGAAATTTCAAGAATGGTTTGAATCAAGGTATTTGTCTAGGAATATGGAATATCTTTTACCTTTAAGCTACTTTGTAGATCTTCAGTTTCTCTTCAATTCTGTAAATCTGTGGGACCTCTCTTACTAAAGTTATAAGTGAGACTCTCAGAGGGGGGACGAAGAGCCCTGTGAGGCTTCTCACTCTGTTCTACTGATTCTCTTGCAATGTTCAATGACATATGCCTTTTGGAACGATTTTGTGACCAGCCCTGAGCATGTTATCTCCTTTCAGCTTTTGCTTTAGGAAGGAAAATAAGTTCTTTTTATTCTCTTGGTAAAAACTTGAACGAATCAAGTGTACAGTTTTCCAAAGTTTAGAATACTGACTTGACTTACTTTATTCCATTTAGTATTGTTTCTTTATCTAGATTAAAAGTCTCATTATAGTTTTATAACACTATTTAAGATTTATGTTATTTGTTCGTTTTGTTACCATTGTTACTGCTATTGTGAGGTGATTCAAATTACTAATGAAACATTTTCCCCATAGAACACTGAGCTGGAATTTTCTTATGTATTTTTTTTGTGGGAGACAATCGATCTTGGAATAATTCCTCTACTGGGAACATAGAAGTCAAACAAATCTTTTACATTTCCTGGCCTGAGCTTAATACTTGGTTTTAGATCAATGTCAATATTTGTATCTTCTTGAGTGAACATCATGATACTGTAGGAAGTGAGCAGAGTGCATTGTGGGAGAAATAAACTGGTTGACAGAGGGACTGGGGGCACGGCTTAGCTAAAACGGCACTCTCCATATGACACACTTGAAGCTCAGGGGAGGAAGGAGATTTCAACCTGCCTAAAAATGGTGTAGTAAGTGTTGTAATAAAAACATTTATTTTTGAAAAATATCATACATAAGTGCCTAGCTATAATTATGTAAATTGTAGAGTATTTTTTTAATAATATTTTTTACTTTTTGTCTTTTTTCAGGCCAAAAAAAGATGTCTTAATCTTCTGAAGAGAAAGAATTTTTCATTTTCAGTATACATATTATTCAATTAAATACTGGGCCATGTCTGGGTGTATAACAAAGGATTGTCTCTTCCCTGAGGACCTCACAGACAGATTTATGGAGAGAGGCCTGATAAGAAGAAATGATGAGGTGGGTCTCTATTCTAATGAAAAAGTTTACTTCTTCTTTGTATACATGGACAGAATAAGTAAAAAGAAGTAAAAAGAGATGTATTTATGGCTTAGCATTTGTAAAATTGTTTCTTGTTTTGTATTCAGGACTGTAACATAATTACATGATTTGTTCAGTGTGGTAACAAGAATCAGTACTTTTTTTGTGAGAGGCGAATTAAACTGAATGGTTTCATTTGCCCTTAGCAATGGCTGTAATGAACACTAACAGAGTGGGCTGAGTTTCCTTTAGTTGACATTTGGGTTTTTTTCAGTTCACTTTGTGACAAATGGTTTTGCTTGAAAAGCTTTGCTTGTTTGGTTTGATTTGTGCCCAGACTGAGTACATTAGGAAGTGATGATACTTATCTATGTGGTTCACATGCTAATTAAATTGACTTTACCAAAGCATACAAATGTCTCCCATTATTTTCTTTTATCTTACCTGTGTCCATATGTTTCTATAATAAATCAGAAAATCTTTATTCAGCAGGCAGATAAGATTCGAGAAGTGCAAAAAATGCATCCATTTTGAAGAGTTTTTTATTTTTTTTCAGGGACTAGCTTGCAAAGACAGAAAAGTATCAGCATATAAAAGCTTTCCCATGCCAATTTCTTTGTTTTGTACATCATGAAAAGAAGAGATAAACTGATGGGTTGCTTATTCATAAATTGAAAAGGTAGATTTATATGACAGCTTAAATGAGGTCTGGCAAAATCCACTTTTAAGCTTGGGTTTGTACTTTGTGAGAGCATTTTGACTAATCAAACAGAGGTGGCTGTATGATGAATAATTCATGAATATGGTGCCTGTGAAGAAGGCGGCTGTAAATACCTGCAGAGGGATTCCATTGCTGGTTTGCTGGTTGATGATGTCACCATTGCTTTCATGTGTAATTATAACATAAACTGCTGCTGCATGTGGTGTAACATTTCCCCTTGCCGATGGCGTGCTTTTACCCACACAAAGGAGAGGGGGCAGTCATTCCATCAGTCCCTCCCAGCCCCAGCCCATAACAGCTGGTTGCTACACTCTTTGCCTCTAAGCACCTTTTGTCATCTCGCATCCCTTGTTTTTTCTTTTGCTCACTGTGATCTTTCTCCCCACCTCGTCCTAACGCCATCGAAGGAATCTTCATTGTTGCTGTTCCCACATAGGATAAGTATGGGGTCCAAAGAGAAGATCAGTTCTCTGCTAGGCACAGTCCCTCCCTAAATGTCCCATGAGTGAGTGAACACCATAGTGCTTCAGAGACACATGTCCTGCATAGTACAGAGATGATAGGGCATAAAGGAGGCAGTCAGGACCTCTTGTTCAAGAGACATCTTTCTGGGGCTGTGGTTCTCTGAGTGATTCTGGCAACTGTGGCACATACCAAAGCTAATCAGGAGTTTTTTTAACTGCTGTTTACTTTAAGATATAAAACTTTATAATTGAAAGCCTAGCTGTTAGCAGAAAGGTATTGGTAGTCTAGCAAAACAAGGAAGAAATCTCTCTTCAGAGCTGTGAGTGAAAACAGGGAAGAGGGGGAGGACATACATCCTCCAACAAGGCAGCACTCATCAGAGATCTAGCAGATCCAGACCAAGTAGCTGCAGAAAATGCAGTTGAGATTAGGACAAATACCATATTTTTCAGGGGATTTGATAATCTAGACTGTTTTTCATTAAAAAAAAAAACCCAAACCAAAAACTAAACAAAAAACCCTAAACAACTCCAAACAAACAAAAAAAAGCCCAAACAAATCAAACCAAAACAACCAACCCACCCCCTCAAAAAGAAAAAAACCCAAACAAATAAAAAGCCAACAACAAAACCCCAGGAGAAAGTATTTTTTGTCTTCATGCCGAGCTGAGATTTTTAAAATGTCTCCAAGGAATGTCACATTGGGGGTTATATATATATTTTATATGACTGGAATCAAAATTCAGAGGTTGTTAAGAAATCTCACTGGGATACCTCTTGTTGAAGAAAGCCTGTGGGATGGGAAGAACCTCATGGTTTCTCTCAAAACATGGGTTTACAGATGTATGTCTGTAGGTATATCCAAGTACATGCTTAAGGGACTTCAGTACATGCTTAAGGGAGAATGATTACTTACTCCTTCCTGCTGCATGTCTGCCCAGTAATGTATCTGGTTAATCAGCCCAAAATACCCTCAATCACAGTTTCATTGGGATGCAATGAAAAAGTAATTGGTTGAAAATTTGACAGCTGTAATTTTTTTTTTTTCTGTTGTTTTTAATGACCCACATTGCTAACTTTACTTGTAACTGACATGGTTGAGCACAATATTAGCTCTCCAGCTTTAACAGAGTCATGGTAATTTGTGAACCAGCAATTTCCTTTCCTTGAATCTCAGAGGTCTTTATTTGGCAGTAAATTGCTCATTTGTGCTGTAGCAATTTTATTCAAGGTATTGTCTTAGTCATTATGTGCTCAATGATGTCTTCCATAGGTGTTTGGGTTTATATTAGTGCTGGTTAGTCTGTGATACGTGTTAATTTAGAGGTGTAAATATTGGCCAGGGTTCTGTATATTAGCTGAATAGCACTCTGGGACTGAACTCAACATTCTTCCCACCTGAAAGTGAGAAAGCTATCCACAGAGCCACAATAACACATGGGCAAATGGCAGTTAGATAAAGCAGCCTGAATAATATCTCTCTGGTATATCTGTTTTTTATAGACTAAGACTCAGGTGTGTATTTATGCTTGGAAAGAATGTTAGTAGCAAAGAGAGAAGAAAGGAAACTTATTCCTTTGCCAATCATTCTAGTATTTCTAGAGATTAACATTTTCAGTAATTACAAGCAAGGGAGCCAGCAGGTCCTTGAAGGAGTAGGAGGCTTGAAGGGGTAGGAAGCTTGCTTTCTGTATCAACAGCTCTTTTGTGTTGGGCCAGTGGAGCACCCTGCCTGGGCTTTCCATGTCAGTCAGTACTTGTGGATAGGAAGACAACAAACCCTCTTTAGACCTGGAGGAGAGGGTAAAATTTGTGCCTCACAGGAACTCAAAGGTTACAGAACAGAGTGCAATTTCGATTTGCATGGGGCAGTGCTGCAGTGCTATAGACAGTCCGTCTGTCCTGTGTGTGGAACTATCATGCCTGGTAACCTGGGACAGTAGCTACCTATAGAGACTAGATACCTTAGTCCTACACACAGTGACACCCCAAGCTAATGATGACTCTGGCAACAAAATTTTTGCTAATCATTTGCCATTTACTTTCTTTCTGTGATTTAAAAGCCTTTTAGGAATTTTCTGAGAAGTTTTAGTTTATGGTTTATATCATCATGTCAAAAGTTCATGAAGACATGGTGGGACAAGGAAATACTCCCTGGCTGCTGAACAGTAACCTGCATTTCCAGAGAGGCTGGGGGGATCCAGAAACTGTGGGGCAGGAGCTCCCAAGATGGAAATCAGTCTTCCTCCAAAACCAGCAATGCTGTTATGGGGTTGGAAAGTCTGCACCACCACTATTTAAACAGAATAATCCCATTAAGTGGTCACAGAACTAGGTATTACCACGAACTGGAGAAGCTGATGTCTTGGATGAAGAGGGGGTTTGCCTTAGTTTTGTTTGCTCGCTGAAGCTTAGCTAGTGTCTGTGTGTAGCACAGGAGCACAATTCTGCAAAGCGCTGTAGGACACCTGAGTGTAGGTATGGGACAGACCTCTTCTGTGCTGAGGTGGTTAAATCTGCACGAATGAATACATGCTTGCTTCTGACTCTTGTACCCATCGTGGAGCAGCTGAGTATTACTATTCCATAGGCTGAATGGTATCTAAGTCCAAGACTTAACAATAAGGCAATTCAAGAGTTTGCATATATTTTTATTGCAGTAGTAAATGATTCTAACAGTTTAAGAAAAGCAAGAATAAAGTAAAAACAACGAATCAAAACAAAAAGTAGATTATGAAGCAAGATAATGAATTTTATTTTATGCAGGATGCTGTGGCTAACAAAAATGAATAACAAATTTGGGTGAGATTAATTTTATACTAACAGAAAACATGGCTTCCCGAAATAGCTAATGTTTTCCCATTATAAGAAAACACAAAGATATAATCTTTCTATTTAAAGATACATTCTTAATAATAATAGTTATTAATATTAATATTTTATTTCATACAGTAAAATGTTAAAATGCTTTCCTACTTCTATGGAAAAAAAAAAGTACAGAAGAAGATGAACAAAGTCACTTTTCTAGATTCAGGAAAATCCTCAAATTATCAAACCTAAATGAACTTTGTCTCTGTGGAGATTTAACAATATTGTGAAAAACGTAGGACTAATCTAAAGGCTAGCATAGAGATAAGATTTACAACATCTCTACTCTTTTCACCCTTTTCTCCTTCTTCTTCACTTTTAGACTATCATTTTCCCAAAGAAGAAATTACCAGAGAGAAAAAAACTGTTTTCTCCTACATATCAAGTTCATGTTAGCACAGATATCTGGCGTGTTAATTACAGAACTCAATTATCTAAAGTTAATATTCTATTAATCACATAGGCAAGAAATGGAGTTGTCAAAGTAAGGGGAGTTAGCATTTCAAAAAGCAAAATCTGGATGGGCAAGGGTGATAGGGTGGATACAGAAAGTAATCTGTGTTAGCATATTGCTAACTCTTCACACGGATTCAAACAACTTTAAATATTGAGTTGCTTTAATATTTAATTCTACATCTTGGATTAATGTATTTTTATACCCATTTAGTGATTTCCTGATCTTTTGGAAGAGAGAGACCTAATCCTGTGTACAGCTTTTTTTAGAAGAAGATTGTTATAACTGTTAAACACTACTGTCTTTTGCAGTACATTATATATTTCTGTGAAATTAGAATGTTTACTAGTACCCAACTAGTCTGGTTGTTGCTTTTTGTTTGTCAAATGTATCTCACATATTTTAGTTATATTTGGATGCACATTTAAAACACTGGTTTTGCCAAACTAGTCGTTTGTTAGTGCCATTGCTTCACTTATTTCTCTAATCTTTTTCTAACTAAAAGAAGGAAAGTAATTAAGCAGGTGTTTTTTCTGTCTCTGCTGAATACACTGAAAAACGTATACTAATATAAATGACTTGCAAATAATATTTAATCAAGGTATTGTTTGACTGTATATTCCAAATCTATTAGTAACCTTTCTCTGTATTAAGAAATGATGAGACTTAAGAAATCTATTTTTTCCCCCTTTTTTTTTTTTTTTTTGTGTGTTGAAGGAAACTGAACCATGAGAGAAAATGAAATATTATTATCCTGGACCTACAGCTTGCAATTTAGGCTGTAAATGTGGCTTGGGGCCATGTGAATAGATGCCATTATGGCATTGAAGGTCATAGTTTCTGGAAAAAGATTCTGACAATATAAGGGAAGATGCACATGGCAATATTTTATCCTGTCAAGCTTTGAACTGCTGATGAGACAAAATGTACTATTTTCAAAAAAAAAACAAAACTAATTGATCTAGGAGCTTTTTTCTCTGAAGTTAATGGAACCTTATTTCAGGGAATGTTGATGGAAGTGCAGTTGTCTGATCTATTCAGCATTTTTATAAGCTTTATTTTTAAACGCTTTGTAAATTCGTCTCCAAGGTTCTGAAGCCACAAACTTCAGAAAACATTAACCCAAAAAACTCCCCTTCCTTAATTCCACAAGACAAATTTTATTAGTAATTATTCTTAAAATTCCTTAAATGATTGAAATGGAGTTATTTTTTGGATGTTTTTAACAGCAGTATTCTTTCAAAAAACCCCATATTTACTAAGTGTTTCAGTAGAGATAGATATAGGGGATTTTTTAAGTATGCAGAAAATTGATCTTGTCCCTGGAATTTATCTGTGGTTTTTACCTTTCGTACTTGTCTGAATTTCTTTCTGACAATGATGGTGTCATCTATCTATTTTTATATTAGTTTATATGCTGTATAGTACTTTTAAAATGGATGCATAAAAATTCAGAGGCGTATAACATGTTCTGTCAGAAACCACAAGCTCTAATCCTCCTGTTGACTGAAGTTTGAAGTTGTATGCTTTAGATGATGTAAATCAAAGTAGTTACTTGTATCAAGTAAGGCTCTTTCCCTAATTCATTTAATCTCTTCATGCAGATTTTCTGTTAACAGTTTTCCTGGGAGGTAGCTACTTTTCTTCCATTTCCATCTACCTGGGGATTTCAAGTCCTACCTTTCCCAGTCTCTTTAGAAAAATCGGCACAAGCAATTTGTTATAGAAAGTGTGACATGCATCTTATATGAGGGAGGCGTTTGCTTTCTCAGAGAAATGGAGCTTGATGGTGAGCAAAATGTATTTGCAACTACTTTGCAAATTGTTGAAATTCATTAATCCGCTAAAATGTAGCATCTTGCAGGATAGCCCAAAATATTTTTGAAAAAGCAACTCTAGTATCTTAGCATCAGCTCTGATTTTAAGAAGTGAGACCAAAGTCTCTACAATCTAGTTTCAGTCTTCATAAATGAGTCCATTGATGTCAGTTCTAAAATATGTATTGACTTCATCAGGCCCAGTTATTCTTCTCCTGTCCTTTCTATCAACACATCAATAACCTGGTCATGTTAGATAGATGGTTTGAATAGGCAGTCATGTCATAGGTAGAGCTGTGGATGTTATTTATTATTAACTGGGAATACAATAGCATTTCACATGACTTTAAAATCTTTAAATTGCCTAACAATTTTTGAAATAGGGCACAGATTTTAAAGCTTCACATCAGCTATACTGTGAAACAAAAGGCAAATGGTAAAGCCAGCAAAGCTCCACTGAAAAAGACTTGTCAAAAGTAAATATAATTCTTCTAGAACCATATGATTCCCCCTCTCTTCTGGTTAACCACTCAGCTTGTCCATCAGCAAAGAGGACTTGAATTGGAAAAAAATTCCTTCATTTCTTAAAACTTTTGCCTGAACTCGTTTCCCTTCTACATTCCAAGTACACTCACGTTCCACTCAAATACATTCCTCATTCCTACTGCGCATCCTTGCCTGTGTACTCATTTCTCACTTCAGTGCTGTCAGGAGGCAATGCTAATTTACTTCTATTTCTTTGTAATTATTCCTCCTTGATTGATATCACTTATTATCAAAATGCTCAGAATGACTTCTTTTCTCGTTTCAGCTGAGAGACACAATCAGATACAATTGATAGGAGAAATTAGCTCTCTTCTTGATTGGCAAAATATTGCAATTCTGAAACATAAATTCTGCTTCCCCATTAGAATTCATTCCACAAGAGATAAAAAAGTATATTTCTGGGTGTATTCAGCTCACAGTAGTATTACATACCAAATTAACCAAGTGCTTTAATGAGTAAGAAATAAAGACAGCAAGGTCATCTAATTCAGGACAGACAATATAGATCAGACAGGCATAATATCATCACTGAACAGCTTTGCAGAGCTGTTTGTTAGGAGATTTGTGGAAGGTATGAAAAGAAAAATCTCACAGGAATCACTGCCATGTTGTTGCAAATAGTAGCAAATTGGCCAAATAAAAAACATGTTCAAGTCGGTGGAAGTATTTCCATTCAGTCCAGATCTTGTGTAAATCTTGAGCGTTATTTTCTACATTTTCTTTCTTATCCAGCAATTTATTAGGCAAGATAAAGTATTTCAGTTGTCCTCATTAATCTCTGAGGCTACTTATTCAAATTTCGAGATGTTAATACTACCTCCCCTGAGATAGTCTCCCATGTCATCATTAGTCAGAAATGAATGGCTATGTCATTGGCTCTGTCTGAAGAGAAAAGAGTTGTATTTCCATCTAGGTGGTCACTGAACAGAAATGGATTTCAGAAAAAGTGTATGAGAATAGAATCATGACAGTAAAATGTACTAGCTTTGGTTATCTGTGCTTACCTGATTTTCAATGTGTTTTGAAACAGTAACTACTTTGTTTTCTATAAAATACATATTATAAAAGCACACAGTAGCTCTGAAGGTAATAGCAGTGTAATTTTGCAAGAGGGTAGATATAATATCAGGAATTGAGATACAACTAGAAGAGTGCTGGGAGAGACATCTAGCACTGATCAACATGGGGAGGAGACCTGATCTGTCTTACATTTCTAGCTGCAGCTTATAATCAGGACAAACAATGCAGAAAGTTTGCTTTTCCCCACCAGGAAGAAAGACCATCTTGTAAAGACAACCAGCATGACCCATGTCCAATCTGGGCAGACCCACGTTCTTGTACCGCATCTCTGTGGGACGTAGTACAAGAAGGATTTTGGTCAGCCAGGAGTTAAGCATTGTGCAGCGATCAGCATTCTGGAGCCTGATACCCACACCTTCTCCTGAGGATCATGTTTGCTTCGGTAAGCGATAGAGCTGGCTCCTACTTTCCTCTCTTTCCTGGACCTTCACCACCAGGTTCTGCACCCGAGCAGTGACATCTTGCCACAATGCAGCAGCCCAGATGGGTTTACTTCTGCGTTGCCAGCTGCTCTGCTTCCATTGCTGCAACCACCCCCACAGGGCATTTGCCACCATCCATGAGTCAGTATAGAGGTAAAGTACTGGACATCTTTCTCATTCAACAATGTCTAAGGCCAGCTGGATGGCTTTCACCTCTGCAAACTGACTCGATTCACCCTCTCCTTCAGCAGTTTCTGCAACTTGTCGCAGGGGACTCCACACAGCTACCTTCCATCTCCGATGCCTTCCCACAATACAGCAGGACCCATCAGTAAACAAGACATATTGCTTTTCACTCTCTGACACTTCATTATATGGTGGGGCCTCTTCAGCACGCGTCACCTCCTCTTCTGGTGACATCCCAAAATCTTTGCCCTCTGGCCAGTCCATGATGATTTCTAGAATTCCTGGACGACTGGGATTTCCTATTCGAGCTCGTTGTGTAATTAGTGCGGCCCACTTACTCCATGTAGCATCAGTTGCATGATGTGTAGAGGAGACCCTGCATTTGAACATCCAGCCCAGCACAGGCAACCGGGGTGCCAGGAGGAGCTGCGCTTCAGTTCCAATCACTTCTGAAGCAGCTCGAACCCCTTCATAGGCTGCCAATATCTCTTTTTCAGTGGGAGTATAGCTGGCCTCGGATCCTTTATATCCCTGACTCCAAAAGCCGAGGGGTCAACCTCGAGTATCCCCTGGAGCTTTCTGCCAGAGGCTCCAGGTAGGACCATTCTCCCCAGCTGCGGTATAGGGCACATTTTTCATATCTGGCCCGGCCCGGACTGGTCCAAGGGCTACTGCATGAACTATTCCTCGTTTAATTTGTTCAAAGGCTTGTTGTTGCTCAGGGCCCCATTTGAAATCATTCTTCTTCCGGGTCACGTGGTAGAGAGGGCTTACAATCGAACTGTAATTTGGGATGTGCATTCTCCAGAACCCCACAACACCTAAGAAAGCTTGTGTTTCTTTCTTGTTAGTTGGTGAAGACATTGCTGTTATCTTGTTGATCACGTCTGTGGGGATCTGGCGACAGCCATCTTGCCATTTTATTCCCAAAAATTGAATCTCCTGTGCAGGTCCTTTGACCTTACTCCGCTTTATGGCAAAACCGCCCTTCAGCAGGATTTGGATTATCTTCCTTCCTTTCTCAAAAACTTCTTCCGCTGTATCACCCCACACGATGATGTCATCAACGTATTGCAGGTGTTCTGGAGCTTGCCCCTGTTCCAGTGCAGTCTGGATCAATCCATGGCAGATGGTAGGGCTGTGTTTCCACCCCTGGGGCAGTCCGTTCCAAGTGTACTGGACGCCCCTCCAAGTGAAAGCAAACTGTGGCCTGCATTCTGCTGCCAAAGGGATTGAGAAAAATGCATTGGCAATATCAGTTGTGGCATACCACCTGGCTGCTTTTGACTCCAGTTCATATTGAAGTTCTAGCATGTCCGATACGGCAGCACTCAATGGTGGTGTGACTTCGTTCAGGCCACGATAGTCTACTGTTAGTCTCCACTCTCCATTAGACTTTTGCATTGGCCATATGGGGCTATTAAAGGGTGAGTGGGTCCTGCTGATCACTCCTTGGCTCTCCAGTCTACGGATCAGCTTATGGATGGGAATCAAGGAGTCTCGGTTGGTGCGATATTGCCGCCGGTGCACTGTTGTGGTCGCAATTGGCACTTGCTGTTCTTCGACCTTCAGCAACCCCACAACAGAAGGATTCTCTGCAAGACCGGGCAAGGTGGACAGCTGCTTAATTTCCTCTGTCTCCAAGGCAGTGATACCAAAAGCCCATCTATACTCTTTTGGGTCTTTGAAGTGCCCTCTCCTGAGATAGTCTATGGCAAGGATGCATGGAGCCCCTGGACCAGTTACAATGGGGTGCTTTTGCCACTTCCTCCCAGTCAGGCTGATTTCACCTTCCAGTACAGTTAACTCTTGGGATCCTCCTGTCACTCCAGAAATAGAAATGGGTTTCACCCCTTGATACCTTGATGGCATCAGAGTACACTGTGCACCGGTATCTACTAGAGCCTTATACTTCTGTGGGACTGATGCGCCAGGCCATCTGATCCACACAGTCCAGTAAACCCAATTATCCCTCTCCTCCACCTGGCTGGAGGCAGAGCCCCTCTAATAGTGATCATAAAATTCTCCACTTATGTCTTGTAGAAAGGGATTAGTATTCCTTATCACAGGAGCTGGAGTAAAATCAGCTCTTCCACTCCATCTGGGAAACTGCTCACCAGAGACTGGAGCAGCAGCTTTCCTGGGAGGATCATCCTTGACCATTGTTCTCCTCTTCAGTTCACGCACCTGTTGCTCCAGAACTGAGGTAGGTTTTCCATCCCACTTTCTCATGTCTTCTCTGTGATCCCGCAGGTAAAACCATAGGGTGGCCCGTGCCGTGTACCTCCTATATTTTCTTTCTCGAGCAGTAGGACGCCTTCTGTTAATAGCTGAGACATGAGTTGGTATATGTGGGGAGCTGGATAGATCAGATAAATTGTCTCTCAATTGTTTGAACTCCTGGGACAGTTTTTCCACAGCTGAAATGATGGAAGGGGTGAGATTGTCTTCGAACTCTCGGAGTTGACAAATCAGGTAATCCACTGTTGGTGATACTCCGTCATTCCAGGTCATTGATGCCAATATCTGGGCATACGATGATGGTGCACTCCGTGTAAGTTTCCGCCACATGAGTCGTGTACATTCAACTTCATTTGGATCTACGGATGTGTTCCTGGCATCCGGCCTATGATAGATCATGTCTAGAATGGCTGATTCCCTCAGGGACTGGATGCCTTTCTCTATCGTGGTCCAGTTGACTGAGCGACTCGTAATATCATCTTTGTAGGGAAACCTTTCCTTCACAGCTGCCAGGAGCCGCCTCCAAAGACTGAGGGCTCTCTTGCAATCACTTTGTCAATTCCTCCTTCCTCAGCAAGTGATCCCAGCTGCTTGGCTTCCCTACCTTCTAGTTCGTGACCATCGGCCCCATTGTCCCAACATCGGAGCAACTAGGTGACAATGTGCTCCCCTGGAAGACGGGTGAAATCTTTTCGCATATTCCACAGCTTGGTTGAGGTCCGGGCTCGAGAAGTCACCTCTTCTTCTTCCTCTTCCTCTGATCCACGTAGTAGTAACTCTTGTTCAGATCCTGTTCCGTGTAGTAATGGCATTGGGTCTTCATCTTTCTTCGCTTCATGGGTTGCTCTTTGTGCCTCTCATTTCTCTCATTTGCTTTTTCTTACAGGGGCAACAGACATTGTCACAAATTGGCCATTTGGTTTAGCTGCAGTGTTTGTCGCTGTGGTTAGAGTGACTGCAGTGTCTGCCACTAGGATTGGAGTGGCTGCAGCATCTGCCACTAGGGTTGGAGTGGCTGCAGTGTGTGTTGCTGGGGTTGGTGCAGCTGTTGTGCTTGGGAGTTGAGTAACACCAACAGCTGCATTGTCTGTTGCTGTCAGGGTTTGAGTAGCTACTGTGCTTGTCACTGGTGTTGGTGTAGCTGTGGTGCTTGGAGTAGCCACATTGGCTGTTGCTGTCGGGGTTTGAGTAGCTGCTGTGCTTGTCACTGGGGTTGGTGTAGCTGCTGTATTTGAAGTTGGAGTAGCTGCGTTGTCTGTTGTGGTCAGGGTTGGAGTAGCTGCTGTGCTTGTAGTTGGCATAGCTGCGTTGTCTGCTGCTTTGCCATCAGATCCAGAGACATTTTTTTCCCTTTGAAGGTGCTGGATAGTGTTGAGCAGGGCTCTGTAGGCGTAGGCCAAGCCCCAGCACGTTGTAGCGAGTTGTCCCTCTCTGGTATAAACAGAAGGACAGCACACCTCGTTTAAGTGTTTTACTAGTTTTTCCGGATGTTGCACTTGTTCAGTGGTGAAGTTCCAAAGCACTGGAGGGGCCCACTGGCCTAGATACTTGCCCATACTATCCCACACACCCTGCCACTCAGGACTGTCCAGCCTCAGAGAAAATCTCTTGGTGGTCCTCTTATATCGTCATGTAACCCTAGACCAGATTTGAACCCGATACTGCGTAACTTTCGAGATCAGATGAAATAGGGTGTTCCCAGGGCGAGACAGCTGTGGGTAAAACACACTCCGTATGTTTGCCAACATGCTGATCCCCAGCACAATCAGCAGGCAGGTCTCAAGGGTATTCAAAGGCCATCCAAAACCTTCAGAACTCTCAACTGCTGTTGCAAATAGGCTGGTGGGGGAACAGGGGGTGTAAGGGAATGCCTCCTTCGTAGGTTGACCCCCCAAGGAGAAAAAAAAAGATATGCAATTGCTAAAATATTTCATTATATACCTCCCAAAGTATAGAGGTGATGGCCACACTGGAAGCACAAACCGGACCAGTTTCATGATCAATGAGTCTATTGTATTACAAGTCATTACCATGAAGTACAGTGAAACAAGAACCTTAGCCCAGGCCCCGCAGCCGATGATAAACACTAAAACAGCAAATAGTGGCTGTAGGTAAGGTACAACATGCTGAAACTCAGATCAAGCGCAACGACTCTGAGAGCCAATAAATCACCACTGTGACGAGTAGTAACAATGAATGCTTATCACAAATATGATTAGACACCCTCTGGTCAGATCTGTCGTTATCTCAACCCTTCGTGCCCCACATTGGGCACCATAAAGAACTGTCGTGGTTTGAGCCCAGCCGGTATCTCGGAACCACACAGCCGCTCGTTCACTCCCCCCTTTCTTCCTCCCCCCGCTCCCGGAGGGATCTGGAGGAGAATCGGAAGAATGTAACTCCCACCGGTTGAGATAAGAACAGTCCAGTAACTAAGGTATAATACAAAACCACTACTTCTACCACCAATGATAATAACGATAAGAGAAATAACATGGGGAGAGGATACAATTGCTCACCACCCGCCGACCCATACCCAGCCCAACCCGAGCAGTGATCTCGTCCTTCCGGGTAACTCCCCCCGGTTTATATACTGGGCATGACGTGCTGTGGTATGGAATACCCCTTTGGCTAGTTTGGGTCAGGTGTCCTGTCTCTGTTTCCTCCTGGCTTCCCCTCCTCCCTGGCAAAGCATGAGACTGAGAAAGCCCTTGGTCGGAGTAAGCATTACTCAGCAACAACTAAAAACATCGGTGTTATCAGCGTTGTTCCCAGGCTGAAAGTTAAAAAACAGCACTGCACCAGCTACTAAGAAGGAGAAAAATTACTGCTATAGCTGAACCCAGGACAGCTTCTCTAACTGTTGTGAAACCCCTTCTCAGATCAGAGATGAGAGGTGAGTATCTCCAGAGAGGACGCCTTTAACACCGGAGCGGGGGGAAGCACAGCGTCCAGGAGCCTCAGTTCGGAGCGGCAAGAGCAACCGAGGGAGCCTCAAGTCCTCGACAGGACTTGCCCAGGAGCCGGCAGCTCAGCTCACGCGAGCAGCTGACTCACAGGGGGCGGCGCCAGGAGTGACGGCACCAGCCCTCAGTGGGGAAAAACTCACCCCAGGGAGCGCGGCTACCAGGGCGTGGCGCGGCAGTTTGCGCGGGCAGCGAGGGGGATGGTGAGCACTCGCCTCAGGACCAGGGCCTGCCCTGGGAGCTCTGCCCCGGCGGTGGCCAGCGTAGGCACCCAGACAGAGCCGATGAGAGGGGAGGCTGCGGCGCAGACCTCGGAGTGTAGAGAGTGCCTCGACTGGTCTTTTGAGGTGAGGGTGCGCAATGGGCAGGGCTGCACTCGGTGCGCCCTGGTGGAGGTCGTCCTGCAGCAGGTGGCTGAGCTGCGGGAGGCTGTTGGAGAGCTAAAAGATGCCGGGGAAGCTGAGAGGAAGCTGGGCTGCTTGCTCCAGGCCCAAACTGTGCAGGGGCTGCAAACGTCCAGCACTGCTCATATAAGAAAGAAGGAGGGCAGCAACCCAGGAAGCTGGGAATTAGTCACGAGAAAAACGAACAAAAAAAGGAGGAAGAGGACAATTAACGACAAGGGGCTTCCTCCTAAATCTGATGTCCCCACCCAGAACCGCTTTGCAGTTCTGCAGGGGACTAATGAGAAAGCACCCACCACACCTAATGAGGATCCTGCTGATGCACCAGTAAAGAGGATCACTACCGGTGCCTCCAGGAAAAAGCAGAGGGTCATAGTAGTAGGGGACTCTACTTTGAAAGGCACAGAGGCACTCATCTGCCAGCCTGATCTAGTCTCGAGGGAGATGTGTTGCCTGCCAGGGGCTCGGATCAGGGATGTTGCTGAGAGGCTGCCTGCTCTAGTAAGTCCTGCTGACTATTACCCCCTTCTAGTGGTCCATGTGGGTGCTAGAGATATAGGTAGCAGTAGCCTGGAGAACATTAAGAAGGACTACAGAGCCCTGGGAGAGGTGGTTAGGGGCTCTGGAGCTCAGATAGTTTTTTCATCGATTCTCCAGGACAAAGGGGAGGACCTTAAAAAAGCTAGGAGCATTTGGCAGGTTAATAAATGGTTAGAATGGTGGTGCCATAGTCAGGGGTTTGGCTATTTAGAACATGGGGCTCCATTTGGGAGGCCAGATCTACTGGAGGCTGATGGAGCTGGTCTGACAAAGAAGGGGAAGAGCTGTTTTGGTAGGAGGCTTGCCAGGCTGGTCAAGAAAGCTTTAAACTAGATGTGTTGGGGGAGGGGAGCATTGATCCATCCCAACACTCCTGGTCAGTTGCCAGCACCTGTAATAAGTGCTTGGAGCCATGTAGAGATGTTCCAGCTGCCGCAGCCATTCAGTCGGCTGCATTTGGAGCTCGGCTAAGGTGCCTCTATACAAACACCCATAGTATGGGGAACAAGCAAGAGGAATTAGAGATGTGTGCAAGGCTACGGGAATATGATGTCATTGGTACCACAGAAACATGGTGGGATGGCTCCTATGACTGGAGTGTCGGAATGGAAGGTTACAGGCTGTTTAGAAAAGACAGGCCAGGCAGACGGGGAGGGGGAGTTGCTGTCTATGTCAGTGATAGGCTGGAGAGTATGGAACTTTGTCTGGGGACGGGTGATGAGGTAACAGAGTGTTTGTGGGTCAGGATCAAAGGGAAAACAGCAGTGGGGGACATTACGGTGGGGATCTGTTACAGGCCGCCTGATCAAGAGGACTCTGTGGATGAAGTGCTCTACAGACAGATAGGAGCAGCCTCACGCTCACAGGCCCTCGTCCTCATGGGGAACTTCAACCATCCTGACATCTGTTGGAGGGACGGTACGGCCCGGCACAAGCAATCCAGGAGGTTCCTCGATTGTGTGGAAGACAACTTCCTCTTTCAAGCAATAGAGGAGCTGACAAGGAGAGGTGCCATGCTGGACCTCGTGCTCACCAACAGGGAGGGACTGGTTGGAAATGTGACGCTCCAGGGCAGCCTTGGCTCTAGTGATCACGAGATGGTTGAGTTTGAGATCCTCAGGACAGTGAGAAGAGCATGCAGCAAGCTCACTGCCCTGGACTTCAAGAAAGCAGACTTCGGCCTCTTCAGGAACCTCCTTAGTAAGGTTTCATGGGATATAGTCTTAGAGGGCAGGGGGGCCCAAGACTGCTGGTCGATATTCAAGGATCACCTGCTACGTGCTCAAGAGTGTTGCATCCCGACTAGAAGAAAGTGCAGCAGGGGGGCCAGGAGACCTCCATGGATGGACAAGGAGCTGCTGAGGAAACTTAGAGGGAAGAAAGAAGCGTATAGAAGGTGGAAGCGAGGACAGGCAGCCTGGGAAGAATATAGGAGCATTGCCCGAGAAGCTAGGGACCAGGTTAGGAAAGCTAAGGCCCAGCTAGAATTAAGTTTGGCAAGGGATATAAAAGATAACAGGAAAGGATTCTATAGCTATGTAGCAAATAAAAGACAGACTAGGGACAATGTGGGCCCTCTCCAGAAGCTATCAGGAGAACTGGCTACCATGGATTTGGAGAAGGCTGAGGTTCTTAATGACTTCTTTGCCTCAGTCTTCACCAGCAAATGCTCTGACCACACCACGAAAGTCTTGGAAACCAAATGCAGGGACTGTGAGAATGAAGACCTTAGGCCCACTGTAGGAGAGGATCAGGTTCGAGACCATCTTAAGAACCTGAATGTGCACAAGTCCATGGGACCTGATGAAATCCATCCGCGGGTCCTGAAGGAGCTGGCGAATGAAGTTGCTAAATCACTGTCCATCATATTTGAAAAATTGTGGCAGTCAGGTGAAGTTCCTGATGACTGGAAGAAGGGTAATATAACCGCCATTTTCAAGAAGGGGAAGGTGGAAGACCCGGGGAACTACAGACCAGTGAGCCTCACCTCTGTGCCTGGCAGAATCTTGGAACAGTTTCTCCTGGAAAACATGCTAAGGCACATGAAAAACAACGAGGTGGTTGGTGACAGCCAACGTGGCTTCACTAAGGGGAAATCCTGCCTGACCAATTTGGTGGCCTTCTATGATGGAGCCACGGAACTGATGGACAGGGGCAGAGCAGTTGATGTCATCTACCTGGACTTGTGCAAAGCGTTCGACACGGTCCCGCATGACATCCTTGTCTCTAAATTGGAGAGACATCAATTTGATAGATGGATCACTCGGTGGATAGAAAACTGGCTCGATGGCCGCACGCAAAGAGTTGTGGTAAATGGCTCGATGTCCAGTTGGAAACCTGTAACGAGTGGTGTCCCTCAGGGATCAGTGTTGGGACCGGTTCTGTTCAACATCTTTGTCGGCGACATGGACAGTGGGATTGAGTGCGCCCTCAGCAAGTTTGCCGACAACACCAAGCTGTGTGGTTCGGTTGATACGCTGGAGGGAAGGGATGCCATCCAGAGAGACCTTGACACCCTTGTGAGGTGGGCCTATGCCAACCTCATGAAGTTTAACCAAGCCAAGTGTAAGGTCCTACACCTGGGTCGCGGCAATCCCAGGCACAGCTACAGGTTGGGTGGAGAAGAGATTCAGAGCAGCCCTGCAGAAAAGGACTTGGGGGTGTTGGTTGACGAGAAGCTTAACATGACTTAAGTGTGCGCTTGCAGCCCAGAAAGCCAACCGTATCCTGGGCTGCATCAAAAGAAGCATGACCAGCAGGTCGAAGGAGGTGATCCTGCCCCTCTACTCTGCTCTTGTGAGACCTCACTTGGAGTACTGCGTACAGCTCTGGTGTTCTCAACATAAAAAGGACATGATGCTGTTGGAGCGAGTCCAGGGGAGGGCCACGAGGATGATAAGAGGGCTGGAGCACCTCCCATATGAAGACAGGCTGAGTGAGTTGGGGCTGTTCAGCCTGGAGAAGAGAAGGCTGCGTGGAGACCTCATAGCAGCCTTCCAGTATCTGAAGGGGCTCTACAAGGATGCTGGGGAGGGACTCTTCCTTAGGGACTGTAGTGGTAGGACAAGGGTTACGGATTCAAACTTAAACAGGGGAAGTTTAGACCAGATATAAGGAAGAAGTTCTTTACAGTGAGGGTGGTGAAGCACTGGAATGGGTTGGCCAGGGAGGTTGTGGATGCTCCATCCCTGGCGGTGTTCAAGGCCAGGTTGGACAGAGCCTTGGACCACGTGGTTTAGGGCAAGGTGTCCCTGCCCATGGCAGGGGGGTTGGAACTAGATGATCTTAAGGTCCTTTCCAACCCTTATGATTTTATGATTCTAAAAAAAACCAGAATTCTCAGTAAAAAAGGTCTCTTGTATTCACCTCTAGTGCTTCTGGAATTTGAAAAATCACCTCTGTGAAGATGATTGTGCTCAAAGGGATTATTAATGTAACTTGCATTATCATGCACAGTTTCTCGTTTACTGTATTATCTTCCAAGAATCTTTTATCTGAGAACAAATCCAAAGTTCATTTGCCGTCACTGAATAAGACATACAGCTACAAAAGTAGATGAGAACATAAGAGAAGGAAGACTAGCTTTCAAATGGAGGTGAGTGAAGTACCTTTCAGATTGAAAGAGGAAAAAAAGAAATAGCATTTGGGACACAATTTGGGAGTCCAGCAGGGTACCCTTTTACTGGGGAAAGATAATCAAGTTAAAATACTTTACTTATGATTAGTATAGCTTTTAATTTAATTTATTTCCTTTTGTGGAAATGTTACACTATGGTTGCTGTTGTATCTGGTTAAGCAAAAGGTAAGATCTTAAATTAGGGCTTAGAAGCAATGAACTGCTTGTGTTTTGTAGGAGCACTACACTGATTGCACCAGGCTATGCCTCACTGGGCCAGCCCAATATGAAAAAAGCTGAGCTATACCATCAAGCACTAGAAAGCCTGTCGGTCTCAATAAAAGCTGTCGGCCTTTATGCTTCGAAGCACAGTTTGGCTGATCTCTGGACACTTGGACTCTTTTCCACTCCTAAGTTTCAGTTGGACAATAGATCAGGAAGACCCCAGCCATCTCAGGTGGCCTGTGGTGACTGCTGCAGTGCTCCCCAGATGCTTCCACCATCTCATCTACACCAGGGCTCTGACTGAAAGCTATTGCAGCTGACTGGCTCACCTACCTGTGTTTTCTTTGTGCAAACATGAGTGAATCTAAGGAATGCTTGGATCTAACCATGGAGTGGTGGTGTTAGGTGCCACCCTCTCTGTTTAGCTATAACCTGCAAAATCCATACAAATCTGAGAGATGTGAGAGATGAGGAAAAGAGTGTTCAGCTTCATGCATGGCGGATAAACCTCCCCAGTTGTTTTCTGGTCAGTTTGCTTCCACTCCCCAGCTGATATTTTCTTCTTTAATTCCCTCACTGAATATCTATATATTTGAGCCTGATATCTGACGTGTATGCGAGGGAGAGCTCTGCTGCACCAAAGACGCCATAAATATCTCACAACAGAGGTAAAGCATATTGCTGGTGCAGCTCATAATGTTAGCACTAAGTGCTAATGTCCTTACCCTTTATCTTAATTAATGTTGCTTTTGATTAGAAATAAACCATTCACTTTGGAATAAAAGAATTGACCCACACCTCTTCCCCAGATTTGAATTATCCCCACAATTAAGTGCTCAGTATCTGTCTTGACACTTACAGGACCTTTATCGCCATCATATCTGAGTGGCTGGCAATGAACTGCAGCATTCATTCACTCACCCATTCCATAAATTTTTCATTTCAGATACTAAAGATGTCTTCTGTGATGCATTTCAGGACAGCATTTTATGTGCTTTACGAAGGATTGACAAATTTCTCTTATAACCTGTCGTTGTCCTTTGTACTCATTCTTAGATCTTTTAAGAAGTTTCAGAAATTGATAATTTTGTGATACTGGATTCTAAGCAACTTCTTTACATCCCCTTTTACTACCCTTGCTTCATAGTTTTAGTACAGATACTGCTTGGATTTAAAGTAGAAGAGTCATAGCTACTGGAGAAAAAAGAAAGGAAGATATATTTGGAAACAAGTTTTTCTATTTTATGTGTTTAATGCAACATAGTCTGTGTATGTGCAATATATTGAGACACCAGCTGGAGTATTTGGTTTTGCATGTTTAATCCAAAAGAGCCTTTACTTTGAATCTGAATTTCACTATCTGCTCCAGGTCTGATATTAGTGTGTTGGCTGTAATTTGAAGGCTTTTGGCCCGGCCTTTAATATTCCATATCCTATCTGTTTGCATGACGTTGTTTTTGGAGCACCTCAACAATACAGTTTAGTATCTTTTAAATACGTTCTTTATGCAACAACAGTTTCCCAAAATGCAACTGGTTTTAGAGTAGGAAAAGATTGTAGTGGTCTGGGGTAACTGTCTTGTTAGACTGAGATAATGAGCTGTTGAGGCCCCCAGGGACCTTTCTAGTGAGTTTAGTAACCACAAGCACTTCACCCTAGGAATTAAGGTTTGTTTGTGCTTCCTGATATTAAGAACCAAGGTGCTGAAACAGTGTATCACATCATACAGTTACAGAGGAGGTAGTGACAATGATGCAGACTGTAGGATTTTATTCAAACTTCTGAGCAGCTGTAAAATTGTAGGGCGTTGTGAATTCACAAAGTGGATTACCTGAATCTTAATTAACCCTTTCTAATGGATATGCAATAAGGAAAAACTCGGGTCATCTGTATAACAACATGGTTGACAACAGTATAAGCAAATCCTGAGGGCCATTTCAGGGGTTCAGATACTTGGGAACAGCCAAAACAGTGATGACAGGGGCACCGCTATGGGATTGTACGTAGTACGTCCCGATCTGTTTGATTCCATTTTACAGCTCTACATTTCTAGATGGCCCAAGGAGTTAGAAAACCTTTGGAAATGTTGTTTGCCTGTTCTTTGACGAAGGGTAGAGAACTGTCAGTAAAGTGACACAAATGAATCATGTTTGCACATGTCCCCGTCATAATCCAAAAGAAGAATGCTTTCTGAGGTCAGAAAGCACCCTTTATGGTTATTAACATCTTTTGAACAATTGAAGACAAAAAGATTGGCCATAAAAGTATGGTACGAATGTGTGTTACTTTCACAGTTCCAGGCAATCCACCTTGCCTTCGGTCTGACAATGGCAGGCTGAGTTTCATTTGTCACAAGTTTCATGAATGTATGAGGGTTTTTGACCTACAGAAATTAGCGTACATATACAAAAGCATGTGTGTGAATTGCGAAAATGATCCTGTACAGTAATTCCCTTGTTATAATACACAATGTATAACAAAACACACAGTAAGGACCATAACATGCTTTTTTTTGAAGGTAACAAAGGAATATATGAAAAAAGTAAAACTGCATGTTTATAGCTGGTTTTTATGCTTCTCAAAATGATCTCTACTTCTCAAGAAAACAGGTATTTTTTTACTGTGTTAATCACAGGTTTCTTTGTAAAGTCCGTATGAATTACAGTATTAGTGATTTAAAATTGTCTTTTAATAGTGTGACATTTGCTTGTATGAGACCAGTCCAGACTGATGTTATAGAGAATCTGAAAGAAATTATGAGCTTTTTAAGCTTGCAGTAATTTTCTTTTTGTAGGAGGAACAAAACTTGAGAAAGTTGCAAAGCAACACAAGTATAACAGTTTCAAAACACTTTGAATTTGGCAAGTAAGAACAGACAAAACAACAAAGTATGCCAAAAAAAAAATGTTCACAACAAGCTGAGTGAGCAAAGCATTTTCTTTACTGCAGCTGTTCCACTTACTTCTGGGACAAGAGGGCGAAGCAAGTCCAAATCGATCTAACAGAAAATCTTCTGGTTCAGTAAAAGCTTCAGTGAAAGGGAGCCTGTGCAGTCACAAACTTTTGTATTATATTGTACTGTACTGTTCACAGTTGAAAACTATCCAGTACAGATATGGACCTGGCAGCCTCATCCTGAAACTCTCTGCCAACAAGACGTCTTTGGAAGACTGAAAAAAATGAGAAACTAAATTCTTCACAGCTTGCCGAGATAAGAGGTTCCTGGGAATTGCTGAGTGTTAGATTGTCGCCCTAAACCTCCAGTTTCATGCTCTCTTTTTTGCTATTGCATATTTGTTCCAACTAGCTCCCTACCTTGGACTCCACTGCAACCTGCTGGGTTAAATGTGATGGACAGTCTATATGAAAACCAATCAGTTATTTTGACAGGAGACTCAGAGAAGGTCAAGGCCTCCTCTTTTCAAAAACTTGTCTGGTGAGCCTTCAGCTGTCACAGATGAAATGTCTCTGAGGCTCTTCTGACTGGGCTGTGTTTTCATTTTGCCACAAACACTCAAGAATCCAGCTAGAGATGCCATTCCAGTATATTCATCATAATATTTATTTGATTGCCATTGTCCAAATTTAGAAGAGGAAAACTGTAACTCAAGTACACGAACTGTATAGTGTGCTGCAATACCTAACATATGAAGAAAGACAATTCAATTTCATGTTCATGTGAAGTACTCTCTTCCAGTGGTAAAGCTCTGCTGGCACATAAATGTGCTATTGTGAAACTTATGTAATATATGGCTATTATATAGGGGTTGTGGGGGGAGTCAGTCTTACAGGACACTTAACATATTCTTATTCATTTAAAAACAGACCAAAATGAGACTTGAAATTGAAAGGTAATTTTATTAAAATCAGGTTTATGTTTAATATGCAAAGAGATTTACTTACTTTATTTAAATAATATATTTTTCACTTTCTCCAAAATGTAAAGAAAAGATTTCCTTAGGGGCCATAACAACATGTTCCAATCTCACAATCACATGAGCACTTTTTTTCAAGCTTCATTAGTTCTAAAAGATTCATGTTTCAAACATGCATCTTCTGATCTAGGTGCTTAATTTAACAAAGTTACTTAATAACGTTTAATTACAACTACCCTTGTTTCTTGAGGTTTCCAATTTATCATTTCATTGTCCAGGAAGAGGCATAATCCACAATACACTTGAAGAGAAAGAGAAGGAGAAGTAATTTTCAGTTCTGTATTCTAAAGAGATTTTAACAACTGGTATATTCTGTACCTTTGATGGATTAATATTTCAAGGTTTCTCCAAAACTATTAATTCAGTTCAGTCTTGTGACCAAAGTTTACATTAGGAAGTACAGGAAGATCTAGTTTTGTAGTTTTCTAGCATTTCAGGTGATGGAGAATTTCCAGGTTGTTCAAATGCTTACAGCTGTCAAATTATTTTCATTTTTAATATATGCATGTAAAGCATGTGGAAAAATTGACCAAAGTTACTTCTGATGACTTGGTCTAACTTGTGAAGGAGAAAATTGAACAAAAGCTATTTAAACGTCAGATTTCGATAGCAGGACAGAAAAAACCTACTCTCATTGTATTAAAATGGCACATATATTTTACTAGAGTTCTGCTGATCTTTTCCTTTTGAAGGACGTGCTGGTGGCTATACATGATTGTTTGAAATAGTCAGAGTTGGTATGTGAAGAATGACATATTTATTAAATGTTCTGTTGAACACCCTGAGAAATGCTCAATCAGCATGGTTTGTCACTACAGCTACTAACTGGGAACAAACTGAAGTTTGTAGTTCATAAATTTAACATTCTTAATACAATATTAATTGTGGTCATTATATCAGGTCAGTATTGAACCATATAGGCAACCATTCTTTATCAAGAAGTTCGAACAACGAAATTAGGAGAATGATCTAATTGTAACTCCCTAATTTCATTTTGCCTTATTGAAACATATATCATTCAAACTTCCAGACTTTTCTAATTTACTGAAACCGATAAAGAATGACAAAGGTAATTTAACAGCAGCCTATACAGGAAGAATGATAATAGGTATCAACCCACTGGTTTAATTAGGAAAATTGTATCTAACTTACAACTTCATTGTAGGGCTGATTGAATTTTGCCTGGCTAATACCTATATAAAACAGGACACAGTGTATGCGTGTTTATCGTGGTGTTTCGAGGCAGGCACATGAATCAAGATCTGAGAGCAGCTAAAATGTATCTAGTCACCTGAAGAGCACTTGAGCGTCTTTCAGAATACTGTGGCTCCAAGGATTTTGTCAGAACAACATTAGGTGATGATTGCTGGCCAGATGACAAACCCATACAGATAGAAGGTAAGGAAAAACTATACTAGATCCAGATTGTCGTGGATCAGAGTCAGGTCTAGACTGAGTTACCTAAACAGAGGCCTGTGGTGCCACCCAAAACATCCTTAGGTATTCTGCTTGGCCTCCAGCTGCTTCCCCGGAAGGGATTGGACCATCCTGGTCATATCTGCCAGCCTTGTGAGCATGCCTCAGAAGCTCTGGGGCACCTTGGGTGGTGCAGGTGCTTATGCATGCAATTGAGCCCCAAAGACCACTCAGTCCCACAGTGTCTGTTTTTATCGGGACATTTGTACCAGTTCTAACTTTTAAATTCTTCTGTGTGCCATTCATTAGGTGTTTGTATCTAATATTCAGAGAAACACAAAGCCCAACTTCTTATTCTCTTCTGTGCCTAAACCCCTTTAATCTTCTGTCTGCAAATCTACTTTTTTTCTCTTATCTCGTATTTAAAATGGCTTACCAATGGTAACATACTATTCCAGGTGACCATGCACCTTTTTGTTCTGCAATAACATATTCCTGTTCAAATTCATTTCTGTTGTACCCTCTGCTTCTTAAGCCAATGGAAATGAGACCTTTGGTTTTGATTTAGTGAAGTTAAAATACAGAGAAATGAAAGACAAGTAGTCTCCAGGGCATTTCTGGCCTGTTTTTGTATTTCTCAGAAAGAGGAGGAGAAGCTGTGTGATTTCAAGCCTAACTTCTGCACACACACAGAGATACTCTGAGGGAAGATGAAACCTGCTTTGAACAAGCACCCGAATTGAAACTCAAAATTTTGCTGATGCTTCCCCATCACTAATTCTAATAGAATTAACAAGCAATGTTGCTGTCTTTGAGTTATCCACACACAGAGAGCAGTATAACATTTATCATGTTAAATAATGCTTGGGCTGCTTGCAAAGAATTAGCAAAATTAATACCAGTATCCATTTACAATCTGGTTTGGTTTGTTTTGTTGTTTGTTTTTGTTTATGGTGCTTCTTAATAGCTGGTGTCTTTCCTCAGTTATTCACATGCAATTCCTGTTGAAGGCAAAAGGAATTATTTGAATATCTTGGAGCAAAATTGTTTCCTAAGTTTCACTTACTTTTTAATGTCTTTTTTTTACAACAGTATTAATAAATTGTACAAATACTATTGGAAACACTAAGTTTATTACAACCTGAATTTATCATTTATTGCTTAAATACCCGCTCATGTATTTAAATGCTGCTTCTGATAACTTTCCTTGGCTTGAGGCACTTGGTATTTTCTAGACTGCTAACAAGTGAAGAGATGGTTGAAAACCAGAATTTGTGTCAGAGGGGAAATTCTGTCATTTCTGAACTTATTTTCATTCTCAACTGGAACAAAGACAACAATAAAAATGTATGAGGAAAGAAAACTTTAGAATAATTCATACAGAAATATGTATGTACAATTTCATTTCAGTCAGATAAAACTAGTTCCAGTGATGTGGAATTTTGCAATAAATAACCTATATATGTGTATGTGTACTGTGATATAATGTTTATATTAGAATGCATATTGTTAAAAATTAATTGAAATTAAAACAAGGAAATAATAATGAAACATTGTTACTTGATTAGAGAAAAATTATTGTTGCTTTACTGAATCTCAGAAAGCTGAAGTAATTATTCCATTATTCCTTGCGGAAAATTTCTTCACCTTCATGAAATGGAAGTAACGAAAAAATCTTAATTAATTTCTGACTTGCTCAAACACAGAGGTGAGGGACACCCCTTAGACGATGATGCTTTTAGGTTACTTTTACTATTAATTAGATGTGTTTCATTCTATCTATCAAAATCTAACATTTTTTGTTTAAATTTCTTTCTTTTGACAAAGTTTGTGGGTGAGCAGACAATAATTAGTATTGTGGTAATTTTTAAGATTTAAAATAAGTTTTTGTTCTGCATTGTAATTAAAAGCCTTCTTCACTGCTTTTAGAAGTCATTATTGTGTTAAAAAGACCATCTCTGTTAGAATATTCGGCCTTTTAGAAGGATGTGTGGCTTGGTGGTCTGAGATGGTGTCTTGATTTAAGCCAAAAAACCACGACAGGTGGTCTGGGGTCCATGATTAGGCATTACTATCTGTAATATTATAAGGTAAGGAAAGTTTTTTCTCAGAGATAAGGAAACATGCAGGGAAAATGAAGCATCACAAAAATCAAGCTGGGTTAGATCTTTCAAGGATATTGAACAAATAACAAAGGAAAGGAAGAGAGATGACATTGGATGGCAGCATGATATTGATGAATAGGGATTAAAATGCAGCTATGGGTTGAAGCTAAATATGTACTGTATCATAGTTTCTGGTTGTTGAGCATTTGGAGGACTGATGGGAAGGAATTTGTGGAAATGCAAATGGCTACACAATCAAAATGGAGACAAAATGCAAGGGGCTTTAATGCTCAGTATGTCAATAATTTAGAAAATAAATTGCACATGGAACTACAAGCATGATAACTATACCCAGTCTGTCAGATTAGGGGTATTATCATTTAGCCTGAAAATAAGCCAAAAAATAATATTTCAGAAAATGCAGGGGAACATGAAGACCATAGATATATTTAGTGTAGAAATCAAGAAAAGTTTTCTCTTCATGAGAGAGTAGGGATTTGGGATGCTCTTTCAATTGGCAGGGAATTTGCCTTGCTTTAAAATAAGCTCACTAAGACATTCCTCCTACACAGCTGACTATGGCAGGGAAATAATCCTGATAACCTAGGAAGTCTGTACCAGTTCTACCTTCCTGTAACTGTTTATTTTTGTCTGTTGCCATTCCTACACTAATTTTCATTCAAACATGTCCTCTTTAAGTATAAGCTATTCCATTAAGCAATTAGAGTCCCATAATGTTTCCCAACGTTATGGAGTCCCAACAAGTTTCCTTGTACATCATTCCAAATCTTGCATAATTTCCACTGTATGACTTTGAAGATTTTCTGTGGACCATCTTCTGAAGTTCAAATATAAGCCAGCTTATGCCTTTTAATACCTCATATATTTAGAATTCTTTGAATTTGGTTTCCTGGAGTCGATATTATCAGGATGTTCAAGCAAACATATTTAACACCAAATAGCTCCTTGTAAATTTAGATCCCATACTGCTCTTGGATAGATGCTCCAATTCTTGCCATGAAAACACTTTGCTGTTACTAGTGCAGTGTTTCCAATCTGTCCATGGGGAGAGGGGATTCATTTCACTTAACTTTTTATAGCCATTGAGAGGAAACTGTGGTTTTAGGGTGTGATTCATCTCACATTTTTTAAGCATAGATTTTAGTGTGGACACGTGACCTAGGTTTCCTGTTTTGGTGTAAAGTGACAATACAGGGAACCCCAGGTGACCAGCGCAGAAGAAGATTTTTCCTTTTTGATCCTGTCAATCCTACCACAATTATTTGTCCATATCCCAACAGAGTATGCTCTGTTTTCCTATGAAATTCAAAAGCCTTGAAAAAGCAGTAGTAAGCCATCTGCTCAGCTGGCCAATGCACTACAAAAGTAGCTTGATAAGAGCTGTGATATACCTGTCCTATACCCTGCTGCCCATGGCTCACCATGTGCTCAGGAAAAGCAGGGACACGTTTAAAACATTCTTCATCTGGTCTGTTTTAGATATCTGGTTTGGCATGGGATGAAAGCTGCCCTAAACTATAGAAGGAACCTGTAGTAGTTAGATCAGAAACAGAGGGCTTAAGCTGTGGATCTAAACCCCACCTCACTGTCTATTAGACTCAGGCTTTGCTAGAGTTAATTGGTAGCAGAATGTGTGTTTCAAAGAATAACATGGAGGTATAAGCATATATCTTTTTTTATGCCTGTTCTTCACAGGAGTAGAAACTGGAGGAACTTAAGGTTGAAATAGGGAATTAGAGTGATAAGGTCCAATAATTGTGAAAAAATGCTGCAAATCTTCACACATCCCTTCCAACCCTAACAATTCTGTGATTCTGTAGGGAAAAATTAAAAAAAGTACTTTGTGTTGCTTCTTGTTATTTTTTTCGCAGGGGAAGTTGCAGGGGAGAGGGGGCAGTTATGGTGTTTCTTGCTTGAGGGAAATTTGAAGCACCATCTGCCTGATCCTTGTATGTCTCTCCTCAATGAGACAGTTCAAAGCAGAGGAACTTGTAGTTCTTGCCCTTGAGTTTGAGTTATCTGGCTGCAAGCAACAGGACTCTTCTCTTAGAGAAGCACTTAGGGGTGCTTGAGAAGTTACGATGTGAGTGCAGGAGGAATGTGAGTGACATTAAGTTCAGAGAAAGGGAAAAAAAATTCTGATTGCTCAGATTTAGGAAACACTTCTTAAGCTTACTTTTAATTTTATTGTTAATAAAACATTGTTGCTTGATGTCTGATTTTTCTTGGTCTGGGCTTTTCAATAGATTATGCACTATTTATAAATATATTTAGATATGTAAATATATTTGTGCTGTGTAGTCATATGTAAGGTTACACTTCTTGATAAAATCCCTGTTATTTACACATTAGAAATTATTAATTTATCACTTTATGTATACTGGTTTTAGGATATGTTTCTGACTGGCATAAACAGCAGGGGTAAGATTTCAAAACTGTGTTAAGTCCCAAAGTCTGGGGCTCTGCCATAGGAAGAAGCCTGCAGTTGTTGAAATGTTACTGTTGTTTTCTGCAATTGTATAACAAAATATTCTATTTTGGCTTAGAGAAATAGTTTTGTCTGTATTGCTCACTAAAGCAACCAAGCAAAAACATCTTAGAGATACAAAAGTTGAAAAAAAAATGGCAAGATACAACATTTTCATTGAACTTATTCAAATATTTTTTTCACAGTTTTGGGATTCCAATGTTTCATCATTTTTTTTTCTGAGAATAGGGTTGGGGTTTTCTCTCTTGTTCTATTTTTGGGAAATAATTTCCTTCGGGTTTTACTTTTCAGTAGGTGCTTATCTTCCATAACAGAGGAAAAGGTGGCTGGGAACAGATTTCAGACAGACAAGTGGGCAATAGAGAGCTATAGCTGCCTTCTTCCTGCATGAACACCGTGAATGGGTTACGTGCACAGATGCATCTGCACATCCCATTTCCATCCTCATGTTCATTTGGCACTTGGATCCAGCACTGAAGCATATTTTATACTCTGCAGAGTGCTGTAAAGTTTTACAAATAAGACTAGAGACCTGTGTTTAACAGCTCAGATTTGAATTCACTGGTCAAGAAATACCCCAAAAAACCATGAGCCCACATCATCTGTCACCTCTGTCTTTACCCCTAGCTGCTTCCTGACTTAGTGGCCTTAGGTGAGTATTTGCTTGCTGAACTATCTACCACTGGTTTTCAAACAGTGCTCTTTGAACCCTTGGGCTCTGTGAGTGATAGCTAGGAAAACAAAACCCACTGTCAGTGGATTTAAATTCCCTACTCAAAGTTTCCTGCACTCCTAGGAAAAAAGAAAATATTAGGGATCTTCAATCTAAAAATTCTGATCTAGGCTCTAAGTGACGCATTCCTGAGTGATGATATTTTTATTTAATCCTCAACATTTTAGCATACTAAACAGATCAGCATCTTCATAATGTTCACTCTTTCACCAAGATATCACAGAGCCAGTTCCTCAAGTATTATCTAGAAGAATAATATTTGCCCAAGTCATTACCATTATCTCAGGAAGGAAAGAAATAGTGTACGTTACCTCTTCAGCTCTGTGTTCAGCCAGCAGATCGAAGAAAGTGATTATTCCCTGTGCTCAGCAGCTGTTAGCCCACATCTAGAGCACTGCATCCAGTCTGGGGCTCCCCTGTATGAGAAAGGCACTGATAAACTGGAGTGAGTCCAGGGAAGGACCACCATGATGACAAAGTGAAACAGAATAAATACTTCCCCATGAGGACAATAAGCAGTGGAGCATACTGTCCAGAGGGGCTGTCCAGTCTCTGTCAACAACCCTGGAGGTTTTGAAGCCCACACTGTGGGTACAGTCCTGACCAATCTGTTCTGAACTTGTGAACATGATGTTGGGCTAGAGGTCTCCTGCTGGCCTTTCTAGCCCAAATGACCCTGTGATCGTATGATTCTATGTGGCTGGGTTACCTGAACCATAATACAACCTGCACTGAATTTCAGTTAGTCGATAACAGTAATATAACCCTCTGTATACTCTAGTTTTTCATACAGATTTGCAAAGAGACTCACCCAGGTTAATTCAAGGCCTGTTCTGCTGTTGAGAAATGAAAACTAGTGCTGACAAATGCTCTTATAATGGAACTTGAATAGTCTTACAGCTTCACACCTACAGCTTATGTCTAAAGTCACATGATAGGCTTCATAAAAATACATCTTAATTTTTACCACAACAGATTTGGCCAGCTGATCCTATCGACTGTGCTACAGCCAGCTGAAAGTTGAAGGCTACTTATTGCAGCTGGCTACATATTTTCATCAGCTGAATCTCACCGTCATGGTCAGATATTTTTTGTGCTTTGACCTCTGAAAAATGTAGCACTTGGAGAAGACAGATGAGCAAACCTCTCTGGAGACAATTGCTTCAACAGCTTCAAGATCTTGTCTTATCATCATAAGGTAAAATAACTTAATAACCTGGATTGGACTTTGAATCTTTTCAGTTATTTTTATTCTGTTAGCTAGATAAATATTTGGCAGGTAATATTCTAAGTTTCCTCTGTGTGGTACAACTAAGTACAGATTCCACTTTCCCGTGCCAACAAAATGGCTTATCCCTCAGTGCACAATGATTCCTAAAGGAGAATGCTCATTGTTTTTCGTGTTGTTCCTTCAAGGTTATACTTTCAAACTATGTAACATTGTTTTCACCAGGGAGCCTTATGGAAAGGCTGTCTGGGCATTATATTGAATTAACTTAATCTCTAGCCATCTTATTTAATCCTTTTCTTCACTTTACCTACTTTTATTTCCTCTCATTGGGCCATAATGATTCTCGGTAGAAGCAGGGCTGAATCTTTGTTATCACTTCATCTAGATGTTCTCTGCTGGATGTCCCGAACTTTATTTTATTTCAAGAAATATTCTATGAGTATATTTGGTTTGAAATTGCAAGTTCATTATATATGTATATATGAAAAAAAGGTATGCAAGAGTTTACCATGGAATTTGTTCAAGACAGCACTAGCAGAACTAAAGGGCGCTCAGTCTATAGTTTGCTTAAACCTGAATATTTTCCAGTAGACTAATATCGATATCAAGATGTGCTAATGAATGTTTGTGTGTGGTCAGGCAAATATGCTGTGGTACAGCAGGTACAGACAAACCCATAATCATCTTCTCTCATGTCTCCTCAAGCCTACATATTCTCTTTCCCCATTAAGTTTTGCCCTCATAAGAACATATTTCTCCAAAATTTCAAAAGACCACTTTGCTAATGTAAATCCTGTTCATTTGCTTTCGTCCAGCTTTTGAGACTTCACCCTCTTTCTGCTGTCCTGCTCCTCCATGCCAGGCTTCTTTTCCATCTTCTTGGGAAGATGGGACAATCTGACAATCATATTTCTTAAATGTGTCTCAATTTCTGTGTGCGTACATGTACACGCAAGTGTGTTTGGACAGAAGGCATAAAGTAACCATGAAGGGAGCTTCATTAGCTAAACAAAGGACTTCAGTATATGTTAAAATCTTACCAATTTCAGTAGTAATGAATAAACATGTACATATGCACTTTATTGAATAAATATAATACTAAAAGCAGGACGCAAACTGAAGCACACCATGAAGTGGGAAGGAAGGGAGAGGAAATGGCATATTATTTGCCTACCCTTTATGGTTCTCCCCTATGCTGCTGCTGCTACCCGCTAAGGGGAATGACAACAGCAGCAGTTGCCTTCAGAACTATGAGAAGAGATAATAAATACAGTTTGACAAGCCAATAGTTTAAAGGTAACCAGAATCAGACCTGATCTGTCCCTGTTAAATGAGATAATTTAATGAGGTTGCTTTTGAGATGAGTTCTGGCCATTACAGTTCCAATGGGTGATAGCAATTTGGGAAAAATCCAATATAACTTTCAAACATCATGATGTTTTTAAATCATGATGCACTGCACAAAAACTTAATACTTTAGAGTCTAAAGCTGGTAATCTGGCATCCAAGTGATGCTGCTGATGCCTGGAAACAAACTGGAGATCTTGATTTATAATGTCCAAGTTCAGAAACTGGCCTATGGGTTAATATTGTTTGTCAGGATGAGTTAATGAAAATGGCTCTCCTGGGTAGTAGTCAGTTCAGATTACCACAAACACCAGCTGGATACTCACTGCCTATTGACAGAGGAAATGTGCATCACTTGCTTTCTTCAGGCATGCTTATTAGCTTTTAAAATTTTGGTGGTTATAACAAAGAAAACAGGCTAGATAACCATCTTAAAAGGTTACCAATAATAATTTCTAGATGAAACATTGCTTTTGCTCATGGTAAAACTAAGAAAAGCTTGCCATGTTTTTAGAGGGCTTGGTACTGGACTTGCTTCTGCTGGATGTTCTCACTTGTGTTGTGGAAGTGAGGGACATGTTACAACTCAGGGCATCTAAGAAGGCACAGCAGTTTGCAGCACAACAGCTAGCACTGAAGACAGATCTGTAGATTGAGGCACCAACATTGCCATGCTCAGTTTGGCAAGATGGGTTAAGGCCTCCCCAGATCCTTCCTCAGAAAGTTTGGGGGGATTGTATCAAAATGCTTGAATTGGCCAATAAATGCAGCCCCACACATCTCAGAAAGATTTTTGCCCTAACTCTCAGCCACAGTAAAGAGAGGCTTTCTAGCACCAACTGGAGAATTATCTCCTGCATGGCAGAACTGGGATCTTGTCCCTGCAACTGCCCCCCTTTTTGACAGGAGGCTAAATAGAGAGGTTAGGGAGAACTGTCCCCCTGCCACAGAGATGGCAGGCATGCCAGGAAGGAGATGTTGATGGTGCCACTTGTCCAAGCCGCCCTTCCAGACCCCTGGTCCAGCTGAAAATGTCCCTACCAGAGAGCAGCTGTGTGCAGCACTTGAACCATTGCTTTCTGTCTGCACCTTTGTGAAGTGGACCTGAAGACACCAGTGCAAAAACATGGCAAGAAGGTCAAAGTTTTAAGGCTATGCTCGTAGACAACAGTTAACTAAGTGATTTTGTCAGAGAGTTGTAAACTGTGAAAGTACTCAAGGAAAGCTTTATTCAATGAAAATCAAGTGTAAATGGCATTTATCACTAGAAATAAACCCAGTTCCTGCTGGCCTCCGAATGTGGTGAAGATATTTGACACCTTAGAGGGGACTCTGTCCTGCAACAGAGCATCAGAGCATCATATATTTCTACTCAAGAAGATTGGTTTTAATTCAAAGGCTTTCATTTCAAAAGACTTTTTTTTTTATTTATTTAAAGAATGAAACATGGAAACAAAACAATTAAAAGAGCTAAATAAAATATTTAATTGAGTCAATCTGAGGTTTTTCTTCATTACCAATAAACTGGAATTTTTAGGATACTGTAGTTTTGTACCAATATGGTAAAACCCCTAAAAGATAGAGCTGAGGAAACCCATTTAAAATTACCTGTCTGTACAGTTACAGATAGTAGAAATGATACAAATTAGATATAGTTACGTATCCTCTGGCAAAAAAAAAAAAAAAGATTGATTATAAACTTTTATTTGGATGGAAGGAAAAAATCCATCTTCAAATTAAAATTGTCATGCAGGCAAGAAAAAAAATAGTGTAACAAATGACTCTTGCTAGCATGACCTAAACCAAGGAGATGGAAAATAAGAGCCCTTCAAGGAAAAGAATAGCCCAGTCTTCTACATTTGACAAAAATATTCGAGAACAGAAGTATCTATTAATTAGCTGATGAAACAAAATATGATCTTTTATTTTCCATAAATTATATCAATAGCATCTGGAGAATTAGTCTGGTTTCCCCTTCCTTTGTTTGTCTACATGAAAATGAACAAATGAAATAAATAAATGCATTTGCATAACTAATTAAAAGGTAGTGAAAAAAATGAAGCATTTTTCATTTTTTTTTTCTTAATCCCTGTTGTGTTCTGTATTCTACAGATTTGTTTTGTAGAGTCCTATTCCACTGTGGATAAAAAAATCCTGAATGAATAGTACAACCAGCAGTGAGAGAAGGTTATTAAATCAGTACATGAAGAAAGAGCACAAAGAATAAGGACACCTTGCAAACAGAATTCCCTGCCTCTAGAGAGGAAATGCAGCAGGGTTTTTTGGCTTAGGGGATATGCATATTGTAGAGCACATGCTCAAACATAAAAGGCAAGTGGCTTTAGTAATGAAAACTCCCACATAAAGAAAGTAAGAGGATCAAATGTCATGTGTACCCTCTAAGGAGCTTTCAAAGATGCCAGAGCTACAACTCGTGTAGCTGTCTTTGAACTAGTCATGTCGGGTCTGTATCCTTCAAGACGTAATAACTCTAAATAACAGTTCCGTTGTGACTGTTTCATTAATTTCTAATAAAATGGGAGAAGGAGATGCTGGCAGGAGGAAGAATGACTGGCCGATGAAGCTAGGCATAAAGTAACCAGACAAACACGGTTATTGAGGCTGTTACTTAAGAGGTACACCGGCAGCTTTTTGCTCTTTCTTTCACTCTTTAAACTAAATGCTAATAGAGCAAAGCTGGAAGGAAAAAAAAACAAAAACAGAACAACCAAACAAAACCACATACAAATTATATTGTCTCTCCTATCACCAGAGAAATCTGTAAAGTGACAGATGAGGCTGTGTAAGGAAAAGAAAGAGGAATGGTAAACATTTTATCCTTTTCATTTTCTAATTGCTGTGAATTATTTTTCTTGGTTAGAAAGAATTTTCAAAGAATCTAGGATTTTGGCTAAACAAATGTTTTCGTGACTGGCATTTGCTTTCTGCAAAACATAATACTGACACAGACACCCTGATGTGAAAATTTTGGAGACCTGCACATTGGGGTTTCAGTTCCTTCTGTCATGAAGTTGCCATAATGAAATCTCCAGAAACAGTTCCCTGCAAACGGGATGGGAGTAGTACTCCGGCTAAGCACCTCATTCCCTTTTTTTTTTTTTTCAGAGCTGTGTTTAGTCTTTTTGCAATACTCACAGACAGAAAATACTTAAAAATTGAATCAGACAACTGAGTAGTTTTTATTTCTCAAAATAAGAGGTATGAGTTTTCACAAGTGTATTAGCAGAATACTGCTACAAAGAAAAGCAAACTGAAGCCATGAATATGCCAATTACAGCATTCAATAGAAATATTTATTTACCCTTTAAGAAATGCCTGGAAGATAAAGATATTCTTGCTTGGAAGTTTCCCCATGGCTGGTCACAAGAAACATGGAAGTACATTATTCCAGCAGGAGTTCATAAAATACTAAGGCATAAAAGGACCCTACTTTGACCTCCATGGCTTTTTCTGACCCTCTAGGAAATGAAAGTGGTGCCAAAAGTCATTTCAGATGATCAAAGCAAAAGAGACTTCATCTTAGGAAAGAATGAGAGACTCCAACTTAATGTAAGAAATAGTGAGGTGGAAATCCATTCAGGCACTGAGACAGTCAGTAGATAATTCTAGTATAACAGCTAATGTTAACAATTATTTTTTTTTGATGGTTGTTCCAATACTTCAGTGCTATACTTTTAAGCAAGCTGTCTATTCTATTGCCCTCAAATCTCCTGTTGCTATATTGCTGAATAACTGCACAGAGAATGGGATATTCCTAGTAGTGAGGGTCTGTCCAGCTGCCCAGCTGAGACAGTCTAAGAAGAGCACAGCTCTCTGCCATGCTGTTCTGGGTTATTCACAACATGCTGGGGGATGAATGGGCTGGTTTGCGATGGTGTAGGCTAGCCTCCAGAAGGACACCGTGCCGCTGCAGTGGGAAAAGATCTCTGCCATCCCTGACTGCTGTGGTAATTAGTGACCCCAGTGCATCTCTCCTCAGATCTATCATACAGTTTTGCAATATTTCATGTTTCCTCCTTTCTTTTGTAGAAATATTCTCTAAGCTGAAGTATTCCTCTTTCTCATGTATATGTGCCCACTCAGTCTTTCCCAAGTTCTTTACATCTTTTCTTGATTTTATGCTTTGAATGAGAGTAGAGGAAAGATATGCACATCTTTCTAATGCTGGATTCTAATCCAGCATGCAGGAATATTCAGTATTTTTAAAGTTGGAAACACTTCAGTTATGACCAGCCCATTGTAGCATGTTATTGCAAATGTATTCAAGGAGTTTACAGTAATGAGAATATTTTCATTTTTGGAGGCCAGTTCAAACAAAGTAACATATGTGTCACTGGTAACAGAAGGAAGTAAAAAGCACTCTGACAGTTTGGGAAAGAAGCAGATAAAAAAAACCAAACATCGGTTTATGGTTAAGAAATAGAACAGAATATGGTGCCAGTACGCTGCAAAAAAATAAATTGTTGCAGTTTTTTGGGAAGGCCACAAGTGCCTATGCATTATGAGGAGAAAACTGTGACGTTCCTTAACGCCTTTTTTGATTCTGAAAAAAACCTGCCATGCATTTATCTGTGCTAACTCCTGGAGCAGTAACTAGATACAGTACTTTAAGGCAAGTTGGGTCAGATTTTTCTGCCATTACTAACATTCTATCTATCTAAGTCTGACTTTAGACAGCCTTTGGGCATTTAAGAAGTGACATTTGCTGGCTAAAAATCAATTCTTATCAAGATCTCCTTGGTGTATGTACTAGAATCTGTACTTTGAGGCTCAGAGGAATCATTGAGAATTGAAATAGGGGAATAGGAAAAAGGGACATGAGACGAAGCTCAGAAGTCCAGTGGGGAAATAGCTTCTTTTCCCCATCCACCAAACATTACTGGACTGTGAGAGAAGTAATGAAGCCAAAGGAGACTTGAGAGAAAGTTTATGGTTAAGCAAGGTGTATGACTTCTGCCCACTGAGAGCCAATTTAGGTGAATCTTCAGGCTGAATCTCCAGGTGGAATCTCTGTGACTTTTTTTTTACCAAATGCTGCTCTCCAATTGTCCGATAGGAGAGTAAAACAAAACCCATCTACTGGTGATGCTATGAGAGGGATGGGTACATCTGGCTCCTTCTAGGCAGTATCACAAGAGGAAAGCGAAGAACAGACAGGTGGAAGAGTTGAAATGGCGCAACTGACCCCACACCTTATCAGGTGCAGATTCGAGGACAGACCTGAGCTGGATTTCCAGGAGTTTCTTATCACTAGACAAAGCTCTTCCTTCACCATGAGCCCAGATGACAGAAGCTTTGCAAATATAAAGAGATACATAGAAAGCAGAATTGGAGGAGGTGCTGAAGTTTGCCATCTCCTGCGTGATGAGTATTCAAAGGCTTCATGGCCAATATCAGTTTCCATTTAAAAAAGATAGAAAAATTCTTGAACTCACTTGCAGTTTCATGTATCACAATCACCAGTGGAAGAAAAGGTCACTGGTCTAATTCTTCATTCAGGCAAAAGGAATACTAAAATGTAAGAGGGATGTTAGATATCATATGCGACAATTCAGATATAACTATGTTCATATATTTTCCTATAGGTAAAATTACTTTGCACTTCCACTTTAAGAAATTACGGTGGACATTGTTCCTATGGTTACTTGGAGGTAGAATTTAGAGACAGCTGATTTCTATAAAAGGAGCAAAAAAAACCAAAACACTGCAACTGGAATTGTCTGCTGTGTTAAAAATCACTTCGCACTACAATTTTTATTGGTTAAGAGAATGCTGAAGATTTTACATCTAATCAGGTACAGTGTGACTAATTAAACATTTTAGATGAGTAACACAGTGTAATTAATTTTGTCAGCTTTTATCATTTTGCCCCTCCTCCCCCCAAAGGTTTGAGATTTAGAATGTCAAAAAACATCAAGAAGATTTTAGAACAGCAAAGGACAGTGTGATCTTAAATGTGGTCAAAAGAGAATAGCTAAATATAAAATTCACTACATGTTGCTGTCTGTTGTACTACCATCTGATCCAGACCAGAGGTGCATTTGGAAATATTGGCCTATTGTAAAACACATTCACTGATCACATGTTTATAATAACCCATGTTACTTTTTTCTTTTATTTCCCTTTTTGCCTTTCCATATATGAGCTAAAAGGAAATCTGGAATAATTTAAATAGGGAAAGGAGTTGTTCTTCTTTTGAAAACTTAAAATAAACCAATCCTCAATGCAATTCTGTTGGTCTAAACAAGGACACAAGGTAGTTTTTACCTGTCTGAAAGTAAAATATTTTTTCAAGCTGATATAACCTGTTTCAGGGAGCCAGGTCAGAAATAGACTTCATCATGTTTTCAAATTTTTCAGCTCTCATTTACAGTGTGAAAAATAACTCAAAAATGAAAATATCTTGTTTGTTTGACTAAAATCTGTTACTCTGCCCTCATGGCAGTTCTGTTTCAAGGAAGTTTACACTGATAAAAAACCACCTTTGTTATGCATTTAGGATAAAAGTACCCCCAGAGTCAAGTTGGAGCAAATGTTATCTTTTATGTACTTTCTGCAGGGTCACAGATAAAAACATCTTTATGATCACAAAGTTTGGTTCTTGTTACACAATATAGAGCACAAAGAATATTACCTATTTATTTCTGCATCGTATCTATAACTTCTGGTGGAGCTGCAGTTTATATTTTAGAAGCATGTTCAGTTACGATTTGGAAGAAAACCCACTGGATAGATTAAAAAAAGTATCTTTTTATATTCAGATTTAGTTTTCATATCACTGTTCTTTTTTCTGTAGGTTTTCCATTCTATTTTCCACTCTGCTCTCTTTTTCAACCCCATTGGATTATTTTTTTATTCTCTATTTGCTTGCCTAGCAGGGGAAAACAACAACGAAGCAAAGCAAAACAAATCACTCCTCAATGGACTGAAAAGCCAAAATGTTAGCATTCAAGACAAAATGTCAAAACTATGATATTTGAGTAGGTTTCAAAATTAGACAAAAGTTACTTTGGCTACTCTTATAGCTCTGAATGACTGATGATCTCAAAATTCATTTATTGAACCAATAAGCAGACTGATGATTAGCTGAACACATTGTTTATCCCTGAGTGTCCAAGGCTGACTGTTCTGGGGGAGTGAGATGACTTCATTTTGCTTTAACTGAGGCCACACCGCTGCTTTCCTCGTACTGAGACATTATTTCTGGTTCATCTATGGATTTACACTGTCATTCAAAGCAGACACCTGAGTGACATTTACTGTCAATATTGACCATAGACACCCAGTAAAATGTTTAAAACATGATGCACCAAATCGCATCTCTAACTCACACGTTCTCATAAAATGTGAGTGTCAGAGCACAGCAGCACTCATCATTACAACAAAGCTCATTCCCCAGGCTCTGACAAGGAAAAAGAAAGTCTATGCAGAATCCACATGGCAATAAATTTATGCAAACGCATTAATTGAGGCTCAGGAATTCAAGGAAATTCACTTGAACTCTCTTACAAATTTCCTGGGTCTTGTCTTTTGTTCTGAAGGAGCTGCAATTCTTTGTCTTTCAGAAAATGTCTTGAGGCATGTCTGACAGCAAAATATTGTCTATTAAAGAACAGACAGGATCACTTTTACTGTGGAGAACACTGAAGTAATTACTGGGACACATTCTGCTATCTTCCTTATATTTTCTTTGGACTATTCAGAAGGAAATTGCTACTGAAGATGAGTTGCAAGAACCTCAGGCTACTAATAAACAGATTCTGCCACCAGTACTTGCCTTAACTGATTCTCCCCTCTTATGGAAAATTTATGGGTTAACTCTGTAAGTGGAGTAAATTGGAATAGTTCCACTATTTTCAGTAAAACATATAGGTGCATAACAATTGCAGATACATCCCAGAAAAGAAACTTGAAGAGTAAAATATTACAGAATACAGAAAAGACAAAATCTCTTTCTATGCTAATGACTTAGGATCAGAGTTTTTCCAATAGAAAATTTTTAAGGAAACAGGAAAGGAATTCATTAAGATTTAAAATGTGCTTTATGTATAGCATTTATTCTACAGTAGTAAGAAATCTCACACTTCCCATAGCCTTTCACTAAGTATGATACTTTGGAAGGTAAAGGAAGAGCAGATTTGCCATAACTGAATGTTTGGTACTCAGCAGAATGGAACAGTGGGAGGACTACCAAACAAATCCTCTCAGTGAAAAATGGCAAGAACATGTCATCATTCAAAATCATCTGTCTACAAGAACACAGCCTGCATTAAAATGATTTCAAAAAGGAACCTCGAAGAGGCCACAAAATGTTCAGCTGTTTAAATGGAAGATCAACCTGACTTTAGTAAGGTTTCTAGGTAAAAGCTGGCAGCTTTTTTTGTTTGATAAGGTGGACCCTGGGTGTGAATTTTTCTCGGGAAAGGTAAACTGCTCTTTACTTCCATGAGAATCATGCTTTCTAAAGGTGATTTACTGTTTTTACATGCATTCTGAGAAACATGAAGGGAGAAAAAAGCAAACCCCAAACCCTGACAGTGTTGAAAATGCTCCAAAGCCAAGACTAGTTATTATACTTCTTCACCTGCTACCCATTAATATTTAATCTGTACATGGATAAAATGTCAGCTGAGCTGTCCAGAAAGATCTGGATGTTATGATACCTAACAAAACTACTAGGCACAGCTAATGAGCCCAAAGATGGAGAATGCGTTATGTGGTTGCTGGTACAGCCTTCACCCAATGAATATAAATGCGCTTTTGTTGATCTTTTGTCCTACTAAAATGTAATCCAGTTTATTGAACTGGTGAATTGCATTAAACATTTTGACATTATTTCCTTATAAATCTAAAATGGTGTCCTTGTTCTGTTCTTTGTCTGTACATAACACTAACCAAAAGGAAAGGACAAAATCCCACAGCAAAGAGAGATTCCAGACCACTGATGAATGTTGATTTAAATGGGAAATGTTTTTTAAAGCTCAAAGAGAACACCACATATCTGCAGAAAAGGGCTAAAGAAGAGATTGGAAGGATGCATTATAAAGGACATATTTCATAGCCAGAAGGACATGCCTTATAGACTTGGGGCGCAAGTAAATGAAGGTTTGTAAGTAGAGCTCAGGAAAGGCTTATGCGTCTGAAGGATTGCCTACTTTTCACTAGCATAGTAGTTTATCACATATTTACAAGCCTCACTTCACAAACTGAAATCAGCATGGCTACAACAACATGAAATAAACAATTTTTTTTTAACTAACAGTGGTTATTTTACATTCCATTTTAAACACCTTAAGAAATAATTAATAAGCTGGCAGTTATGAATATGACAATAGAAATATGCCAAAATTGGGGTTTCATATTTATCACGGTCTCTGCTGTTTCTATGCAAGTGACTGAAAGGGCTGAAAACACAGTTGTACCTAAGAGACAAAACATAAACTTATTCTCACTGATTCTAATTTCTTCTTCATTCAGCTCACAAAGGACCCTATTTTGTTAAGTGCAGGATTAACTGTATTTGTGGTGTCATTATTGTTTATCACATGTATGCTACTATAAACACAAAATAAATACTTTGACTATATGGATTTGTAATAACCATAGACAATATCTAGATTTTTTTTTTTAATTCAGAACTTATGAATTTAAAAAGTTTGACATAAAACCTTCCTAATGGTGATAAACATTTAGAACATTTCAGAGGCAGATTTTATTCCACCGTTTTTACTCTCATACAGACCTGTGACTCCCTTTCGTTTTAAAAACACGAATATATTTCCAGCTGACAGCAGCAAAACAGCCAAGGTAAAGGCATATTACAAAATTCTTGTCTAGCATATCTGAAGCAGATACATGCATCCCCAGGAATCAGACTGCAAGGGGAGGAAATATCCTCACAGCTCCTCTGAAAGAATAAGGAGGTGGCTTATCCCAAACACCTGAGTCCACCTAGTCCACCTAAGTCCTTTCACCTGTAAACTTGTTTGCATCAGTTTTCTGTGTATTTTCTTTTTCACAGTCATTCCTCCTGCAGCTTTGTAGGATATACAGATAGCTGAAAATCAAGGGTAAAGTTTCCATTATTTCTTCAGCTTACCATTCACATTCAGATCCTGTTTATGTGAGCCTCCGAAATATTGTCAGGCTGTGGTTAAGAGCAAGGTATGGACAAAAGATTTAGTGCGGAAATGGTAGACAAGAAATGAACGCATAACCTTGACTAGGCTTATCCAAGAGACAGTTCTTAGGGATGAACGGAAAATGTGATTTGCTGCCAATACCAAAATATGGATTTTTTTTTATAGAAAACTTTTTCCTTTACTGTGTTTTCTTGTCCAAGATTTTTTTTTTTTTTGCCTTAAAAAAAAGGTCAGGAATAACATAAGCAACTACATGTTTGTTTGGGGTTTTGAGTTTTAGAAAAAAAAATCATTTATTCTAAAACCCAGATCCTTACAAAACACAGTTTTGATGTAAAAAACCCCAAATCACCTGATTCTAGCATTATTGCAATTTTCCATACAAATGTCAGTATGCATTGTAGAAATAATTTATTACACTTTTACCCCTATAAATACCAAGTAGAGTTTTCTCTCTTGGATCACAGACAGGATCACAGAAAGATGATCAGAAACTTGCTGTATTTGGTAACTGGTTTTATACTTATTTAAGGTTTCAGGATATCCTAAGAACTATGAAAAACCAATTGTGCAAGTTACTGTACAGCGGCAGAAGAGATAGACCCATGCATCAAAGAGGGGACACAAACAAAGGTCACAGGAGGGGAATGAGCAAGCAAATTGCTGCAGCAAGGAAAGCAGCATGGCTCAGAGGAAAAGCAGAAATTGCTGCCTGCTTTTCAGATAACCTGAGAAGAGAAATATGTAATTAGAAGACAAGCAAATATCCTCATAACCTATTTTTGAAAATAGAAAAATAATTTATCTACCATTTTTACGAATTGTCTGTTTTGAAATCATTTAGACTTTGGGTATTGTGGTGGATATCGACGGTTCTGACAGCACCATGTCTGCTGTCAGACATATAGGCAAAAAAATTAAGGGTTTATAAAAAATTTTTAAAAATGAATGGATAAAATACGAAAGGAAATAAAATAAATCTTTAATATCTCTCCAAATACTAGAATCCTTAAATGACCAACCCTTTCTCTAAGATTAGTTGTGAAAAATTAATATGGGAAGAAAATGAAGTCTCTTGGATTAAATAAATAGTGCACTTGTAAAAGTTCTCACAAAGGCTAAGAACAAGTAAGGAAAAGATTGTTTAAAAATTACTGATGAGCTTTTCTCTGTGTATAAATGGGTCAATGCATTTATTCTGCACCTGCGTTTTTTTAACTTTGCATATGTAATATAAACGGAAAATTAAATATTTTAAATTATTTTTCCTCAAATCTTTGTGGGTGTTAAAAATTCTCAGGTATTTTATAATGAAAAGGAAGATAGTAGATATTTACTATGCCTGTCTTTGTAACAATGTACTAGACAGATAAAGGAAATAAGCTTGAGCCCAGTGTTTAGTATTGAACAATTTGGTAAATGGGAATACATTTTGCCCTCTGAAAATGTAGGAATGACAAATATGTCTCTGTTAGAGGTGGCTTTGGAGCCAACAAGAGATGACAGCAGAAGCAGCCATCTTCTGTCAACATCATCCTTCATGGATTCAAGAGGTCCCCAAATGAAGATCATATCTCGATAGCGGCTACCATGGCTCAAAAGGAAAAACAATAAATTTACTTTCCAATATGTATTACAAAAATTGGTGGTGAGAGATGAGAAAGCCAACATGTATGAGCTCAGCTCTGTGCTGCCTTTATTAGATGAGCATTTTCCCTTTTTGGCATTGTAAATCATAAGCAAGGGAGGCTTTTTCACCTGTCAGGATAATTCAAGTGAGAGAAAAGTTGTTCTCTTTATTTCACAGAACAGCAGAAGCTCGAATGAGTGGGATGTGACAGGAAAATCAGGCCTTTTGGGTACAAGTTGTGGGTTTTTTTAAGAACCAAACTTCACAAGTATTATTAAGAATAAGATATTAAATTATTGCAGAGCAATGCTTTTAAAAACCTTTCTAAAATAATAGCTAATATCTATACTTCTGTCTGGGTATTTTTTTTCTTCCTTTTCAGAATAATCTGTACAATATTGCAAATAGTACATATTTATTTTCCCTGCAGCTTTTTGCTAGTTGAAAATTAACTTTGGGATATCTCAAAGATGCAATATCATCTTCAGATGTTTCAATTACAGTAATTATAGCACTTTCTCATGGCTTGTTACTGTTTGGTCTTTTTTTCTCCCTTTATTTCTGTGTTGTTTACTTGGCACAGAATTTGCTCATAACACTAAAAACTACACCTTAAACATGGTAATATGCATCACTTTTTCAGTCTTTCCCTGCTTGCCAATTACCATTTGGGATGCAATGCTCTTGTTAATTTCTACTGTGCAACATATGGATAATTTCTTCCTATTTCCATTGCATTTACTATTGTAATAACTACTGATAGTTCTGCCAGATAGTGTTGCCACTTGTCCCTTAAAATGCAAGTCTTCTTTGCATGTCTAATATAACATGGTTGTTCTCTGCAGCACAGCTGATGAGATCTTAGATCAGATTTTAAATATACAAACTTACTCACGTTATTTCAAGGGTTAATAGCATCATTTGAAAAGTTCTGTAGGTCCTAATTACAACTGGCTTTCATTTTTGGATAATTCCTGCTTATACATTTATATACAATTCCTACTATGGTCATACCCGGCACAATCAACCAAATGCTGCAGGCTACCCCAAATACCCTGGAATCCCAAACAGTTCAGATGTGATAGTCCCTCTGACCACTATCATTGGAGGTGGAAGTCAAGGTTGCTGCTGGAAGGTATTTGGGCGAACAGGTTTTAGCAGGGAGGTACAAACAACAAGGTGACTTCTGGGAGCATGTGGAAGCTGCAGGTGAAACATAACTGGCCTAGCCCAGTCCACAATTTTACATGGGCCCAGGTAACAATGAACCAACCTAGAAGAAGGATACACCGAACAACATATTGGCTGGAAAACCAAACACAGTACCCAGCAGCAAAGTCCAGAACTGGTAGAACATGCCTATCTTCATGGTCTTTGTAAGCAGCCTGTGCTTTTTGTAGCTGCTCCTGAAGAGACAAATGTATATGCTGCAATTGCTGAAGAGAGGCTTCGAGGGGAAACTGCTGGACAGCCACCTCAGCATAAGTGGGTGGTCATGGGGCTGGCAAGTATACTGCATGTAAAAAGGGGTCTGCTACTTGGAAGAGCGGACTCTGCCGTTACAGACAAATTCTGCCAGTGGTAGCAAATAAACTGAGTTGTCTTGATGGCAGTTAATGTAACAGGCTCCAAAAGATCTGGTTTGCCTGTTTGGTTTGGCTGTTAAGCTGTGGCTGATACAGGTTGTAAAGACTACTTTGCAGCCCTAGCAGGCCCAAAATCTGCCTCCAGAACTGGGAAGTGAGCTAGGTCCTTTATTCCATCCCCATGCAGCCCATGGTAGCCCATGGCAGTGAAATGCATGCTGCAAAAACAAGTGTGTGTTTTTGAGGGGCTGAGGGCAACCTCTTTAGTGGAACAAAAATTACCTCCTTTGTAAATGTATTCACCACCACAAGCACTGCTTCACGTCCCTGAGATGCAGGCATGTCCACAATGAAATTAACCGAAATAATTTTCCATGGCTGCTCAGGAGCTGGTAAGGGTTAGGATAAACACTGCAGCCTTTGTGTCAGTCTCTTGGCCTGCGCATAGATACTGCAAGCCTGAGCATAGCTTCTGACATCTGCATAGACCAAAGGGCACCAAGAGGTTGGCATGGCTCAATTCAGAGTCTTCAGACATCCTCCATGCCCCACTGTCAGAACAACACAGCAATGCTTGTGTCCCCAGTGGCAGGCACATGGAAAACCACTCTTCTCCTGCAGGTACTACGAAGTATCCTCTCGCCAAAACTGTGTGGCCAATGAATGAATGGCCATCTCAAGATGCATAGAACTTAAAAAGTCATCATGTTGTGCAGCCACAACAAAATTTTTCAGAGAGAAAAAAATTACAGGACTAATTTTAGGACAGGGTCAAAATGAGAACAAAATACATGAGATTCATAAGCTCTAGCAAGTTGGAAGACGTTGATTGGCAATAGATGGAAGAGTTAGAGGTCAACTGCCAGCCAGTTTTATTAGCTCCCCTGAAAACTCACCAAGTGCATTCATAAACATAATATTTATAAAATATTTATGTCTCCTTTGCACAGATAGCCTGTAACCCTGACCAGAACTGCCTCTGCCCCAACCCTCCAAACCTCACTCTCCACGACTTCCAAAGGCAGTCTCAACAAACAAGCAAGATGTTTGGACAAGAACATCCTCCCAAAAAGCATGGATAAGAAGCATAGACAATGCCAAGGAGAAAGAGCTGCATTAAAGCTAGGAGAGCCTCTGCAGGAAGACCCTGGCAAATGCAACCAAGAAGCATGTTCTATGGAAATGGGACAAAAAATCTCACTGCATGCTACAATGGCAATTGCTGCACTTCTCCCCTGGGGAAGGGCTCAGCTAAGGCAGCTCTTGGGGAGAGCGCTATAAAACATGAACTTTGCAAAATGGATTCCATTCACAGATGTGACCCGTGCCAGCTGATTATAATCCTTAGCTAAGCATTCATATTTTCTTAACAACTAATATGACATTTGTCCGAGTAAATCATCCAGAAGTAAATATCATGCATATTTTTTTCCTACTTACATTATTTTTCAGTTGTCTCTATGCTTATAGAGACCACCCACCTCCTTTTGAGAGAGGTTGTTTTTTAAAAAAATTCTAGTAATTGTTTTTCTAACATTCATGATTTAGCCTCACTATTTCAGAGCTAAAACTTTTTTATTTTAAGGTTGGGTTTTTTTTTTCCCCCCATTGCAATTTGTCCAGCTCCACTTGTACGGCAGCAATTTCATGGACCAAAGCCTTCCACTGGGGTAACAGAATATATGTAACAATTTATATTGAGTTTCCATCATGTTGTACCAGTTGCCACATATGAATGAATTTAGGTTTGCAACATTTCTGTGAGGTAGGGACACATTGATTTTCCTTTATTATAGATTGGGAAACAAAGACTTTAAGCAACAAAGCCTCAGTCAATCACAGAGCCAAGAGCAGATCCCAGCTTTCACAAAACTGGATTTCTGTTGCTATTGCAAGGCTATTTTTCTACCTTCAAGATGGTGTTATTTTTCACATAAAAAAATACCAGGGACAATAACAATATCAGATGGCCAGATGTACACATGGACATACTTTTAAGGTGGTTTCTATAATACGTGCATTTTGGAGAGTGCAAAATTGCTGGCAGACTTGATCCGCAACCATTTTGCAGGAGCTTGAGTGGAAATTTTGAAATATTTACCACTGGGCTCTATTAATGATTTTTTTTGTGGTATTAAGTATTTCGACCATTGTCTTTTCAATGTGGCAATTATTTCTGAACTTTTCCCTTCCATTCTTGGTTTATTCCCTGGAAAGGAAGCCTTGTAGCCCTGAGCTACAGTTAAAAACGCTGCTGAGTTCCCCACATCTCAAAGAACTAAAGAATGACAAATTGTTTCTAATAGTAGCCCTATTAGCCCATTTTTTTTCCTTTGGCTGTGAGAAGTACCTGCATTGAAGTGTATAACTCAAGTCAATTTTAAAGGAATTAATAATAAAATGTTTGAAAGTTAATTTCAGTCACTGAGATCCTGAAGTTCCAAAGTCATTGTATTTTTTCACTTAATAGGCCCCTTTGTGATTACTTCTTGACAATTCCCCCTGCAAACATTTACTAGGAAGTATTACAAGTTATAAGTGAAAAGGCAGAAGTATTTCTGTTAATTTTTATAAATCCTTGGCCTTTGTTCTCTTATATAGCTTTCCTCTTAAGTATTAATTACATCCTGCCTGAAAATCAACAGCTGAAAAAAATGATAATTTAGTAGCACGTTTACATGTGCCCTTATAAAGGTCAAGAGTTTTCTGAAATGCTGCACAGATATTGACTATATTTAAACAGCTAGTATTCAAACAAATCCTTCATACTAAAATGTTGTATGTAGAATGCTACAAAACCAATTTGGATTCAATCTAATCTCTGCATACAAGCCTGTGCTGAACTTCTATATGAAAATAAAATTTCATAATAAAACAGGGAAATAGAGACAAAAGTGAGAACAACAGTTTGCATTTACCCACTGAGGAATTCATGATCCTTGTAGCAAGAAGTTCAGTGCTTTGACTACAAGCAGTTCCACCATGGGGACCAGCATGATGAGAAAAGCAGGGGAAAACACAAAGCAGAAAATAAGAGGCTGAGAGAAATCAGTCAAATCACCCTGTTTCCCATTTATCCAAATAAGTAAACTACAGAACAGCAGATTTCTTTTATTAGTTTCTATTATTAGTGTAGCAGCAAGAGACAGGCAAAATGAAGACTGCAGAATGCTTGAAATGTAGATGTGCAATTAAACACACCTGCTTTGTATGAGTTTTTTTCCCAGAATTAAATAAATCCACACTAGAAACCTGTGGGCCAACCCGCTGTGGTCAAACTGTCACTCAAACAGGACTAGAGTCCTGGGTCATGATGGTTGTATATTGTCGTCGTAACATCACAATAAGTATGGACCCCTGCAGCATATAGAACAGCTTCTAGTATGGACAGACCTACCCAGTCACAGTCTGAAACAGATGAGCTAGTGTCAATCTGGTCTTATATTCAGAAGATAGTACAAATACAGCAACAGATCTACCAGGTATGAAGAGTTCCTGCTATGCTATCAGAGTCAAACTGATTCAACTGTATCAAATAAAATCACTTCTCAGAATTGCCCTGGAAAAAGTCCTGCAAAATAAGGCTTCTCTTTACACTAGTATGGGTGTAGTTGCTGAGCCTATTGGGAAATTAATGAGAAAATGGGTCACTGAGCTAAGTACTTGCTATAAGCAGATACTCATTAAGAAGATAGTATTTCACACTATCCAATGTTTTATTATCATAAAACACTACTATGAACAACTACATTCTAAGAACATCATTAAGCTTGCAAAACCAATCTCTCCAAAGAAGCAAAATGCCAGAACTAAATCTGCTTTTGCAACCTTAGTATAATCTCATATGCACTACCTCTGCTTATATTATTCTTCAGCTGCCTGATCATGATCATGTTTTGGTCTCCACCAGACCTCTCCCCTCTTCAGTGCAGAGAAGGGTTAACACTTGACTCTTAACTCAGTGTTCTCATTTGTTCTATCTTAGCACCCAGGATTTTTTCACCTGCCTGGTCCAAGCCCACTCCTGAGTCAGAATTCTTCTTTTCAGTTTGGCTGGGTTATGGTGCTCACCAGTGTGCTATCTGCAGTCAGTGACACCACTTTGCATAACTGTCTGTTGTTGATGGGAGTTATCAGAGCTGGCTCAGGCTCCTTCTGAGCTTAGACCAAATTATTTGGCTCACAATGCTGTTGCACAACCCTTGCTTTAGGGATCAGCGGCAATTCTTGAGAGGCAATGCCAAGCAGTCTAATTTCCTGTCAACAGGGGCATCTTCTCCCTTTTTCTGCCTCCCTGCTTATCAGAAATGGTTCTCGTCAGCAGATATCTTGCCTCCTTCAGTGAGCTGTGAAAAGACAGCTCTAAAGTTACAGGGAGAAGCAAAGCCCATGCCACCAGCTCACAGAACAGCAGTGCTAACTGTCTCACTCTCCTTCTCCTTTCCTAGGAAATGTGCTAACTCATCCTCACTCTCCCATGCTCTCCAAACAGCAGATCCCTCCTCCTCTGCTTGAGGTCTATCTTTCACTTCCTCTGTGCCTTCAGGTCTTCTCCATTCAAAACAGGGTTGGCTGCGAGTGTTCACATGTTTCACAGCTAGAGTAGCAGCTCACTAAAAAAGGATCCATAAAGTTCAAAATGCAAGAGAAGACAAAAAGAAGGGCAAAATGAATGAACTTGTAGAGGAGATGATTTACTGACCACTACACATGCACTGCTGAGTATCTCTTCCTGTCATTTCTGTGTTGTGCTTGAAGGGGACTTGGAGGGGAAGAGAGTACCTTAGAAAACCTTGACCTGGAAGGAGACACTGTGTGCTCCCATTGTCAGATCCCCAGTCCTGCCTCCTATGCCAGCTATGGGCAAAGTAGTTAGACTCTTCCTCTATCATTTTATTTCTCCCACCATTCTGCTCCAGGTAACAACTAGTAACTTCTGCCTCTATGCTTGTGAACCCAAAGGGACTGGGAGAGATGGCATGGAATATAAGAAACGTGGAAGCAGCGGCTACCTGTGCAAAACTGGAGTCTGACATGACTCTTCATGACATAGAAGCTTTCACACAAAACTAAAGATTTAACGCAGTCCTCCACAACTGCCTTTGCCTACTAAAGACTGACCTTTCTCTTCTGTGACTTGTTTCTTCCGCTGCTTATTAACTTCTGCAACAGTTGAGCACAGAACTGTGACGGTCAAGACACCCTTTTTGTGTTTTTCTCAAATCAGCCCAAAAGATAGAAGGAACTGGCAGCTCATTATCACTCGGACAAACAGCCTAGGGGCAAAGCAGGGTATCCTGCTCCACCAAGGTGAGGGATGCTTTCCCATGTTGTCTGCCCTTAGGCTGCGAAGATCACTGCCCGGAGACAGTGACTGACACTGTGGCATCTGTCAGGGCACAACATGAACCCCAGGGTCTGGGGGCTCTCCAGATCCCCTGCAAATGAATCTCACATCTGGGAAGGTTCCAAGAGAGCCTGACCCTATAAAAAGGCAGCCATCCTGCAGCCATGTGGCCTGCATCCTTTCACCCTGGACCCCAGCTCTCTCACTGACTACAAGCTCAAAAGACAGGACTGCAACTGTTAATATGATTTACCCAGTTGCTAATCTTACATGCAAGAACATGCACTGAACATCGACATAAAACCTGGAATATCTAGTGAGCTTCAAAGTTATGAGAAGTTTTTTTCTAGAATGAGAATGTGAAAAACGTTCACAGAATTCTATTGGAAACACTCAGTTTTATCAAATCTTCAAATTAAGGTACAAGGGTGGTTTTTAGCATGGCACAGTATTGGCTCTAGAATTCTGGAGAAGTTGAATATAATTACTTGCTAATTGTTAACATACATACTGTAAAATAGACATAAGGACCCTTAGGTCTCTGGAGGCTTAAGTGATTTTTTTCCATTGATTTCATTAGAGCTGGGGTTTCAATCAGTAGGTATCAAGGTCAGTTTATTTTTTTATTTTTCTTTCACAAATTTGATTAACTAAAGTTTAATATAGCACAAATATCTGCTGTATGGTATAAAATGGATATTGCCATTTCCATTTCTTCATTTGGAAACTGTATGGTCTTCCCCTTATGAACTGGCATTTAGGATTGTGGAGGGATAAATCTGTTTCATCTTGGCCCTATGAAACACATTCACACTGAGAAAACCTAATAGATTTAAGTTTCATGAAACTCCAGAGTTAACAAAAAAAAAAAAAAAAAAAAAAAAAAAAAGTAAGAAAAAGGTTTCTGAATCTCTCTTTATAGATTATGTATGTTTTTCAGGTGATAGCTTAGAATTGACAGTCTTACAGGGTAAGAGTTTGTCACCTAGATTCTCTTCAGAAATGTGTATGAGTGAGTGATGAGGAATACACTCTGTGAGAGAAATTGAAGACTTCTCTCCATTTGGGACGAATCTTTCAGTCTGGAAAAATAGTTTTCTAAAATGAAAAAGGATAGGTTTTAAGCTTTAGGTTTATTTATAAAAAAAGCTTTTTACACTCTGTAGGTTTGCAGTGTTCTAAAGACAGCTGGCAGTGCTGTAAGTTTTGAGGAGGTGTCTGAGTCACTTCAAAACACATTGTTGTGCATTTGTATTAAATACCTTAAAATACCGACTGCTGCATAAAAGTATCCCCACATGTGGGTTTTTTTCCCTTCATTGCTTTTAACAGAAAGTTTTGCATTTGGAGTTATCACCATGTGGTGTGTAAAACATTAATGTATTCCACTGTCTACTCCTCAAGTTATATAATTATCACTACGTTTACACAGTATTGGGCTTCTGTGCAAGATGTATGAAACATAAAACTGAAAACATCTTTCTAGTCAAATGAAGCGCGATGCTTGCAGTAGCCTAGCACTATCACGTGGCAGCAGATAATCTGCTACCACTTTGCCTTATCCTCAGCAGGACAAATTTTGTGTCGTAATTTGCCCTTTAATGTTTGCATGCATTTAAAATGTTCATCTGCCAGAGAGATAGCACAACTTATTTGAGAATGAAGCGCACTTCTGAATGGGCTTTTGAGTCACAATACATTTGACTGTAAACAAAATGAAATAGGAACCTTTAGCCATTACTCATGGGGCGATAACTTCTAGTTACATGTGCACATGCTGGGTGAATGACATTCATTTCCTACAAGAGTATGTGGCTTGTGGATTTCTTAAATTTTTGAGTTCTCAGTCTAGAAACCACCAATTCATCACTTAGTCAGCCCCTTGCTCTGTTGCTAGGCCTGGAATTTCATCCAGTTACCCCAGTGCTGAGCTCAGTAATTTAGATTTATGCTGCATTGCAAATAGGGTTTCTATAACTGCATCCATTCTTGACCCACTCAAAAGAGAAGCTGTCCTTTCCCATGGATGGTTTCATTCAATGATTCAGTGCCACTGCTAGAAGCATATGCATTTCTAAATTCTTAGCTATGTTTCTACGATGTATTGCTCCCTCTTTTCCCAAATGCAAATGTAATTATTTCTGATTTCTTGTAGTATAAATACAGAACATTTGATAAATTTTGATATCTTGTACACGTTGCTAAATTCTAGTCTTGCCCTATTCAATAGGACTTATGAACCTAAACTTAGTTCACAGTGTCCTGTTCAATGCCTATTTACTAAGAAGTTTGCCAGAAAAATGTCTTCCTAACTATTGACAAAGATATTTACCCTTATTTTGTTTGTCATTATCTGAATGAATTCAGTATTAAAATAGTGTGCCATCTCAGGCATATGAAAACACATCAGATATTCCCAAAAAAACCACTGTCTTCCAAGAAGAACAAAATTTTGAATTCTAAACTTTAAACTCCCTTTCTGAGCAACAAAATTTGCAAAAAATATAGATGCATCCTGAACTATAATTGAGGCACTCTTATAAACCTCCAGCCTAAGCGTTTCTTCTAATCTTTCCTCTTTCACAAAGCTCAGATCCTGAAATACGCAAACCCTACTGGCAGTGGTTCATCTTCTGTCACAGGAGCTTGTGATTCAGTCAAAACTTATTAGATAATGAGTACATTTCAATTCTTTTTGGGAAAATTAAAAAACAAAATAATATAAAAGCAGACACAGAAGTAATTTGCTGAGTTTAATTTTTGCCATGCATTTGGGAAAGAATGTGTTCTTCTGTGCTAACCCCTGCAGCTATGCGGTCAACAGGGAGTTTTCTTGTTGTAGCACATGTGGTTTAACACTTTTTCAGCTACTTCAGGCATCCAAATGCAAAATCCAGCATTCAGAGACATCACGTGGAGTTTTGACATTTCCAGGGCACTCGTGGTCTGAGATCTGGTGAATGGATTATACTGAGACATAAAGATAGTATTTTTAACCCTGACAGATATAAACAAGTGTAAATAATATTTTTTATTTCATATAAGAGAAAACAGGATCCATATTGATCCACCAAAGACACTAAAACTTGACTAATAGAAGCAGCATTTCTGAATTATTATTAAAATCCTTTATTTTCACTTTCATTAAGAAAATGGAAAAATTGAATTTTCACAAGAAGTCTTTAACATCTTCTGAAATTTGAGACTGCTAGGTTAGCAAAACAGGGATAGCTTTCACTGTTTCAAAATTTGAAAACCATGTAGGGCAGTATGTAACTGTAATGAAATTGCTTTTCTAAAATACAGGAGTGGGTTGCAGCTCCCTCTTGTCCATGCCATTTCTCTTTGTGAACTGAAAGGCGTGCTATACACAATAGCTCTTAAAAAAAATATTTCACAGAGGAGGTCACACACTGCAAAGAGCTGTCATATTGAGGACCTATCAACACAAAATGTTACAGTCTTTATAAAATGTTATAGTACATTTTGGTCTTGTACATTACACTACTGGATTATTTATGTATTGGTTGCCTTAGCAGCTACAGCAGGATTTTGTTTTTATTGGGGGGGAGGGGGGGGGAAATGCCAAAACATTTTGATCTGTATTTTTATTTTCTGAAAGTACATGAGGACTGAGAAGCAGTCAGCTGTACAGTCTCCTTGTAATAATACTCACAATTATCACAGCAATTTTAGGGTGATACCCTAGCTGTTAGATAGCTGTTAAAATATGCGGGCAGGTATATGATATTCTATAACATTTAGTGATTGAACAAGCATCCTTTCTGGCCATATTCATGAGGTTTGGAAGCACACAACCCTGAAAATTGGTCTCACTAGATAGAGAGCTAGAGCTAGTGGGTGTGTGAACAGAGGTGTTCAAAAAAGCTGTTTACCCCTTTCGCTGCTGTGATGAGGAAACTTTTCTGGGAAATAAAAACTGTAGTAGCTATTTCTGTGCAAAAGCTGGAACCAGTTATCTTGTCACTAGCTATGATAACCTTTAGTGAATTCATTCAAAGTTTAACAGAAAATCTTTCCATCAGTCCAGCTGCTATAGATGAAAAGAAGTATTACAGAGTGAGATCTATTTTACAGTTTTCCACTCATCCAACTCTTTTAGCAAGCTTGTTCTTATGTCCATAGAAACAGTCTGAGATGAAGTGAGGAAATAATAATAAAAAATTACAAACCAAAGTCTAAGTTCTGTTGCAAAACATAAGGGTTACATGAAAGGGAAGTTATAATTAGCATTCAGCACCATCAATGTGTAAGAAATAGATGGAGATTTATATTAAGGGGTGAGATTAACTGGCACAAACTGAAACATGTGCCAAACCCAAATCCCTTTAGACTTTCTGGATTCTGTATAACCATGTGTGACTCATCACTGATTTGGGGTCATTCTTTATGCAAAGCCTTCTTTGGCACAAAATTTCTCCAGTCCTAAACCTTGAGTGTGCAGTATATCTAACTTCTAATGATAACAATTTTAGGTCCTGACTACATCGTGTTAACTGATGTATGAACACAGAGAAAAAAGACTTCTCTTCAGAGAAGTGCTTTCAAATTACTTTATAAAAAATTACAATAAAACAGCTTGCAAATACCAGAGGGTGGAGGGGCTGAGAGTCTGAAGGAAGCAATAATAAAAACCTGCACACATACTGGTCAATAGTCTGCACTGCTTCAAATTTCTGCATAAGCTGATCTGTTTTTAAAATTATAAATATAGGTACAGCATTTTCAGTAGCCTTCTACCTACCTATTGTCAAGGGTAATTGATTTACAATAAGAAATATAGACGAGACACAGACACTGATCAGAATCTCATGCTTGATGTATCCATCTGTTTCATTTTTATTTCTCTTTCTGTATGCAACAGTGCTCTTATAACACAAAGTGTTATTTATGTTTTTCTGTTTGAAATATATATACGGAATGAAAGCAAACTCAAAACAAAAATACTTTAAAGGAATGATTCCAGACAAAAAAAATGAAATATTCTGTTATTTTTATCTGACATGCTCATGATACAATTTGTCATAAACAAAGCAACCAAGGAAATTCAGTTCCAGGGTTGGCTGTCTTTAAATCTTTTAGTTTTCCAGATGGCAGATCTCTCTGTCTTTCTTTCTCTGTATAAATAATATGTTGTGAATTAAAATATGAAAAAAGATACTGTCCAAATGAAGAATTTGACTGCATTTGCCAAGTATTAAAATCTATTGGTGTCATGAAGAAAATAATTACGGAATCTATCCCATAATGTTTTTTTGTTATTATTGTTAATGATTACATTATACTGGCACCCATGGGGTGATAGGTACTTCCCAAGCATATGGGACAAATATCCTGTCAGGAGAAGTGACAGATGAAAAATGGGACAAAAAATTTGATATACTGGCAAGATATTAAGCATGAAGTTTAGAAGAAATCCTCTTAACTTCTGAGGAGCTTTTTCTTATTCCCTTGGGCTTAACACCCTTTCTTATAACTAAATAGCCACCTGTTGTAATCAACTATTATGTCTCAGTTCCTGCCTTAATCTCACCTACAAACTAAACTTTATCAATTAGAAAATATACTGGGGAGGACCCACAGATTGCAAAATTCAATAATTTTACAGCCATGATGAAATAGAAAAGGAATATTATCTGATGAAGAGGTACTGTGGTTCACCTGGTCAGGAATGTTAGAAAAGCAAGGCTTTTGGCAAAAACTAGGATAACCATCCGATACACAGCAGGCAACTGGTAAAAAAGGGAAAGTAAACTCTGCAGATACGTCTTTGGAAAAATGTGTTTAAGCAGTCACGTCAGTGGTATGTTCGCAAACTGAAGAAGATATTCTGGGCCATTCAGTACTTTAACTGACAACATTGGATAATGGAGTAGAGAACTCAGCTTTTAAAACTTGCAAATCATTCCATGTTTGAAAGGGTTGCAAACACTTTGAAGGACAGGATTAGAAGTCAAAATAATTTTGACAAATTGGAGAAGTGGACTGGGAAAATAGATGTAATTCGATCAAGATAAACGTGAAGTTTTATACGAGGTAGGAACAATCATCTGTACAGAGAATGGGGAGCATCTGTCTAAGATCTGGGAGGTGTAGTAGAGTACAAAGTGAACACATTTAAAAATATTTAAAAAAAACCCCACAAAACAAAAATAGCAAAGCAAAATAGAACCAACCTATGAATATCACACTGGTATGTACAAATATCTTTACAGTAAGATTTGGATCTGATACAAATGCTGTGGAAGAAGTCTGTAACACAAGACCCAGCTGGAGAAAAACAACAGCAAGAATGACCAGAGGACTAAATAACATGATTTCTAAAGAAAATCTGAATGAGCTGAGTTTTCTAGTTTAAAGAAGTCATGACAGCAGATTTTAAATACATGGAAAGTTAGTTTCAAAGATTCTGATGATAAACTGTCTTGTCATATTCACTTTAGCTAGAATAAGAAGGAATAGGCTTAATTTGCAAAATGATTAGGGATTAGGAAATGCATTAGAGCAGGCAGAGTAGTTACTAGTAAAATGCTGTCTGGAGAAGTTTGTGGGTTTTTTGTCATGGTGTTTGGGTTTTTATTTTCTTGTTTATTTTTTTCTCTGTGAAAGATGGGTAGAAGTAGCCAAATGACCTTCTAAAGTCTAGCAATGGGTAGGCTGCTCTTGTCTTTCTGCAGGGTAGATGATCTCTTGATCTCTTTTCCAAATCTATTTTTTATTATTTTATCTTCAGTCCATCTAATCATATATCCTATACTTCTGTATCATGATTGGTTGTAAAATGTATTGATGGTGGCTGCTATTTTCCAGGTTGTGAAATTAAGACATTCCATTGGGGCCCAAAGAGCAGAACCAGAGCATAGCTCTGGCTTCTGCCCTGGTGGTAGCTGGAGACCAACGGGAAAGTGCAGAGAGGAAAACTGATCAGAAAAGTGTAACAAATCTGCAGGTGGATTTGATACTTCTAGGAAGGAAACCTGAACGGTTAGGAGTCCTAACTCTCTTTTCCTGTGACTAGATAATAGGCATAGAGGTTAATATATATATATATCTTCAGATTAATAGATAGAAAAATGTGTATGGTAGGAGGAGGGTGTACAAAATGTTTGTACGTGCAAACAAAAATGTTTGTTTGTTAAGACATAGGAAGAACAGGACATATCTCTATCAGGGGAAGACATGATTCCCCATTTGTGTCTTCTTACATGAACAGTTTGCAGGAAATCTACTGAATAAAAAGCTTAACTCTTGCCCTCATCTGACTAGTCTATTCCAGTCTTTACTCTCAAGTTCCGGGGCGAAGCTTTTGCTGTTAAGGCTGCCACTGGCTAGGAATTTTCCATTAAGAAGGGGTTTTTCCACTGAAAAATGAAAATAACCTCTCCTCCCCCCAAAACCAAAAAAACCCCAAACAAAACCAAGCCAAAAAAACCCCACAAAACCAAAACCCATCTGAAATGACTGAACGCAAAATCTGAGTGACCATAAATTTACTGCAGGTCCAGGATTAGTGTGTTGGGTTTTTTTAAGTCAGAGAGGGAGACAGAGACAGGATAGACAACAGACATGATATTGGTAATTTATGATGTTTCTATGACAGATCGCTTAATTTTGAGTTCTTGCTTTCTGTTCTTTCACAGTTCTGCCCTGACTGCAGCCCGTGGCATGCTATGATGCTGGTCTTTCTTGTTCTGTCCTGTTCAGGGGACAGTGGAACAACCTTCCCCTTTGTATATGCAAGGACCATTGATAAGAGAAAACCCTTGAGCCTGGTTTACTAAGTGACACTTGGTATCTATTTTCCCCAAAATTTCAGGATATCACACTATCAAAAAAACCCAAAACAACAAAAAACCACAAAAAACAAGCCCACAGAAAGAAAATAAATGAGCTAAAGATGACAAGGATGAGATCCTTGCCCTTTAGTACTCTAGTCCACGTCTTTATTTATGTCACCTATTTGGGAAAGCCGGAAATCCTGAGATTTTTATCCTTACTGCTTCATTTCTTTTGACTAAAGACTTTCAAAAGAAAATCATTAGTAGTTCAGGTATGTTATAAATACATATGCATTATACATCTGTATTTTTAATTCAAAGTTCAAAATAGCAGAAAACATTTTTTTCCTTTTTGTGTTACTTGCATTTACCATCTTCTCACATTTTGTGTTTCTCTTAAGCTCTCCTTTACCTTTATATTTTAGTTCAATGATTTATCTTGTGTTTAATTAACCTTATTCAAATCTCTCTACTGAAGCCCCAGGTGACCAGAGGCCCACTCCTGTTCTGATTTGAGCACATTCAGCAGTCATATTGACTTCAGCAGTAAAGGGTCAAATCTCTTAAGGCTCCAGAGCACCAGAGTTACACTTTGATCCATTTTGTACTAATAAAATACATTAATTTTTTTTAGCAAATGTAAAGGTAATCTAACAAACATGGATAGTGGTAAGATGTCATCTGAAACTGAGTTCTTATATGTCACATATGAATGGAATAGAAAACAAGACAAAAAAGTATTGCATTGGTTGCATTGTAGCTATAAGACCGAAAGGATACAAAAAAGTGGGGACTATTTCTATGACAGAAACACTACATGTATATTTCCACTTCATTACATTAACCAACCTGAAAAAAAATTCACATTTTTCTATTCTGTCCATAAACTGAGAAAAGGAGGCTGAAAGACTGGGGGAAAAGGTAGGTAATATGTATCTAAACATCTCATCATGGGACTAACTTTTCATTGTCTTATTTTTTTTACCACCTTTTTCAGAGATGCAAAACATTCTAGTGTATTTGCAAAACTTCAGTTTGAACAGCTGCATGTAGCAGTGAAAGTATATGAGGACATTTGAAAGCACAAACCAGAGACAGGTTTAAACAGGTTTGATTGGAATGACTCACTGAGGCCCTGCATTCAAAAGGACCTAGTGGGATTACCACTTATGTTATTTACTGAGAGTTAGTGAGGGTTAGGGCTCTGAGCATGGTCAGTAGGTACCTCCAACATGAAAGTCTGGAAGGCAATTGTCTACACCGAATCTAGACACCCTGGACTCTTATGAACATTAGAACCTTATTTCTCTAATAAGCATTTAGTGATAAGAAAGATGAAAAAGATAGGTCAGAGGTGCTTCTGGAGTTGTTCATCTTCCTTGACTATAAAGTGACTTTCAGATGCCTACGTGAGATGAGGCAATACTGAGAGCTCAAGTGCCTGGAAACTAGCTCCATCTCACATTGCTTTCCCTGCTTGCCCCAGGACAAGGCAATGAAGCTGTGCGCAGCTATGCCACCTTCTGCTCTGCTCCTGCCCTTCTTTCTTTTGCCCTTCCTTCCCCTGGCAACTTCTGCACCTGGCCACACCAGTTGGATAGCAAACATTTTTATACCCAGTGTAAGATGTATATTTTGATGCCAGCCTTCTGCTCTTTCACTATGGAGATTGCATTCACGGCACTATATTTCGGTGTCTTTTCTGCTCTGTGAGCAGCAGTGCCAGTAGAAACCACAGGCAGATTTAGGGGCTACAGAGCAGTAAAGAGGCTGCAGAACTGCACAGCACTGGGTAGTGTACCTTTGACAGGGACTGGCGCTTGGAAAGCTTTCTACTAATAGGTACATTAGTACCCAGTGAGCTTTGGGCTGCTATTGCTGTGCCTGTGTCAGATGCACAGGCATGGCTGGTCTGACATGCATGTGCACACTCTTCGAGAGAAGGTTCAGCTTAGAGCTGTTCAGGCCTTTTTGCAACTGCTGCTGATTTGTTTTTTTAAAAAATAAGAACATACTTGGTAGCATTCAATACTAAAAGCATACATCCATATCATATTGTAGAGCAAAGTCACTTTTCAAGGACATACTTTAGGAAATGTCAATGGCTGATTTACTAGATAATCAGGACAGGACTGAGGCAAGGTACCTCCTGACTCCAAGAAAACCCGCAACTACAAGAAACCAAGATTTCCTTCAGAAAGTAAATATTTTCAGTGTCACAACTCATCCATGTGCTGAACAATACCAATAAATCTATTTCAGACTTGTGTTTCTGACACAACAAATCACATTTGTCGCTTTTTCTCTCAGCTCTTTCTCTCTGTTTCTTGGACAGGAAACACATGGCAGATAATATCAATCTGACCTTCCTCTTGTCCTGGTATGTAAAGTTTTTACTCTTCTTTCCTTACCACTCTTCATGTACAACCACAATAAGTGTCAGGAACTGACAAGTGGTAAAACAATGCATTCTCTTCCAGCTCTTGTGTACATTGGCCAACAGAAGAAAAGACATCTTACAGTAAGATATTTTGCAGTCAGATATTTTTATACAATGTTTTGTGAAACAATGAGTGATGCTGCTGCTCGAATCATTTCTTTCTGGAGTGAAACCAAAGACAAAGCAAGGAACATGCTTCTGAAGTGCAGAAATGAAGCAGTGCTGTCTCAATGCCATACAGCAAGTCACATGCATCCTATCCATTTTGGACAGGTCTTCCAGAGCTGTCAGCCACCCACTTCTCCTCAAAAGCTTAATCTCATTAGAACACAATGTTCCTCCTACTTCAAAGTCTAGTTTTAAAGTACCTGTTTTACTCAAAATGAGAGGATTTTGTAAATGTCATGTTGTATTTTACTTCAATAAAACCGTACAGCTTCTCCCTCTCCTCTCCCCTCCCCCCCTTAAAACAAAACAAGCCTTATTTTTTTATATCTATTGCTTAAATGCAGTCTTTTTTAAGGTAAAAGTGCTGAATTTGTTTTTCTATCATAAGCTTATTCTACCACACTTTTAATCTAAAAGTACATATAATGGTTTATACAGAATTAATAAGTTATGAATAACTCTTTCAATAAATCTTTAATCAATTGTTAAAAATCCCAACAGGCTGTTAGGTTATTTATCACTTTAGTTTATAACCTTGCAGTGGTGATCTTATAGCTGCCTATAGCAAGTATTGTGCTTGTCTGTATCTATTGAAACATGACTGTCCTAACTGAGCTTATTCTATCCATGTTATACTGGTGAAACACAAACTACCTGGAGGTATGGCAGTAAATGAAACTTAACTCCAGGTCTTTGTGTTTAATTTCCCACTATCTTTTCTGTATATATATTTGCAACAAATGCGGATTATAAAAAACAGTACTAATAAAGTTATATTGATAAATTAATTCAGTAGTTCATGATGAAATTGCTAACCTTTTGCAATTAATTTGTTAAACATGTCATAAAATATTGTCATGTTTAAACAGTTTTAATTTGAGTACAAAATATTCAAGGATGTAGCAAGTTCCCCAATTGACATCAACTGAGAAACAGATTAGTATACCAATGGAATACATGAATTCTAATATGAGTTAAATTTAAATGTAAACGAGCTAAAAACCCTTAATAAGGCATTCAGAGACACTAGGAAGGAAAACTAAGCCAAAGAAATCTTGATCCAGTAGCAGTCTTTCAGATTTGTAGTCCAGCACTTTGTAACTAATTATAGAAGACTAAAGAAAATAGAACTGCTACTTTCTGTAAATGAGAATAAAACAGATGAGATAATGTCATGTAGAAAGGTCGTTATGACTCAATGCCCATATATTTTTGGGTTATGACATTTGGTCTGGGAGCATAGGCACAGACACAGCTTCATTATCCTCAGTTCATGTCTCAGATTCACCCCTAATATCACCTAGCTGACATCTGACACAACTTTGATTTCATAATATTTATGTCACTTCTGTCTGTAAGTCTATCAGCAATCATGCCCAAAAGACTACCAGAATTCTCAGTGATTCTTCTGCCAAAACACTTGTTCATAATCCAATTTAATTTCAGCTTTATTGCTGTAGTTCCCAATCTACTTGTAGCTACCCAGAAGATAACATATATTACACCATCCCTACCTAGATATAACAGTGTTTCTCCTCCAACTTCATTAATTTCATGTATGCTTTTGGAAGTAATTTCCATGTTACATCTATTATTGTGAGATATCAAGTCTGTGAAGCTCAATCTGCTTCAGCAGAACAGTCTGTTAAAACCCTCTCTTTAGCCAGCTCCCTCCTTATTGCTGCTCCAGGGTTGTCTGGGAGATTTGCTGCTGATGTTTTGCATGACAAGCAACCTTCCCTTCTCCTTCAGGCTTGACCATGAAGTGCCTGCTCCAGGTTATTCCCCTTACCTTTACTCTCTTATTCTCCTTCCCTGCTACTGGAAAAGAAAAAGTTAGTTTGGTGCCATGTTATTGTGTGCATGAAGGCATAGACACGCCTTTGTGGTGGCTGAGAAGGGTGTTACTCAAAACAGATGTGGCTGATGGAAGAAATGGGTTCAAGGGCAAGAGAAAAAGGACAAGGCCCAGTTTGCAAATACACAGAAAATAACTGTAATATTTTTTCCCCACCTTTAAAACAAAATTCTGGCTTCAGAACTTTGGCTGCCAAGATAAAACAACCTCTACGTATGTCGCTACCCACCATCTCTCTATATCACAGTATTTTTGCAGTTTGGTGTTCTCAGATAACTGAGGGGTAGCACATGTCCCATTTAAGGATGATATGTGTAGGGTATTTTATAGTCACTTGGGGACTACTTATTAGCTGATAGCAGCAAAGTTTGAAATCTACCTTTAAAAAAATCTAGTTGCAAGGTATTCAGAAGAAGATTGTCTCCTCTGTCTAGTCTCCACTTACACCTGTCATGAACAAAATGAGAAACTTACACATTCTGTACAAAGTCTCACACCTTAGATCTTCTTCTCCTTTATACTTGGAAAAGTCACAGACTTTTTTCCATCTCTTTTCCTTTCTGCATTTCAGAATCTTTCTCCTCACCTACATTAGTCATGTAGATTCTCCATAGTATTTTTTCTCAGTTTCTTGCTGTGTTCTAAAGTTTAAATTTGGTACATTATAGCTAAATGTTTGCTAATTTGGGTTTATTTTGTTCTTTTTGCAGAATTTTAAATCTTTTCTGTCTCTGATTGTTGTGGTTTAACCCTGGTAGGCAGCTCAGACCCACACAACCTTTTGCTTGCTCCCCTCCAGTAGGATGGAGAGAAGAATAGCAAAAGCGAGAAAACTTGTGGGTTGAGAATAATACAGTTTAATAGGTAAAGCAAAAGCTGTGCGTGGAAGCAAAGCAAAACAAGGAATTCATTTACTACTTCTCATTAGCAGGCAGGTGTTCAGCCATTTCCAGTACAGCAGGACTCCATCGCACCTAACAGTTACTTGGGAAGACAAACACTATAACTCCAAATGTCCCCTCAACCCCTTCTTTCCCCACATTTTATTGCTGAGCATGACATCACATGGTGTGGGATATCCTTTTAGTCAGCTGGGGTCAGCTGTCCCAGCTGTGCCCCCATCCAGCTTCTTGTGCACCTCCAACCTGCTCTGGTGGGGCAGTCTGGGAAACAGAAAAGGCCTTGACCCTGTGTAAGCACCATTCATCAAAAGCTAAAACACCCCTGTGTTATCAACACTGGGTTTGGTCACACATCCACAAAACAGCCCCATATAAGCCACTATGAAAATAATTAACGCAGCCAAAACCATTCCACTGATATAACCAGCTTTTAAATCTTGCGGGTACTTCTGAAAAAGCTATTTGGCTACTGCTGAGACAGCAACATCTCACCTGTGAACATCCCAGATGGTGGTGGACAGAGAAACACAGCTCCTCTGTCCTGTGAGCGGTTACTGATCCGTCAGCCCTGGAGGGACCTCTCTGCACCGTGTTCTGACTTCAAGGCAGGTGTGGGTTTTGAGGGATGTAGAATTGGGGTAGTGATGGAGTTTGCTATGGCAAAAAATGAGAGTAAAAGCCAAGGTTCCTGCTTACTAGATTTGGACTTTAAACTTTTTACATTACTCCAGGTATGAATGAATGCAGTAAGGAGTAGTTTCTGGGTAGAGAAGTACTTCAGAACTCAACCTCTTCTGGGAAGGGTGGTTCTCAGATTCCATTTGATCTGATTCGATTTGATCTGATTTGTTTCGTTCCATTATGCAAAATATCTGAGCATCTGGAAACATGCACTTCATTTGTCAAATAAAACTGGGCTTGCTCAATGTGACAGGACTACTTTGAGTGATGCAGTTTATATGACCACAGTAGAAATATTGGTTTCAGACTGCAGAAAGCTGAAGCAAAACTAGAAGCAGGGAAAAGTATTACTCGAAAAACAACGAACTGGCTGTAAATCCTTAGGACAATAGCATTGGACAACTGAATTGACGACCTGGAAAATAGGTTCAAATTAAGAAACATTAGGCTATAAGAATATTGGAGGCATGGCAACAAAAGAAAAAATATTTTATGATGCATCATAAAAACGAGGAGACTGAGTAATTTTGAACTCTCTAGATGGTGCAGCAGTATGTTGTAATTGTGAGAAACCTAATCAGGTAATGGCTTGCCAATGCTTCCTAAATGTGTGCCTGTTGGAACAAGGCATCATGTTTCTAAACTGCCACATAAATTTGAGTCTAATTTTCAGGGTTCAATACTTTTATTGAGATTGCAGTTTTTCTCTGTCAATGTCAGAAATGTGTGAAAGCATTTATGATAATTAAAAGAGGAATGAAAATATATGACCCTAGAAGGGGCATTGCTCTATCCTGCCAACCTGGGAGTCTATGATGGCAGACTAATGGATGCTGAATTCTTCTATGTCACATACAAATGTCATTGCATTTCTGGAATAGGTACAGTGTAGGAAACCAAATGTAAAAGCCTTCCTTTATACTACATAGTAAACTATCCCAAAATTGGCTCAGCTTTGTTATGTTGACATCGCTCCAATTTTACTGTAACCCCAGCAAAGGACATCTTGTTCTGGCCCACCGGGATCTTGCCCAATCCAAGAGTTATGTACACCTTGCAAGTGTTCTCCATACTTTGACAACTTACTGTGCACTATTCTACACAATACTTTGAGTTTTCTCCTGGTGTTGGTTTGTTCTGTACTTTTTTCTTAACTATTACCTTTGTCATCTTTCATTATCACGTGAGATGATAATGGCTGGCAGCTCTGGAGTATATTAATTGTTATTCCAACTGTTGTATAGAAAATAACAGCTAGACTTTTCTAAGGGTGTAATGCTGGGTGCTTTAATTTAAAGATTTACATTTGCTAGTATTGGAAGCTTCCTTGCTTTTCCCTTTGGATGAATTCATAGCAACAAAATGTTTTGAAAGTTGAAAACTAAATAATTGCTAATATGTGAAATACTGTCCCATGGACAAATAATCTACATTTCTCTTTATTTGATGTGATACAGGGTTTAGATAAAAGAATTTTTGGTAGAGTTGCTGTGATGTTCTTGACCATTTAAAAATGTTTTTCAAAATATTAGCAGAGCTAGTTATGGTCTGTGACTGTTTTCTTAAATTCTAAAAGTGAAAGTTTACATCAGAGAATAAATTGGTGCCTCATGGTTTAATTATGTTAAATAGGCTATGTGGAAAAACATGGAAAAGCTAGCACTGTTTTCTACATTTTTCTGATATATACGATTCATTAGAAGAATAGGATACTGTTTTCCTTAAAAGAATAAGGAAGTAATGTCATTTGTGCAAAAAGAGTTGTTGATGGTGAAATAGTATACAGCTCCAGTAATTGTAGCAGAGTCAGTGATGCAAGTGTGCAATAAAAACCAACCACTGCTATGACAAAGCTTGCTTTTCATATCCAGGCTTGTGTCATATAAAAGACGTAGAGGAAAGAATGGAGTCAAACTGAGGCAGAGTACCCTCATAAAAAGAAAGGTCCCTGTATTAAACTTGTTACTGGATATAATATTCTGCACAAATCAGGCCCATTTGGTAGGTTCCCAGTGCTTATCCTGTTAGACGGCTTCACTCTGAAACTCCTGCAATGGGGATTAGTGATTTTCTTCACAGAGGCAATTAACAAATACTAGAATGTATACCCTGCTGCTGATACTGCAGTTTGGGGAGATGTTGCTGAGGCAGTCCTCAGCAAGGCTGAACAGCTGGAGTTTGATTCTAACTGTTCTTTAGAAGGATGTTTCTTTCCCAGTTCTAAGCAATACTGGAGTTACCATGTGCACAAATCAGTGCTTCAGTACAAATTAAATATGGGAAATAATTATATGAATGAATGACCTGAAAAAGAAAAACCTAAGAAAAGTGCTGCTTTTAAATTTGACTTATGCAAGAAAAAAAAAAGCCCTTTTTAATTTAATTCTTTTTTTTTTTTTTTTTTTTTTTTTTTCAGAACAGAATGGGAATGTGATTCTCTTACAGGGATGCAGAGAGGTAATACAGCCTGGCAACACCAGATTTATTCTGGTGGCATGCTTACAGGGAATACATACTCAATCTTTCTGCTAAAGAGTGATCTGTGGCAGTTCCATGAAAAAAGCAGTTCAAAGAGGCTTGGGAGAGGAGAATGTGGTAGAAGGATGAAGTGGCAGAAAAAGTGGCATGTGGCGAAGTGGCAGAAAAAGAAAGAAATAAAACTGAAAGATCACTCATCCTTTCTGTGTGGAAGCTCAAAGAAGTCTGCAACCTGAACACGGCACCGGGATGATGCTGATGAGAAAGTGCAGGGGACCGCAAAAAAACATTAGAAGTCAGATGGGCCTTGTGTAAAACTCAGAGAATAGTGTTCTGCCATTAAAAATCTCATTTAGGAGTTGGACTCCCGCATGTGCTGAGCTGTGGCTGACTAAGGTTCTCAAATAATAGAGAAATTATCCAGTAATCCCAATCTACCTTCTGACACAAAGAAAAGAGCAGTCTTGCTCTCCTTAAATGGGGCTCTGAAAGCCTCCAAAGGATCTCCCATCTACAGAAGCAGCAGGCTGCCTACAGGGGCTGTGCTTATAATGTGAAATCCTCCCTCCTTCCTTGGCTTGTGGTCTTTGAAGCTCTCCTCCTCTCTGACTCTCTTCTCCAATATTTAATACACCTTAAATCCCTCTGCAAGCATAATATAAAAGATCTGAATCCTTTTTGCCTTCCTGCCTCTTTCATGCTCACTGCTAGAGTTGTTCCCATGGTCAAGGTGTTCTCTTTCATGAGTAATTCCTCTTCTTCTGTTACAGACCTGAGCAGAAGAGCAGTAATCCCCACTGCTGAGCAGCCCCAGAGCTGCAGCCTGGAGTTTATAGTTACTAGCAAGCTTTCACCCCATCACTAACAGACACTAATGTGCTATTGGGATGGTGCTGGGATGGCAGGGTGGGATCAGAGGTGTTCTAAAGCTAGAGATAGACCTAGCAGCACTCAGACCACTGTCCGCTTGCTTCTGATCCAGGCCAGGATGAAGCTCAGACTTCCAAAACAAACAACATGGGGAAAATGTTCAGGGACTAGTCGTAGATACTGATGTGAAAAAACTGCTGACAAAAGCAAGCAAAAATAACATGAGAGAAAAGAGAGAAAGAATCTAACTGGTCACAGACTGATTATATTACCAAAGCTAGCCTTCCTGGCTCAGGTATGGACAGGCACCCATCAGTGTCTACAGGGTGCTCAAACTGGACGCCAAAACCTGGCTGAGAAGGGAGGCCCACAGGTCCCATAGACCAGAGCTAGTGAGTTTAAAGCTAGTTTTAGTGTATCACTGCTACTTTGTTTGTTGTATGTGTGTCACTGTTAAATAAAAGTATTTTGGCATGAAACTAGCCAAATGCACTGCACTGAATGCGGGAGGTCTTGTGGATGCAAAATACACCTCTGATATTGATGGTGTGGTATACACTCTAAAAAAATGATTTTTCATCAGGGTGTAAAGGATCTATTTTTCTCACGCTTTCTCACACTCACACTGCAGAGGGTTCCCAAGAAATGAAGAATGATCAATAGTTAAAAGAATCATTTAATCTATACCTAAATTTGAACTCTAAATACACTGATCCTATTATTGCTTAAAAAACTAAAGGCAAAGAATCATGTAGGATTTAGATACCTCCATGGCTGAAAATATTCTTATTTAAACAAATCTTTCATGGTTTACCTCTATGCTTTTGCAAGAAGAAAACCCTTAAGGAAATAAATTTCAGGAATATTTAATAAAATTACTTTGATGAAGAGCCTTATTAGGCAGGCTGAGGTTTGGTATCTGCCTACCTATATTGCTATTCGGTAGCAAATAATCAAATTAATAATCTCTTGTTCATGGCTAATAACATTGATGAATTTTCATCTTCATCTTTGCAGACAGATTAAGGCTGACAGAAATGTGCAGTTCCAGCAAGTTTTAACTGTGAGATGTCAGTAGACTCACAAATTCTGGATTTAGACTATTAAAGATAGGCATTCTTAAAAAAAAAAAATAAATAGACCCTTTCAGTTAAATCAAATAGTTTTCATTACTACTATAGCAATTTAGCTGAAGAAAGAGGTAAGCATCTGCTGTTATTCAGAACCCCTATTCTCTAGAGCCCCTAAGCCTTATATTATCAGTGGGGAAACAATTGCAATGCGTCATCCTAGAAATAAGGTTATTTATTTCTTGTACGGGATAGAAAGTAATGTTTTGCAGCTGCCAGATACAGATACATATATATATATATGTACTGCAGCTGAGCGTTGTTACAATGTCAGGTTGAAATGCAGCATGTACCATCCCTTCCTGTGCTTTCCTTTGGGAAGCATCTCTGGTGCATGGGCTGAAAGACGACCACTGCCTCTTAGCTTGTCCCCTGGTTGTCCACCTCTGGAGCTTCTGAAGGAAACTACCCTGGCAGGAATCCGAGTGCTGTAAGCAGTCTGACCTGTTGTGATATGCGAGTGTAGGGAGAACAAGGGCAGGATATTGATCTGAGCATATCAAGACCCATTTACTCTTAATCTGCACTGGTTACTTGTTCTTGCTAGAATTTGTAACATATACTCCTATCATGCGCTAATTTTAGACCTATGCTTTGTTTTGACAAATCACAAACAGGAGACTCAAAATGTTGTCACTAACACTAAGTGGATTCTGTGGCTATGGTAATATGAATGGAAAATCAGTGCATTGTATTTTACCCAGATTTCCTGCAGCAAACAGAATCCCATTACACTCATTTCAATGAACATAATTTAGATTCTTGGACAGGTCCTTTATTTCGAGTTTTCTCCCTGTGAGCAATATGATACAACTCATCTGTGTTAAGCAAAATATTCTTTGTTTAGCCTGTGCCTGTTTATTATCTAGTCCTTTCACCACCTGATATCTCTCTCTCTGCAGTTAGATCTGTGTCTTTTTATAAATGATTCTTTACCAAAACAAGTCTAAACCTATTTCAGCAGGGTCTTTATCTGCAGTGACCGATGACCTGATGGCTTACTGTATCTAATACCAATGTTGGGCATTACTCTGAAACTGAATTTCTAAACACTGGAAGACCTCCTTATACAAACAACACAGTTGCATTTTTTCTTACAGATTCTGCCAGTGAAGGCCTTTGCCAGCCTTCATCCCCCTGTTTTCCTCCTCTGTCGTCTCTTTCTAGCTGAAACTTGCATCAAGCTGAATATTGAAAAGATGCGATGCTTGAAAGGATTTAGGGAGATGCCTGAAACTACAGAAATAGAATAGAAATATGTATGAGAACCACCCATTCCTGCAGATGCAGAAAGCATCCTGCTTCTCTGCTATAGCAAGGGAATAGATGTACCCACCTCTTATCAGAAGGTGTCACTATTGCCTCTGGCCTTCTCTGTGCAGCAGGGCTGAACAAACGAAAGCCCATGGGTCATTCATGAAGTTTACTTTTGCCCTACTAAAACGGCTTTCAACACCTGCACATATGGCTGCAATATTTAGTAAAATATTTCTGGATACCAGTTGGTCTGCGGGAGATGTATAACATCACTATTTCCGAACAGTAGAACAAGGTGGGGGTGTTGGTGGTTGGGGTGAGAAGGCTGGATTTAACAGTGCTGAATATGCTTTTTATACTACTGACTTTTAAGCTGCCAGGGCATAAAAAATATTTTAAGTCTAGTTTAGCTATCTTTTATCTGTCAAATACTAACCATGCGCACATGCAGTATTTAATTTCTAGGTGCTGAGAACCAGTTATGACTGCCTCCAAAAACTTGTGAAATTGTGCCAAAATACATTTGCACCCAAAATGTCTGCTCCTTATGTTCTCGCTAAATCCTTCTGACATTGTTATCTGCAGTTCAGGGAAAGGGAAGGAAAGAGATAAAAGAAGATTTTTCCAAAACCTACAAAGTATATAAAATACAGGGCAACCAAATCCAGCCACATTCCCAGCTGAGTGGTGCAAAGGGGCCTCTGAGGAGGTGAAGCACTGTATCTCTACCAGGTGAAATGGAAAGGTCTGGGAACTCTTCACTCTAGGAATACTTCATTGAAGCCTCCCAGTAATCAAGCAGTTTTGCTATCAGTTTTTTTCATAGCCTTCTTCTTGTTGGAAACATTACATGTAGGTCTACTATACTTTGTCAAGCCCAACCTCTTCACATACCATTTAAATAATTTTTAAAAAATTATATATTAACAAGGCTAAATGCATAAAGGTTTTGGATGGACTTCATGTTTACATCAACCTTAAAGTAGCAAAATTTGCTATGTTTCACTGCGATTTTTAATGATTATATAAGATATTAAAATAAGTCCTTGCATTCACTTGTGCTCAATAATACTTCTGCACTGAATTAATTGTTTAAGGAAACAAATGAAGCAGAAGGAGTTTGTTATATAGACATTTTGACTTTGCATAACTTCTTCTCTTCCAAATCTTCATCAGACTATTTCTAAAACCTAAGAGAATTTTCAGTGAATTGCACGTTAAACATTGGGATTTTCTTATCATGGTTTGCATGTTTTCAATTAAAAGCCTTACTCTATTGCCACTGGAGTAATTGGCAAAATTCCCATCACCTTCAGTGGCTCTAAAGTGAAGCCTAAATATTTCTACTATGCTAGATTGAGAAAGGTATTTTGACGTTTTTGACCTCCTCAGGTAAACAGTCACCAAAGAAAACTGTCCCGAACCCAACAACTACCAAAAAAAAAAAAAAAATAGTTTTAGGCAAATGACAGTAAATTTTTGTTTTATGCTCTGTTTCTTGAAGCAACTAGCATCTGGTGCTTCAAATACTTCATTAATTATATTTAGCCAACAGCATTATGCAACACATATACTGAGGCACAGAAATTTTTCCTTCATTCTTTCAATAATCAGTTTATGCCTTGGAGTAAAATATATTATTATTTTTAAGTTTAGTTCATGTAAGAAAAATCATGTATATGCATAAAATCATTTAGCTCATCTAATACTAGAAGTTAGAAGGTTGGACATTCTCTTCCTGCAAGACTGAATCCCAAAAGATGACTCTGGAAAAAGACTCAGGTCTTTCCTTGGTTTTGTTCCAGCCCTGCAAGGGGAAATCTGCTCTCTCTATACAGTGATAAGAAGTGGAACTTCAGTAACCCAGATGTTAGTAGGGATGCTCCTCCCCACCCACCTGGCAGGCAGTTCCCTGAGAAAAGGAAACAGCATTCAAACTTGTTTTTGTTTGCATACTATTGTGCTAAGCTGGAAGAACTTAAATGAAAGGTGCTCTTTGCAGGAGGTAGGCTTCAGAGATACCAGGAGAACAAGAAGAGACTGATTATTTTCTTATTATATCTACATAATCTTGGACCTCAAACACCAAGTTGCCCCTAAGTTTCCTGTGTGTTGTCATATGGCACATTGACCATACTGCCTTGCTAGTGACTGCAGCTCTTGCAGCCACAATAAGCTCCAAGCAAAGCAGCTAATGATTTTTCAGCAACAGTGACAAAAATGGATTTTGCTGTTTCATGGGACCAGCTTGACACTAATGTCATTAGGGGGCCTTGGAGAGAAGTTGTTGTTGGGGGAGAGAGAAAAAAGTAATGGCTTCTGTATCAGGGAAAAGGTAAAAGGTTCACTGTCTCTGGTCCAAGTTCTACTTTTGATATGGTACAGCAGGGTAACTTGTTCTGCGGCCACCACTGTAACACCCCCTCCCTTGCCGTGTTTCAGCTCAGGTCTAGTATGTCCCAGATGCATATCCTTGGCTGAGGCTGCTGAAGAAATTGTGCAGTTGTGCCAAAGAGCTGTGAAATGGTCTGTAGAGCAGACTCACATGAGATAAGAAAGGAAAATTGAAGAGGAAGGACTGTTGAGAGAGGGGTAAGTTGCAGCTCAAGGATTCAAGAGGCAAATCAGGAACATGAAAAGCAGAAATTATTACAAGGGGTTGGCAAGTCAGCCACACTGAGGATCAACACCAGAAAGCAGCAAGGACCGAGCCTTCACCTCCCGGAGGAGCTCTGCCTGACCTCCAGAGACATCATGATGAGCATACTAATGCTCCATACATGTAGTAGCTCCTCCTATTGGGTAATAGATCTCATAAATAATAAACCCATAAATAATTGCTTGATACTTTTAAGTAGTATATACGCCACTTACAAAGTCTGTTTGTGCATTGCTCAAGGTGCCCAAAGGGCTCCAAGGAGGGAGAGTTATAAGAGAAACCTTTTAGTTGCAGTGGCCTGCATGCCACACACCCCATCATTCCTCCTGACATCATCAGAATCAGCTCAGCTTTCCAGGGGGCAGCTGTGGGCAAAACAGACCACAGGACAGAATGTTGCTATCATCAGTTGCCTGCTGCCTTTGACAGCATCTGGCTCTGACCGTACCTTGCATGACCCTTGCTTTCAAGCTAGCTAGTCTGCATGCTGCTGGCAATGAGGAGGCTGGCTATCAGGCTAGCAGGGTTCCTTTGCATATGCCACCAGAGCTGTCCACTAGGCAATACCAGCATCATTACATTACAGCAAATGTTGCTCAAGCGCAAATTAATACATACCCCCTGCTCCATTTCCAGGACTCTATTTTGATAGATTAGATTAGATTAGATTAGATTAGATTAGATTAGATTAGATTAAATTAATAACACTTGGTGCTGAAAAACTGCAAGGATCCCTGAGCAAGTGAACAGGAGTAATAAAGGTTATGTACTGCTCAAGTAACTTGCTGAGGTACAGCTGACCTAAGGACGGACAGACAAACTGCAGGCTAAAGGAACCAACAGATCCTCTAATCTCTACCTAGGTACTAAACCTGCTGTCCTATTCTTGCTGTGATATGTTGCCTTCCTGTCTCAAATATCTCAGGTACATGTTTAACATAACTATTCTTGGGTAATAGCCTTAAAAGACTTGTGTTATTTATATGAATAAGGTTGTCATCTTGTTGTGATCCTAATCATCACATATAACTCTAAACAGTCTATTTTTTACTTAACATCTGTGTGAAGGGCTGCTTCCCACGCTACCTGCATGCTAACTGGCTAGAGTCCTACCATACTGGGGATGCTATTCTTACATAATTATCAACCTCAGCAGATGGTAGTTCAAGGAATAATGTTGGTTCATTAGTTATAAATTACAATAGATACTCACAAATTATTGAAAATCAAGGTATGCTTCTCTTATGCTAAATGACTAGCAACTTACATGTCCATTTTGGTGGCCTCTTTGCTATTTTCTTGTCAAAATGCTGAAATAGATCAATATAAAAGGGAGAATTGCTTACTACTACGTAAGGAACACATAAATTGACTGACAGTAGACTAATTTTCACACATTCCTCTTATTTTAACTCTACTGGACTACAACAGCAGAGGACAAGTAGGACAATACCCTTGTCTAGAAATTCAGGTGCCTGCTGTGTTTGGAATTGACTACATCTCTACAAATTTAATCAGTTTAACTCAGAACAGGTACCACTAGGAAAGATGAATACAGCAACACATTTGTTCAAGAAAACATTTCCTCTCCACTCACAGCCTTGAGCTTTATATCAAAAAGTACCCCACAGAAATATTGTAAGTGCAAAATCAAAACACCACAATCAAAACACAAACTAGGGAAAGCAGTGAAAAGTAAATATTTGAAGAAAGCTAGAATGTTGCTGTATTTTTTGTTTGTTTTGCTGGTGTTTTGTTTGTGGGTTGGGTTGGTTTGGTTTGGCTTTTTCTTCTTAGAATAACCTGAATACGGTTGATTAGTGCAATGGAAAAATACTTGAGAGAAAAACAAGTCATGACTTCCTCCCTTGAGTTCCCACAGTCTAACTGCTGAGCAGATCTATAATTGCACTTTATTGAACATGTGGTCAGGCTAATCAGGAACAAAAGAGCCCTAAGTGAGACTTTGACCTTTGCAAACTGGTCTACAAATTGTTTCAGTGCAGCTTTCAAATATATTGGGGAAGGGGAAAGACAAAGATAATTTTGTTTTAATATGCATTAACTACCAGCACAAATACTTAAGGGAGGAAATGTTCTCTTTTCTGAAAAGGCATTTCTACTTAATCAGCAATGAGAAGCCAAAACAAAATGTAAGAGAAAAGATAGGGAAGAAAGGAAAATAGAAAAGAAAGAGAACGTCTGCTCTGATATTGACCCTGAAACTCTGAGCTTCCCAATGTTCCAAGGTGGTTAACTAATGCTGTCAGTCATGGTGATACTGAGGGATTCAGGGAGGCCCATCGCAGTCAAATGTTCTGGGTGTCACACAAATCAAAGAGAGATAATATCAGAATTTTAGAGGGTATATAATAAAGAGGAGTGTAGTTACACAAAAAAGAACTACCAAAAATAACACAAAATAGAGAGCAAGTGAAAAGAGGATGCTGGGAAGGAAGCAAAACCCAGACAATTCTACAGGAAAAATTTTCACAACCCCTGTCCCTCAAATTCTTCCCTCAGTAGTTTCAAAAGCTGAAATTTTAAACTGTAAATGATGAAACATTTTAGCTATCTATATTTAATTAAAAACAAAAAAATTGTTCAAATGAAATGGAAAGATTTGCTAATATTTTTTAATGACTGACCTTCTGTATTCTCTCCTATAGAAAGGTATGGTACCCTGCTCATGATACCTGGTTGTAAAGGTAGGAGATTGGCAGCTGTGAAGCTTACATACCTTTTTTCAGTTCACTAATTTCGTCAAATACAGTGCTGTGGAAATCCAAACTGTTGCTATAAATGGAGCCACAGATACAGAGGAACACTTCTGAATGTATGGCCTGTACAGAGGTCATCTCCTCCACAGTGATTGCAGTCACACCCCAGACCTCTGGTTTTGGAAAACAATTCTTATTGCTTCTCAGAGTGAAGATCAAGGAATTTCAGTAGGTTGTTTAGACAGCTGTTGTCTCAGACTTTAAAATTTGTGGATCTGTTCAACCCACCAGTTACATAACCTATGTCATTACATTTATTACACATTGATATATAATCTGATTAATTTTCTTTGTAGACACATGGCAAAGCTTTTTTTTTCTACTTCATTTTCTTTCCAAAGAACACCCCCTCTTTCCATAGGTTCATGGACAAACAACCTTGCCAGAGATAGGTTCATTAGAATTTTAATTATTTTCTAATTGTATGATATTTCCTCTATTTTTTTTTCCTAACTGATGAGTTCCACATTTCCTCTTGACCTGGCTTTAAATCCACTATAATTATTTATATAATGGTACATTGCCTTAAAGTATTTACCAAGTTACAAGAGAATGTGTGTGTGTGACATACCCAAAGGGCTAATCTTAGTTGTAAAAGTGCATTACACATAACTGTTTCAAGTATTATTAAAAAAGTGTATTTTTGCTCTGGGCAACATTTTACAATTGTAAATAGCCTGCATGTCTTCAGATGTACACTCACTTGCACTCAGCATGTCTGCAGGGGAGGATAATCACTTTGGATGCACAATCACAACAGTTCCATCTACCAGAGAGCATGTACATGCACACATTTGAACAATGAACTTTGAACCTTAAAGGAAGTAAAATATACCATATAAATTCAAGCTTATGATGCAGTCAGATACAGTGCCTTTCAAAAATAAGGGCTGTCATTTCAACATGTTCTTTTTCATTTACCATGTCACTGGAGGGTTTTCGTACCTGTGAAACTGTGCACATTTCAAGTACATCTTATTTAATCCTGCAAATAAACATTGCTATACCTTCCTTGTTGCTTCTTATGTTTTCTATTGCTCTGTCCCTGTGAATGTAAAAATATGTGCTTCTTTTCCATGAATCCTGCTTACAGACAGTGGCCTGAATAATTTTAAACTGAAATTACGCAACCTGAAGTTTGTTGTCTGAGCAGGTCTCCAATTCCTGCTGCTGTTTATGAAACATATTTCTATTGGAATTCAGTAATTTGCCTGAGACCAGAATTTCTGTCAGATGGATACTTCTTTTCTGGGATAAAACTTGAAAAGTAGTCTGATTTTGCAGACTCTTTAAGGATTTGAATTAATCATTTTGAAACTCAGCATTATGTCAATCCCAGATGAATACTGCTCCCGCAGAAAGAAAAAAAAATCACCATGAATTGTGTGCTACTCTGGAAAGCTGTCAACTCCCATTCAACATCAACCAGGACTTGGGTGACCATAGATTAGGCTGGTGTTACCCTCCAGCTAAAGGAGTTAGTAGCTATTAAAGCTGAAACATCCTACCTTGCATTATAAAAGAGTATTTAGTATTTATTCAGCTATGGACAGCTTCTAAAACTAGTGTACAAAGACAGTAAACCTATAATGATCTTCCCATTTCTGAAAAGATCCTTCTTTTGTCTGATTACTTCTGGCACTGGTAAAAACAAAGCATTTATTTAATTATAACATTTAAAATAAAGATTCCATTGACTCTACTGTGTCTCACAAATTGCCTTTCATTCAGCAATCCAGGCAATGCTTAAAACACCATTAATAGGGAGTTTACAAGTGTAAAGGAGCATGCACTGAGGGCAGAAATTTGATTTTGGATGTATAATGTTTTCTCAGTTTTCAGTATGCATTCCTGCTTTATGTCCTCCATAACGACTTCTTCCTTTCAACCTGCAAAGGTCCTGCAGTGGGAAGCAATGTGCAAAGCACTAAATGGAGGGTATGAAAGAAATGCATAGACCAAGTAATGAAGGAAGGTTAATGTTCTGGTATTCCTCTCTTAGGATAAATCACTGAAACTGCCTTCCTCTTGGAAAGAATAACGGGTAGCAACAAATGTATGTTAAAACAGAGATAGCGCTGGAGTTAAACTATGGGAATTAGAGCATCTGTCCAAGGTCACATGAAGGGTTTGTGTCTTTTTCATCTTGTCTCTGATGGTGGCCAACAACAGGTGCCTGGGAGCAGTATGAAGCAGCATAAGCATACAGGGAGGGATATTCTCCCTGAACAGAGGAAACAGTCTAGCTTTCAGCAACCTTTGGCTGTGAGACATCCTCAAAGCACGGCACCAGTGACGTCTCAGAACAGGAGATATTCTTGGGGCACACACATTCAATTCAGACACCTCTTCTCATTAGTGAGATGATCTCCTGGACCTCCTTCTGCTTTGAACAGAGCTGGCAAGTCACACTTACCCACTGTATGCCGGGAATCCACTCTGTACTACAGTTCCTTAGCAGTTTCTCCACAGAAATCGAGTACCTGAAAGCTGACCACTTACCACAGCAGTCGCTGTGTAAAAAAATAGATTCAATATATTTGTACTTAGCTACTGAGTAGGTCTGGAGACAAATGAAATCAATAAACTACGGTTCCCTAATGTTCTCTGAATACTTTGCTAGGAAAGGTCAAAATCTTGAGCAGTTACATACCCTGCTTGCACTGGATCTCTGCTGAGATCTGAAAATGGGGTTGAAATCCTACTTATTTTTGCCTTTAGAAGTTGCTCCATTCAGGAGGCCCAGAATACACTTTTTAGGTCTAACATGCAGTACCTGGCCTAAACTGATGAGTCCAGTTTTAAGGCCACTGGCTCTGAATATAGTAAATTCAGACTTAGCTCTGAAAATATTCTGACCTGCATCACCTGCCTCCCAGATAAATGCTTTGGATGTAACTCCTCTGACTCCTTCCAACTAAAGCTATTCTGTTTTGTAGGGGTTCATAAAATACTTATTGGGCCAGGCAGAAGGCATGACCATAGTGTTTTACAGTTAGGATGCCCACTGGAGAGAAAGCAAGCATAGCTTTACAGGGCCCTACCATCACAGGGTATTGACTGCAGGTATGACTACTGAAAACAGAGAATATCCACTCAGGCTTCTGCTGCTGCTCAGTATTTATACTAAGTGATTTGACTGCTCTGCTTAGCATTTTTCTTTAATGTTTTCCTGACAGCAGTTAATTTTCACTTGCTAGCTTCATCTGGACGTGTCACTGTCCAGGACACAGGTTTCTGGTGTGTTATCCACTCCCTTCTGATTCAGGTGAAGCTGGGCTGCAGCTAAGGTTGTCTACATTCTCCATATTGGTCTATCCCTCAAATACCAAAAGGATTTAATACTTCCCACTGTATTAATGCTTGGTTGACCTTCAGTTGTCTCAGATATGTATTAGCTGTAAGGTTAGCACTAAAAAACTCAGCTTGCTTCTGCTGCTGTAAATTTCCTGCTTCAGTGCAGGTGTTAGACTGAGTTTGCGATGTAGATATACCTCCTGTCTCTAATGATATTTCTTCATAAGATGATACTAGGAAAATACTCTGATGTGTCTTCTGAGATGGAGAATTGAAAGGTCCTTTTTTATAATCCTTCAGATTAACTAACCCATTACTTACCCTTTGTCAGATTTTCTGTCCTTGTAAAAATAATTGACCAGTGATACATTCTGTAATCAAAGTTTGAATAGAAGGGATGTGTTTTACCAGTTTTTCTTGTTACTATGTTTCTAAACATTAATACTAACTGGCTTTTCCACATTGAACTGCTTTGTTTTCCGATTCCTCAGTTCTACAGAGTTTTGTGGAGCTCAGGTCCTTAACAAATTAAACAAAAAATTTCTGAAGATAGCAGAGTATAACTCTTCACAGGGCTGGTTTTAGAGCTGCTAAAAGCCTGAAAGGGAAAAGAGACAATGATTATCATAGGACAAGAGGTAACGGCCTCAAGCTGCGCCAGTGGAGATTTAGATTGGATATTAGGAGAAATTTCTTCACAGAGAGGGTTGCTCAGGTATTGGAACAGGCTGCCCAGGGCAGTGGTGGAACCACTGTCCCTGGAAGTGTTCAAAAACTGTGTAGATGAGGCTCTTAGTGATATGGTTTAGTGGTTGTCATAGCAGTCCTGGGGTAGTGGTTGGACTTGATCTTAGAGGTCTTTTCCAAACTAACTGATTCTATGATTAGCCAAAAAAACTCTCTAACCTAAACAAAAGAAGTGGAAAATGTTCTTGAAGGTCCTTCTTTGTGACATGCGGATTGCATAGTGCACTTCAGCCCTGAATCTAGTCTGTTGTTCTTTATGTTTTGCACTGTTATCTTTTTCTGTCCTTCACGGTCATGTTTCAAATGACCTTCACTTCTCCAGAGCATGGTGTTACTGTTGGGTTCTCTGATAGTTTTGTATTTTTGATGAACAGGAAAAGTCTCATATTCTCCAGAATGTACTACTGGACAACTATGTTGGTTTTATTAGGACAGTGATGTCAGGTGCTTTCAGCACCTCTTTTGTAAGTTTGTTGCCTCTTGCTTGCTTTTTTCGACTTCTGATTTCTACCTGTTCTTCAAACACCAAAGTTCATCCAATGCAATGCCAAACTGTGTGAGTTTACATGTCAGCATGTGATGTTGAAATGGGACCTCATGAAGACCGTGTGAACTGTTCTGTCTCATAGTTTGTTGTGTCTCTGCTGTTAGGTTTCCATTTTTTGGTCTGAAATTTCCCTGTGGAATTTTAGCACTTTGGGAAATGATATGTAGACATCTACAATCTAGGTATCTTCATCTGAGCTAGTCACTTCGGACTCTTCTTTTAGTTAATGAAGAGAAATAGGAGCTTTTAAGTCACCACTAATCTGATTTACTTTAGAGGACTTGTAGAAGATTAGGTGAGCTGCACTTTAGAAGTGCTTATTTCTCTGTATTGCCTAGAGGGAAAACTAGGTGAATTAGGTTAGTTTAATCCAAGTATTTATTACTTTTCTCTCTTCCTACCATAAAAGCAACAATTCCCACCAAACCTTCAAGAAACCTATGATTATTTTTTCTTGCAGGGCTTTTCTGTTATTTCATGCTCTTTCCTTCTCCTCCTTCCAATATTTTAGTGGAATTAGGATTTAAGAATATGTCCTCCCTGGGTTCTTCTCTGTTTCCTTGAGGCATGATATTTCTTCATCAGTTCTGTAGTTTTTGCTTCCTTTCTGCTGAAATCCAGTTGTGATTGCTGTAACTTCAAACACATTGCCTTCAAGTGCTGATTTTTTTCTTCAGTTCCAATCCTAGTTCATATTTCTATACCTTTCTCACTGCGTGATCTGTTCCTCAGTTCAAAATAGAATTTCCTAGAGGACAGTTCTGGTTTTAGATTTGCATTGTTCATTTTCTTTTCCAGCTTCTCTTTAATCGCCAAATTTATATGCATTTTGGCATGGAAGGGCTGTGACAGCTGCTGTTTGTTGCCTTCCTGTGTGATCTTGATTCTTAGACAGAGGATCTGAATTTCATGTTCATGCAAATGTGGTTTATCCATTTTTTTTTTTTTTTTTTGCTATGACATCTGAAAAGTTCTGTGTTTTATTATGTTGGAATGAGAACAACAAGAAAAGAAAACATGATTTGGCCAACAATATCCAAGTCCCAGTTCTCTTTCCATATTGTTATATGTTTCTTTGACATGACACTCGTCACAAAGAGTAAGTGGCTGGTATTCAGCTAATTTCTCTCTGAATGCAAATTATTTTCGTCCTGCTCTCCTCATTGGGATAATGACTGACAAACTATTTTTAAGAAAAGGAATATATTGCCTTTATTCCTATCTGTATACTGTGTTCTCTATAAAGTATGAACTCATGAGCACCACCTCCTCTAAGTGCATACCTTAAAGCTGCCTGAGGAGCTGAGATTCTTCTTTTGTAAGCACTTTTTATCTGCAGCAACTCCATCTGATGTCAGGGGTTTCAGATTTATATTTTTCTCTGTTTTGTCATGATCTATGACCTCTTTGCCAGGGCTGAGTTGCTTTTTCAAAGACATCAATTTTAGATTTGACAGCCATGAAGTAGATGAATAGGACAGGGCTGGGAGGAGTGTGAGGGTCTTACCCTACATCCACGGGAGGGAGGGGATAGGACAGTGATTTCTTGTGCCAGGAAAGCTAAGAAGGCAATGGAGGAGCTGCCTGGCAGGCTGATCATGGGAGGAGAGTGAATTTCAATTAGAAAAAAAAGGACACAGTGGTGGGAAACAGATCACTTGGGCATAGTAGTAACACTTTTGATACCAGAAACTGGTTTAATCACAGTCAGACTGTGGTTTGATCACAGTCCTGATCTTGGTTTTTTTAAATACTGTTTACACAAGTCAATAACCAACTTGGATTATTTTTTTCTTCTTGGTGCTGAAATTAAATTCCAAATCATTGGCTTCCAGAGACCAGCTTTCACCAGCAGCTTTCATGCAGTGTGAAGAATCATAAAAATCTCTATTAGTCATCTTAGTTGGACAGCCAACCTTGACCAGTTCTGGAATGAGCTATATTATGGCTATACTTTACAGCAGAGCTCTCAGGCATGTAAGAAATAAAAGGTCAAGTTAGTTACTCCAAACAGATGAGAAATCAAACTTGCATAGGCAAAGCCCTGTATGACAGAGAGAATTACTGAGTTATCAGGTTCAGTCCCTTTTCTGACAATATTGAGAGAAAAAGTTTGAATAGGTGACAAACTTTAGGAAAGAATTCTAAATTTAAGCCTAAGCAGTGATAAAAATAGGCCAGAATTACAAAAATTAGTTTCTGATTCTGAAACCCAAGTTCTTCCAGCAATATTGCAAGTAGCTTTTCCTAGGTGCTGCATGGCCTTAAGCTGCTGGGTCATGCATGGCCATTATAGTGATACGGGCAGGAATAGTAATGGTATTGTAATGGTCCCAAGAGAGATATAGGTGATTTAACTGGGATTTCCCAGGAGATCCCTTTTAGCAAGGCACATCCTTTCTTTACCTCCTGAGAACAGAGGAGGGGCCATTACTCATGTAAGAATCTGGCTTCTCATCATCTGTTTTATCCCTTTTGGCACAGTCTTCGTATGTTTGTAAATGGACCCTCTTTAAAGTAGCTGGCCTCTGCAGAGGACAAGTGAGAGTTTGCTCCTTGGGAAGAATATGTATGTTTCAAGTGAAGGCAGTGGCACTGGTATTTCTTCAAATTCATCTATCTGATAATGGTCAGTCGCAGAAGGCATCTCTGTTCCCTGTTCTCACTTGCAGTTGTGGAGGCTTACTGCTGAGGCCTATGACAGTGCCAGTCTTTGTGAAGAAAAAGTATATATATATATAAAAGGAAAAACAGATGAAAAATTAGAACATTTGTCATGAAATTTTTCACAAAAATGTGTCCCTTACATCAATTTCCTTTTTAATTTCAAATTTTATGGCCAACTCCAACATCAACAGCTAAGTCATTCTTTGTGTAGAGCTGTTTACCTTCTGTCTTGTTTCTTTTTCCATTGAAATAAATCTTAGATTGAATAATTTGAAAGGATAAAGTTTAACATTTTTTGACAACTTGAGTACTTAAGGGTCCTTACTCTAGCAGCTGAAAGTAGTAGAGCATTGTATCTTTTGGGCTGACAGACAAAAAATTTGTTACTATATATTAACACAATTAAATATATGAGAAGTAAAATAACTGCCTCTTTGCAATAACACTTCTCAAAGGATGAGTGGTACACATGAGCAATATAATTTTCAGAGACAGTCTTCCAAACAATTACCTCTTGACTAGCTAAATTCTGGCATGTTACTTCTGCTGGAGATTCACAGAAGGTGGGGGCAATAAGACACAAACACTTAGAACCCTTAAGTATAAAGGATTGTATCAGATTGAAATTCTGTGGGAAAGCTAAAAAGATTAAAGCATGTAAGGCTCCTTCCCACCTAAAGTTGAAAGAAAACTTCAGAAGCAGAAATCAGCTATTTTCTACCCATGCCTTAACCTTTCGAAGCATGGAGGGCATTCATCCAACATTTGTACTTTCTTTGTTACGCCTTCCTTTTCAATTATATTGAATTTTCATAATGCTACACAATAACATTTCTTTAGCCTCAGCTTTCTTATAACAATTTCATTCTTCCAGAAAAAAAACCAAAACACTGATACAGTGGAAAGGTACCAGCAAGGCCTTATACCACCAGCTCTGAGCTCAGGAACATGTTCAGTGGAAAAACACAGCATTTGGCTGTAGAAACACAAAGCAGGTGGCTATAGGTCAGTTCACATTCTTGTCATCCCAAATTACCTTAACAAGTAATTCCACAGTGCTTAGTTTCTCAGCACGTTCCATCTATAATGTCACCAACTGGACTTTGGGCACCAAGTAGTTCAGCTTCAGGTTATTGCCATCAGCTAGAGTCGTCTGCCACCTGGCCAAATTTTAAGCAGCTTATAATTCCCTTTTAAATAGCAAGTCTACTCGGAAATGAAGCACAAGCTCTTTCTTCTTCCACACAGGCACCGTTGTATTCTTCTGTAGATCCAAGTACATCATTGGTATAAAATAAAAAAGAATAATAATCAATTGTGTTATGCAAGTAAATTAAGAAACACACCCCTGAATATTTCCATTCTTCAGAAGGAATCATAAGGCTATGCACCTAGAGTGTTAAAGGAAATCATTAATATGTTTGGATGCTGCAACCGAATGTCAGAAATAACAACATCCAAAGCCATTCTCCTACTGCTCTCCCTTATTATCTTTCCACCTCTCCTTCCCTACTGAGAATTAGGACTAATCCAGAAAGTAAAATGATAACAAAGATAAGTATTCCTCTGCTCATTGTGAAAATGCATGCAGTGTAACCTCTGCCAACAGTGCCACCTCTTTTCAACTTGTTTTACTCTAAGTGCAACCACTAAAGACTACTTTCATCTATTAAAATTTAGAACAAAGAAAGAACAGTCTTCATAACTATTAACCTCAACTCCTCTTAGATTTTGCTCATTTTCCTAAGCAGAGCACCTGTGCAGTAAAGCAGCTCATCAGCATTGTGCAGTAAAAGGCATATTGTAGCATGTAATGTATTATGGCTTGCTACTATGGCATATCTTAGTGTCTTCAAGAACAAATGGGAACAGTTGGGTGTAGATCACTAAACAACTATCTAGTCATAGGGCGTCTAATTACCAGTGTGCACTTAATGGAAACCAGTGACCTAAGGCAAAGAAGTCTTACTCAACATCCTGACCCTTCTTGCTCACCCTCCCACTTAGTGGTTTGGTCCCTACCCTTCATCAGTAGTTCAGGGAAAAGAGGGGATTTAGCCTTTCTTTGCCCACAGCCATCTGTGTTTTCTTGGATTTTATGGAGGGCAAGCTGTTTCTCAGTTGACTTACAAAGGTATTTATCTTCTGATCTGATTCTGCTGAAATATTCCACTTCTTCCTTTGGACCTGAAAAAAAGTAGTCAATTCAAACTTTCAGGTCTTCTGTGCATATTTGTTCCCTGCCTATCAGAGAAAGAGAAAGGAAAATCCTGCAAACATACTGCAAACAGCTGGAGAGGAAAACTGAAAGCTTGGTGAGAGAGACTGGCAGTATTAATGTTCTTATTCTAACACAAAACTTCTCAGGGGTTGCTAATGACATGTTAACCTACCACTGACCAGCTAATTTTCTTTAGTTTCTCCAATCTTTCCTTCCCTGGCACATAAACCCTTGTTCCATTACTATTTTCATTTTTATTTTCTCTGTTCTTTTATCTGTCTTAAGTTTCTCAGGGTATTTATTTGTTTGCTTTTAAGATTATGAGGTCCTGGAGCACAAGCAAGAAGTTCCTGTGTGTACAAAGCATTCAGCACTGCTGGCAAATGTGAGCAGTAACAGTGATAAGAGCTGGTAAGAACACTTTGAACCGATCATTTCATGTCAGGAAAAACTTTTTGCTCAAAACAAAGAATGCTCTATGAACTTGCTTTTAATGGCTTTGCCCATAGACATGTTTCTGAGGTGTGTGAGTATCCAGTAACAGACTGAGTCAGAAACCTTGTCTTTCCTATCTCAAAACGGATACTTCAACACAGCTCCATTTTGAGATTTTTTTTTTTTTTTAGTTTGCAAGTAACCTTCTTCCCAGACTTAAAAAAAATCCTCAAAGTTTTCACAAAATTTACATTTTCCTGTCAGATCTGAATAATACTTATAAGTAAGCAAGTGACTGTTTTTGACTGATGCATAATTCTGACCTGATTTAGTCTTTTTGTCTGGCTTTTCAACTATTATCTAACATTCTGCTCATAGTCTACTTATTAGACCATGTATTTTCTAAGAACCTTGATAAGACCTCTTTGACTAGTTCTTTTAAATGATTCACATTTTCCCTCGCATTGGCTTTGCACTGTTCTGGAACAGGTAAGAGGCCTTTTGATTTCTTGGTTGAAATCCTGAGTCCTTTGAACTTAATAGCATGCCTGTGCTCAGTTTCAGTACAGCCACAGCTTTACCCTTTATTATCTCTCTTTCTCCTCTTAGGAAAGTGGTGATCATTCCTACTTATTTACCTGTGGCTATTTATTGCATGATGAAAGCTCTTTCCAGAGCCAAAGTAGAGGCCATTTTACACAATCACACATACCAGGGATACTCAGTGTACTGTGACAACATTAAATCATCCTTTCCTCTGCAGTGTATAAGGCATATATTGCTGAGGACCTGGAAGTGTAGGGACAACATGCGTTACTTAAGAGTACACCACAATTCACTCCCAGGAGTTGTGAAAGTCTGAACAAAACCTTAACTGTGTATTAATCTTAATAGTCTAGTTTGTTTTCCTGACTGTGAGAGAAAAGAGCTCATTTAAGAGGTTTCCTTATTCACTGGAATCCATTGTATTTGCATGCATAAAACATTGGCAGTCACATAACCCTCCATTCCCACACAAAGCAACAGGATTTACCTGCTTACTTGTGCCTTTTAGGAAAGCAAGCTAATTGAAAGGCTTGCTGTACAGTCCCATACAGCTTGTTAGAGGCATTCCTCTTTGCCTATTCTTGTCCCTTCACTATGGTTCACTTCCCCTTCATCTGCATCAGCACAACCACATGGTTACTATGCTAGGAACTGGGTTAAGAATATAATTCACATTATCATAAAAATTTAGGAAGGGAACAGGTATCAGGACTGTCTTAAATCCAGATAATTTTACCTTCCTGAGCTTACGGTGCATCCCCATTAACAGTTGCACAAGCATAGTTGAGGATGTTTGCTAGACTAGTTTGGCAGGATCAGAGGGAGAAACTCCTGCAACAGTTTCATCACCAAGCAATCTAAGAAGGTTTTTTAAATAAAAATACCAAATAATCTTAGGCATAAAAATTAATGAGAGCTGGAAAAATTGTTCTTTTTGGTTTGGTTTCCATCAACCATACATATAATGCTGTTTCTGGTTTCCTTCCTTACAGTACTATTACAAGTTTTAATTTACAAAATGTTTGCAATACACTTTGAGATGCCAAGATAGAAGGCAAAATCTGTACTGTTATAAAGAATAAGCAACTATAAAGGTGCAAATTCTTTAGAAATGATGCACATAAACTTCCATGAAGCTGTTTAATACAGCACTAAACAGAGTTTCATTCTTTATGCCTGCATGTGAGCTATGTAGCTTGTTATGACATCATTTATTTCATCTGCACATGCATCTACCCTTTATGTAAAATGTACATTTGCTTAAAATAAACCTGACCTGTCACTGACTCACTGTTAAAACCAGAAAGTTTGAAAATATGTTGACATGTTCAGCTCTTTGCAAATAAACAAACAAACAAATAAGCAGGAAGAAAAAGTTGTGTGATTTGCAGACTTTGATTGGTGTTAAAGAGCTGTTCATTGTGCAGCATTACTATGTAGCCCTTGCATTGCCCTCTGGCCAGCAGTCAGAGCAAACAGATTCTTCTAACTTCTGCTTCACTGCATCTGTTCCAAGTTCCGCCATGCACAGAAAATTAGTACTCTTGAAATAAAATAAAAAAATGTAAAAAAGTGGAACAGGTGTTCAGGTCAATAGTTTCATTTTAAATATTGATGCAGAAAATTTCCTTCTTCCTCCTTTCCAGATAATAAAACTTAACCAGTGCTTCACCAGACTGTTAGACTTTCCCTGAGTAATGTTTTGATCCTTAAACGAACATACAGAAATCTGTTTCCCTGTGTCCAATTTTTCAAAACATATTGGGAGGGTTTTTTTGAAAGCTGTAAAAATATATATGACTAAATGAATCATGTTATTTAAAGGTGAACAGCAAAGCTATTTTAATTAGCTATGACTCAATAGAAGCAAACCTTCACAGACTTGGATATTAAAAATAGACCTACCGTATGATCATGGTATGCTTAACGTTTTACAAGGATACAAACTCAGACTAAGATCAAGGCTGTCTTATCTAGATGCCTAGTTTAAATCCTGTTTTAACAAAACTTGCATCTGTGGATAACCAATGAGGGATCTTAATCTCCCATGTTGACCACCCTATTTCCTGCACAAAGTAGACTCACCTGTAGACCTGAGATAGAAATTCCTACTTTGGGGACCTCCTTGTCTACTTTAGCTATTTTGGGAGCAGTGCCTCTTTAGAGAGATCAAGGATGTTTAAATCAGAAACCTGTTTTTCACCAAGATCTTACAGGATGAACGGCAAATTGCTAATCCAGTCTACTCAGCCTTTTCTGAAGACAGCCATTAATGAAAAGAGTGATGCTACATTTTCAATACTGGCCTCAAGGATTAGAGCACTTGGCCAACATTGTGAATCCCAGATATCAGGACATCCCCTCAGAGCAGTGAGCAAGCATCTGCCATTACTCACAAGGAAGCTCTAGCCTCCAGCATGAATGCATGGTCTCTCCAGAGCTCTTCTTGTCATAGACAAAATGGCACTGCATGTAGCAGGACCACTATGAGGCCAGTCAAGCAACAGGTACAAATGAACCTTGTTTGGGAACAAGGGAAAACTAAGGCTCTTGGCACTTTATGATTTTTGTTTTGCAGCCAGTTGTGTGTTAAGACAAAATTTATTTCCATGCAGGATGTTTTTATTCCCTGCCAGGTCAACAACCATTCATCTTAAACCCGGGAAAGTTTTAACTTCAGGAAGGGTGAAGCTGTGGGTGTGATGTAGGTCAGTTTAAGCCTGGATCATAGCAGAATTTTTAGTGGGTGACAAGCAACTGCATGGCCAGTGCAAGCTCCTGAGGCTCAGGTTCACCCAAAGACCTTTGAGATAAATAGGCAAATGTCCAACAAATTCAGGTGGTGGAGGTTACAGGGCCGGAAAACAGGCATCTTTGATTGCCTTCGAGGGATTGCTCATTTTAAGGCTTCCAGATCCTACTTTCATCCTATTGTAAATGAATCCAGAGACTAAAATATCTGAGAAGCAGCTCACAAGCAATAATGCACTACTGGGTAGAGATCCCACAGATGATTTTGGCTGACCAAGTCAAGCCAAGCTACTTTTTTCCAAAGGCAATTGGGTTACCTTGGTTCATTATCCCTGCTGAAGAATCACTTTGTACAACAATACCACTTTGGTTGTAGACTTTGGTTGGGTGGAGTTAGGGCAAAGCGTCTTTACACAATTTCACACTGGCTGTGTGGGTGAACTAAGATCCTGACTTAAAGGAAAAGTAATTTTTGATGTTCCTAGTGAATCACTGACTTTAACAATGACAGCTACCTTGTGCACCCTGTCAGCCTGAAGTTACACTGTGAAATCACTGTAACTTTCAATATTGCAGCCCAAATTCTGGCTACAGCAAGACACAGCCCTGGTGTACAGAGTAGGAAATTTGGCCCCATGTCCTTCTCTGTGGGAAGACTGAGTTTTGTCCTTGTGAAACTGTTGGCAAAACTCCTAAGGCAAGGTAGAGTAAGCACAGAGCTGCACCATCTACTGCTGGACTGCTCTGTACCCAGATTCATTATCTGAAACCAGGATCCAAATAAGGCGAAAGGACACCAGAAAGCTAGTGCAGGAGAACTAATAGAAAATAGGGAGGAAAAAGAAAAAAGGAGCATTAAATCCTCAGTCTTAAAAGTAATTGTGTGCTTGTCTCCGGGATGGAGGGAAGTGTAGCACATGTAAAACTCACTTCCCTCAAACAAGCAGCTTTATATTTCTCAGACCGGTTTTGTGACTAAACAACCGATTAGTGAGATTTAGGTTAAAATCCCTGTTTTTCTTAATTTGGGGAAGGACCTGAAACTGTTGCCTCCCTGTTTTATACAAGTGCCTCAACCATTAGATTTAGGGATATTCACACTGCTAAGTAAATAATATTTAAAAGTAACAACTGTTAAATATTTAAATAAAAGAAAGAGATGCCGAAATCAGAATAATCCAGGACACAGATATATCTGGATTTTAGCTTTTGTTTCAAACCAGCCATGTTAACAAGTAAATTCATATATTAAACTATTCAGGTATGCAGCTTGAAGGAGGGTACACATCACATAGCAACCAGGACTTCTGTGTTTTCTAAAAGGCTTGGTCTGGTTGTGCCATTTTGAAAACTGCTCTACTCCATCAATGCAATAATCAAGAGAATATTGAGTTTCATAATCTAACTGGGTTTACATTACAACTGAGTACTGCCAGAGCTTGTGCATTATATGATAAGCTAGGTGGCAGAAACAGAGCTGTCATTAGGAAAGGGTCAACATGTAAGTATCAAAGTGTGTTACTCCAGGATTATGTAGTAGCTGACAATGTATGCAACTAATTTTATTTACTAATTTTGTTAGCTCAGCAATTTTTAATATTTATTCTAGGAAATCTGAGAGAAGCAAATTTCTTAACACAGTCTGATTCTGTTCTTCCAATAAAGCCTAAGGTTATGCCAAAATTTACAGCTGTGGAGGTTTTCTTCTGCCAGTTCCCATTACAGTTTTATAATCAGCCTTGTCTTTTTTCTTACCATGTTATCCTTTGATGATAGCCTTTGTCTTCTCAGATTAATTTTTTTTTGGTGCTAATTACACACACAGTTCTTTTCAGCCTGCCAAAACAGTCTATGGAATTGAAAGGAAGCATCAGGCTCATTGGCATTATGGAAATTATGGCCTCAGACAACTGCATCCCATCTGTAAACTTACCTGAAAACTACCCTTTCCCTTGTCCCAGACCTGAATGCTTACTAAATGTTACAGATCACCTTCCTCCGACATTCAGCGGCTTTCTGCTTCTGAACGTATATTTATTCCTGGGAGATTATAACTGTCCTTTTCTGTTAAATCTTAAATATGGATGACTTCACACTTTATCATCCTGATTTATTCACTACCAATGCAAACTCGACATAGTTAAAAAAAATGAGTTTCTTATTTTCCACATGCATATTCATTAGCAGGTGGAAAGGATCATACACAATCACAGTGCTTACTGAGGCAATTTGCCTGCATCTGCCCACTATTTAATGTTTCAGGTCACCTGTCCTTTAGAATTATTTCTGTCACTGCTGTAGCACAGAGCACTCTGCTTCTCCAGATACCATCCATACAAGTGATGAAAGAGCGGCTTTTCCAGAGCAAGGAAGAGGCCCAAAGGAAGGAAATGATTTTCCAAAATAAAAAAGTATTTAAATCTATGCTAGAGATCAGAGGAGAACTTGGGGCAAAAGATCGACAGTGACACTGCCATGCCTGGTCCACTCCACATTGGGAACACCGGAGGCAGTTCTGCCATCTGTATTTCCAGGTGGGAATATGGAGTAGGAATAAGGGACATTAGGGGAAAAATACATGGTGCTGGAGAACTGAAAGTGTGTTGTGGGTAAGAATGATAACAAATTGCTTGGGCAGATGGAGTGAGCTTTTCCCAGAGAGGAAAGGAGAGAGGGGGCACTTTTACTGTTTAGCACAAAACAGGACCTTTGATGTCAAACTGCTTTGGGCACTTCTTTAATGTCCAACTTGTCTAAAGCCAGGCATTTCCAGCTCTTCACGAGGAGAATTTAAAGACTGCATTATGTTGCACAAATGTGGTACCTCCAATTCCATCTTCCTGTGTATTTTATTGCTCTTAAAAGTCCACTGGTTTTAGTGGAACTACACTGCCACAGAAGTGGAATAACTCAGGACTTGATGGTGTCAGAAAAGCTATTCACCATACACGCTGTACTATGTCAACTTTTGTGTGTGCTATTTTGGTACCTGCATGCTGAAAAGTAATTATAGCACACCTTTTCTCTAATTGTTTTCATGACTTCCACTTAAGTTAGAATCTATCACTCACAATAAGAGTAAGCATTAAAAACATAATCACAGAGAAAAAAACAGACCCTTTGCTCTTCACTCATTCAGAAGTGATTTCCTGTGTTCCTTGTAATGGGGGAAAATGTTCTTTCTCAGTTGTAATGGGAACAAATTTACTAGACTATTTACAGCACACCTGTTAACTTGCTGTGCCAAGAAATCTTTTGGAGAAAGAAATTGTTTCAGAGATCCTAATTTTAGTTCACTGGTGTTTCTTTCTGAACTTCTTTGCTGTACAGTACAGATTTTCTTCATAATCACATTTCTAATAGGTTTGGATGTGGGCAAGGTGATGTCACCATATTTTTGATTGGACTCCCAAAATTTAATAGTTGTTAACCCACCACATTTCCTGCTTCAGGGAGCAATTATATTTAATGGAGCAGTAATCCTGACATTCTCAAATCGGATTGCCAATCAGTTTCTTGTAATTGGATTAGCAGCATAGTCTGGGGTGGAAGATCCTCTGACAATTTACCTATTTATACTTATACTTCCTCCCTATGTTTCACAATCTGATTATTTATATTTACACAGTTGGCTTGAGGTTTCCTAATGAGATGTCACCCCAATTTCACTGTTTACTGTTTATACTAGTCTAATTTTCCTTACTCGTCTCTGCACAGCTAAAAGGTGAGTAGAGGGATTCTCAGGAATAATCACTGGACCTGACAGACTTCAAATACCACCACACAGGGTCTCTTTACAAGTGCCAACAAACTACTTCATAACTTTTTGAATTTTTTTTTTCCTTCAGAACACAAAGGTACCATCTCTGGCTAAGCAATCCCTCATAATGCTGCTTTATAGGCCTTTTCTGAACTTTGTTAGTTTTTGTTTTCTTACTGGTAGCAAAGGTTTCTGATAAAATCCTTCTGCAGATCTGCAGGGAACTGCTTTTCTCTTCTGAAAGCCTTGAACGGTTCCTTCCGACCTGAAGCACTAAGGGCCAGCCAACTTTTGGAGATGACTTTCCTCATGTTTATTGCAGGTGTTGCGTATCTGAGCAGATCCTATAGAACAAACTGTACCTTTCTAGCATACACCATGGTAGCTATCTAACTGACTATGTTATTCTTACAAATGACATTTTGAATTCCTGTAGATTTCTGAAAATTGTTTTGTCTTCATAGAAGTTTCTATTTGGCACTGACCTATTTCAAATGAAAGTCTCTCCTCACCTTGGGGTGAAAGAACTACTGCAAACCCAATAAGAAAGTATATCCTGAGATCTACTAAAGAACAAAGAATTCTTAGCTTGAATAATTTTTGCTTTCCACTGACAAATGGACCTTTGCAGAGGTTTATTACAAAGCTGACTTATTTGCAATGGATTCATTGGAATATTAACCACTTGACCTATTTTATACAGTCACTACTCTAGCTGGCAACAGGTTGACCTGAAAACACCTGTGAGAATTACCAGTGGAGCTGAGGCACATGGTAAAATTTATGGTAAGTGACCTGGGACTTTGCAAAACACTTTAGAATATTAGCTAATGCATTATGCTTATTGTTTTACTAAAAAACTGGGGTCAGCAGAGGCCAGTGACATTTTGCGTGACTGCAGTAGCTGTAAAGGACAAACCATGAAAGACAGTGTTACAGCCTTTTCTAATATGCAGCAGGTCTTGACTAGAACTGTATGAACAAGTTCCCAGTACTGATGAAATCAGACAAGAGGTAAATATTAACCCAAGGGAGCAAAATCAGTAATTTCAGGTTTGCTTGCTGTCTGTATTTTGGCAAAGGACAAAGGTCTGAATCTGGACTGAAATACATTTATGTTGGGAGCTGTATATATGCAGAGAAAGAAAGCTTCTGTCTCAAGAATCTAGCCTTGCAGGCTAGATTGCAGGCTGTTACAGTGACCAGAATTTCCTAGCTGAATTATTTTCTTACAGCAGAAAATATGCCTGTCTTAGACAGTTCTGCGTAAGACTATTAGAGCTAGTGACTTACTATTACATAGGTTGTTTTTGTCTGAACTCCCACTCTACTTTCAGTATTTCATTTCTCTGAATGCCTTGTTGATCTCCATTTATTCAATTTAGGATTTAAAATACCTTTGAGACAGTTATTTTAGAGATTGAGTTATGTTTTGCTTTGGTTCTATAGAGCTTTATAAAATATGTGCAATAAGAACAAGCACTGTTGTTTCAAAACACTGATGCCAAAAGAGATGACATTACTGTGGGAGTACAGCCTCTTCCAAGCTAATAGTGACCAGCTGCTATCACTTCTCCTGGAGAGACACTTTACTGAGTGTTCTACAAGATGCAGGCCTGGCATGTCAAAAGCCCATTAGTGGGTTCACCTGCTATCAGCAAGGAGGCATAGTGAATTTGGCCATGGAAGGCAGTGGGTCCAGGGCTTTAGGAGGGGTTGGGTTCTTGTGTGTCATCACTCAGGTGAGGTAGGTGCAATTCTCTCAATTAGTGTCAACAACTTGTGATTTGGATATTAAACCTATCCTAACTCTGGTGTTGGTGTCCAAGAATGTGCTTTCTGCTGCTCCTATGATATGTGAGGGTGCATAAATACAGAAAAAAAAATAGCATTATGTGAAAAGGAGAGAACTGGGTGAGACATCTGCTTCATGCCTTACTGGAAAGAATTTCACTCACTACTAACTCACCTGCCTTAGAGCCTGTACAGTCGAACACACATCAAAGAGAAAATTCTTATGACAAGGTCAGGTAGGCTGACATCAATATGAATTGTTTCAGGACAAAGTCTTCACAGACAAGATTATTTAGACCCATCTGCCTGGTAGTCATATACAGAGTGACCACAATTACAGTTCACCACTGGCTGGTAAAGACAGGAATGCTTCCATGAGGGTGTTTCAGCTCCAGCACATCTAATAGTGATCCCCACACTAAAATTTGCTTACTATTTTTGTCAACAACAGGGTTTTTTCCTAGTACTTTATCTGATGATAAGTTCTTTAAGCAAACAACACCTTTTATCCCTAATGAAATGCATAATGCTGTCTCACTTTGTTTTTAAAAGAAGCCTGTTTCTTCTTTGTTAGTATCTGGTGCAATGTTGCTTCTTTGTCTCATAGCTCACTCTCTCCCCATTAAGAGCAGCATGCCAGCCTTTCATAGTGTTTTTAAATCATAGATTTGCAACTCTCAAAGAAAAGAAAATAGCCTGTTGGGAATGAATAGAATGGTTATCTGCTTTGACATGAATTTCCTGCTTTATTTGAAGTCTATTTATAAAAATATATAAAGCAAACACAGAATTTAAAGTGAAATTCTGGCTTTTGACTTTGAGTCAATATTTTCTAGCATTTCCTGAACAGGAGACTGTTTTTTTCTCCTGCCCCTTCTTTGTCTTCACCTGAAAAACGGCTTTTATAAAATGCTATTCTGCATATTTTAATGCCTGATGTAATCAAAGAAATGCATAGAAGTAGTAATTGAGCTCACTCAGTTAAGTCTCTGTATACAGAACTGCTGTCTGGATCCCAAGTGCTGTCACAGCAAAAATGCTGCATCAGTGACAGTTTTCCCATTTGATCTGCTCACAATGGGTAATTGTACTTCTGTCCTGGTGGGCTTACTAAAAATGTCTCCTACCATACGTTGACAGATAAGAGAACATGCTGTAATCCCCATTCTTTGTACAAGGAGCTGCTTGCCACTTTGACAGACAGAATGAACTCCAGGGTCCCAAAACCACATTATGATTGTTTAGCTGGTCACTGCTTTGGATCCATTTCCTGAACTATCAGTATTTTTTCACTATCATTTTCAGCACTCATCTACCAAAAATATTGTGTTATTAATAAAGCAAAGAAGTTCTTAGAGGAGTAAAAAATGGTTTTGCTATCTATTCTCTGTGACTTGACGCCAATCCTCTCAGAAGCCTTAAGTAGTTAGGCTTTCTTTCGATTCAAGATGTTGTGTGTAGAAAAGACTCAATGGGCTACATCCAAAACATTATTATCAGCCTAATCTGGAAACTAACTCTCTAAATCCCAAACAGTACTCCTGAATATGAGTGTGCAGTGTCCAAAATGCCCTGGGGGAATTTACGTTCCTTATGCACCTTTTCCCAATATTTGATTTCCCTGGTACACCTTTATCTTATCAGGTCAAAAAGAGCAGTACTAAATTAAATCAGGCTTTATTTTCCAGTCATCTCAGGGCACAGTTTTGCTGTGGGATCAAGTCTTATAGAGATTATCAGCATAGCAGTGCAAATCTGTGATCTTTACAAAATGAAGTGGGAGGTGTCTCTCAAAAGAGAAAAAGAAAACAAAGTCTGAGGAAATGCTTAATACAACAACAGAGTGACTGTAAGACTTTGTTTAATTCTGTCACCTGCTGAGGGCATTCAGACCCAGCACCTTGTCGGTTCTTCTCAAAGCTGCCTTAACCACAAGAATGGAGGTTAACTTCTGGTGCATGGTCTGTGTATGTGTACGGCTCTGCAGCTGTGGGTGTGCTTTGGGGTGAAGGAGGAGGAGCACTGGTTGTCACACTGTGAAGAAATACAGGAATAGCCTTTCTCTTGCTGATCAGGATACCCTTGAAGGACAGGTAGGCTAGTTTCCTAGCACAGGAATGCATTATTTTTTCTAATTATATAATGAAAACAAAAATTTGAATGCCTGGATACTCAGTCCTTGTGTGTAAATGGGCAGAATATTTCCTTCTACTGCTGGGTCTCAAAAAGAAAGACAGGTTTCTCCTCCATTTGTGAAAGAAGTTTTGAAAGGAGCTGGAAGCCTTCCCTCAGAGGAGGGTTTAAAGCTACAAATAAAGGTGAGAGTGTGGTGTCTCTAAACTGTTATGAGAGTCTGTAATTAGGCCATATGCTTGGTGCTTCTTATTAAAAAGCTTTAATCATTGCCTCATATTTAGGTTTCTCTTTCCTAAACATATAAGGGGCTTTTTTTTTTTTTTAAGCTTCCTTACAGGTGCCTGGATGTACCTAGTATTAAATAATACTAAGTAATACCTAAGTATTAAAATGAAACCCAAGAAGCTCAAATGGTTCCACTCTGGAGCCAAGCACTTTCAAACTGGAGACAGTAAGCCTGGCATCATAGTGTCTAAACTCCTTATTCAACTCGGTTTTATTTTAGTTGGCATGTGGTCTGACTCATAGGTCTATGACTTGAACTGGTTCTGTATTGAAATTTCAGATTGACAATGACATTACTGAGACAACATATTCAGTCTCAAAATAGCATATGTGTGGGGAAAATACTGTTTGAGAAGGCTATTTTTATATTAAAACCTTTTTCTCTCCATCTTTTTTTATTTTTTTTGAAACAACAAAAAAATCACTAAAAAAGATAAATTTTCATGTTTCATCGTAACAGTCATATCTGAATTAATTTTATGGTTTTGCTCTACCTTTCTTTTTCAACAGGAAAAAATGCATGTTTATATGGAGAAAAAAAAAAAAAGAAAAAAAAGAAGTGGTCATCCAGGTATTTTCTTGCCAACTCTTTCTTCCATACCTGGAATTTTAGTTCCAAAAATCTTTAAATATAATTTCTACAGACTAAATATTCAACTGATTGATATGTTGCTTAGAATTCTTTTAATCTTCTGCCTTGGTATCTTTCATGTGTTCATAATGTCAGCAAGTCAGACAAAAGAAGTCAGACTGCATCTTAGTTGTAATATTTGCTAGAAGAAGAAAGACCCAGCCTTACAGAGCCAGTTGCATTAAAATTCATTAGATTACCATTGGCCTGAAAAAAAAAATCACCTAAGCAGTCTCACTTTGGGAACAGAAGTCCTTGCTGTCAAATCTCCGTAACTGCAATCTCGTCACTGGCAGGTAAAGCCAATTATATTTCTGCTCAAGTCTAATTCTTCTGCTTTCTCAGGGAACAAAGGAAGGGTTCAAGCGCCTGCCTACCTAACAATGACCACAACGGATCATTAAGGTCACCCACCTATGGGGGTACTTCTAAACTTAACTTTCAGGACAAATAGGAAAGTGCATAATGGATGTAAATCTCTGTAAAACAGATGATCCTGGACAGAAGGCAGACTCAACTGCAGTCTGTATTTAGATGGTATTTAAGAGGATCAGACCCCAGCCAGACTCGTGAGGAAAACTACACATTTGGTCTAGTATCTTTGAAAAGCTCTTATGTGTTATTAGACCCTGGGATTAGAAATTATATGAATTACACAGCAAAGGAATAAGAATCTGCAGCAAGAAGCAATTCACAACAAATAGGTAGTAGCTATTCTGTATCACATTTGATGGCCCAAAAGAGAAATGAAGTATAATCCAGAAGGTGATAAGTGAACAAACACAATTGATTCATAGGAAGAGGAGGAGGGAGATGGGTCAGAACGTTGCTATTGACTTTGTTGTGTTACACCAGGGAATGGAGGCTGAATGAAAAATGTTTAGCTTGAATCTGAGCTGCCAGTCTCAATAGTTTGATTAAAAATAAAAACTATTGCATCATGACATGCAGTATTCTCAATCTACTATTCCCAATGAAAAAGCATTTTATGTAGCTGCACTGCATTACATTTCAGATATAATAGATTATGTCTAGTTTTAGGCTATATAAATAGGCCTGGTAAATGACTGGTTACAGAGGAGCTGATATATGGTATTGCAGAGAAGGAAATAAAAGATGGGGGAAAATACAAACATCTGGATTATCTAATATGAGATAGGAAACTCACTAATGACCAAGTGTTATTTCTGGGATCTGGTATTATTTGTAATTTTTAAGTTCTAGAATTTCCTACTAAACATCAACTACAAAAGTATCTGTTTTCTACAGTGAAGTACCACAACAGCACAGAAAGAAGATTGCTTTCTCAATTCAAAGGGGTAAATTTAATTAATTGATATAAAACTGTATTTTTAAGAAAATTCATTTTCTCAAATGACTAAGTATTACAGAATTGTTGCCAGGATGATTCATTTCTATCATGTAGATAATACATCCAAATTTGTTAGATTTTACTGAAGATGCTATGAATTAACACCTCAGGGTTATGATATTTAATTAGGTGAGCATCAATATTAATAACCAGCTGTGACTGTCATCTACACTTCATCTGGTTTAATACCGTATACTATATTGCACTGAAAAATGTATGTATACAGTTGAAAAGGTAGGAAGGAAAGCAGTGGGACTTGGAAGAAAACACATTGGAAACATCAATTGATTGCTAATTAGACTCCCCAAAAATCCAATATCTGCAATGATTAATGTGCTTTTAACAATAGAAACGAATGAGTCATGTTGGCATACACAGTTTTGTTTAAGGGTAAAATTAATCTTTAAGGGGGAAATTTTTTATTGCGCTTTTCCCCCTTTCTTCCCTGATTGAGATGGAGCATTCTGAATGTCATTCGAACCACATTTTATTCTTACTTGGTGTTGATTAGCCTGATCTAACATTCTGGTAATATATTTAACTTCCATGTAAAGGTTCAGTTATTCCAGGTGGCAGGAGATTTACCTATCATCATTTTCGCTAGGCATTGAGAGCAAATCTTAGCTGGCCATATACTAAACTTCTCAGAACAGAGCCATTTGCTGTTATATTTGCAGGAAAGACACTGGAGGAAGTAATTTGTGAACTCAGGAGCAAGACCTGGTTGAACAACCGAAATATTCAAAGTCATTAAGGTGGCCACAAATGTTTCTTCCGGATGAAACTTCTTAACCCTACAAAAAGTCAGCACGGCACTGTTGAAGCCCTTGTAGTGACACTGCAGTTTGCTTGAGCTTCCCAGAAGAACCACTGAAAGAGTCTCCACACTGACACATAATAAATATGGAATGCAGCAGGGTCAGAAGAAGGGTTAGCACAGTTATATTTACAGAGACACAGGGATCCAATGACTATAACCATGTGGTGTGGATGGGTAGCAGCTGCTGCTCCAGCACAGACTGTCAGCAGTCCAGCTGACAGCTCCGATCCTGGGCAAGATGCTAGCTTCTGCAGCCTGACAGATTCTTCTTCTGCTCCTGAGATACAAACTTGCTATCATCCACTGGCAAATCATGGATTTCACAAAGTGCCTCATACTTTTTCAGAATGAGGGGGATAAAGTGCTATAGCCAAAAAAGGTGCCTAAAGAGAGCTGCAAGTGAGATACTTTGGTGCCAGCCCTGCAAGTACATAAGCTTTATAGGCTCCATACTTTGCTAAAATGTTCTTTGACCACTCTCAGCTGTTTTAGCATACCTGGACAAGTTCTACAGCTGTCACAGGACAGCAGTTTGGCATTGATTTCCTGCCAAAACCTGAAAGACATTTACAAGCTAGTTGTTTCTTCACCTAAATGGTCTGTGGACTTGATATTATAGGTTGCCCCAAGAATAAGAAGTGCACATCTTCAAGAGAAGTGGCTTTTCCTGTAAAGGATATAATTTTCTAAGATTTTGTTTGTTTAGCTTTTAGTTTGGTTGGTTTCATTGTTTGGGTTTTTTCTTTTTGGTGGTGGGCAGGGCAGGGCTTTAATACAAGCACAGAAGAGGCAAGTATTGCTTATATTACACAATAATTACAGTTCTTGTAGTAAAAGTACTTAAGCCTATTTTTCGTTTCATAACAGTGAACACCTGAACAGTGAATATGGTTTATTCAAAGCAGAACAGACATTCTAGCTCCTCAAATCAAAAAGAGTCTGAGAACAGCTGAGGAAGGAAGAAGCCTCTAAAAATCTTCTAGTCCTCCCACTGATCAGAGCAGGGTCACCTACAGCATGTTTCTCAAGGCCATGTCCAGTCAAGTTTTAAGTATCTCCAAGGATGGAGGCTTCATAACCTCTCTGGGTAACTGTGCCACTGCACTGCTACCCTGACAGTTAAAAACAGTGTTTTCTTACTTTCAGAAAGAACCTCCTGTGTTCAGTTTGTGTTGGTTACCTCCTGTCCTGTCACTGGGCACCATTGAAAAGAGCCCGTCTCTGTAATCCTTGCTTAGTACCATTAGGTATTTGTACACATTGGTAAGATCCCTTGAGCCTTCTCTTCTCCAGGCCAAAGAATCACAGCTACCTCAGCCTTTCCTCATATCAAATGCTCTATGCCTTAATCATTTTTGTGGCTCTTCACTGGATCTGCTTGACTATCTCTCTGTCTCTCTTGTAGTGGGGAGCCCAGGAATAGACTCAGCACTCTAGATATGTCTTACCAGGACTGATAGAAGGGAAGGATCACCTCTCTTGATCCTCTGGTGACACTTCCTAGTATAGCCCTGGTTGCTGTTGGCCTTAGTTGCTATGGAATGTATTGCTGGCTTGTTGTCCGTGAGGACTCAGCTCTTTTCTCACAAAGCTGGTTTCTGGTCAGTCACCCTGCAGCATACACTGGTGCATAAGCTTATTCATGTCCAGGTACAGGCTTTGTGTTTTCCATTGGTGAACTTCATGAAGTTCCTGTTGGCCATATCTCCAGCCCATCAAGGTCCCTCTGAATAACAAGACAGCCATCTGTCATATCAGCCACTCCCCTCCCAGTCTTGTATCACCTACAAACCTGCTGAGGGTGTACGTTTTCCCATCATCCAGGTGCCTAATAAAAATGTTAAAATGTATTTATCACAGTATTGACCCCTACAGTACACCACCAGCGACTGGCTTCAAGCTGGACTCTGCTGTTGATCACAACCTTCTGAGGTCAGTGGTTATTTTCAGTCCACTTCAGTGTCCATTTATTTATTCTGTACTTTGTCAATCAATTTGTTTATGAGGGTGCTAAAGGAGATAATATCCAATGTTGAAATCATTGCTGAATTCAAGACAAACAGTATCCATTGCTTTCCCTTCATTCACTAAGCTAGTAATTTCACCACAGAAGGCTATTAAGTTGTTCAAGCATGATTTCCCTTTTGTAAATCCATGCTGTCTACTCTCAATTGCCTTCTAGCTCTTAATATCTTTGGAGATGGTTTTCAGGAGGATTTGCTCCATTACCTTCCCAGGGATCAAAGTGAGGCTGAAAAACCTCACCTTAAAGGTTAAACCAAAATTGCAACTGAGGAAATTCTGGTACGTGGCGTATAGAGCACTCATTGAGATGGCTCCTGGGTAATAGAGCTGCTGCATTGCCCTTCATCTAAGCCAGCAGAAGAATCACAGTGCAGGACTGAGTGTCTCTGAGGGTGGCCACTGAGGATCACGTTTGGCAGGTACAAGACTATGGCTGCCTTTCTAGTCTCTGACAAATTGGGAACTTAGCTTTGGCAGGCCCATTGAAGTGCTACAAACAGTGCAGCAACTGGGATTTAATAGGGCTTATGAGTCTGACACTTTTTTGGTGTTGGGGCTTCAGTTTTAATAGTTTCCTCTCCCTGTTTCTCAGGAAAATTGTGAGAAAAAAACTTTCCTTTTTGCTTCAAAGAACAAGAAAGCGAAGGCACTGCTACTAAAAGTGCTGTAGAAGAGAGGGCAGATGGGGTGTTCCAAGCATTTGGTGTGACATCACACCTCCACAACTTCTAGCATGGCCTTCAGTGCTGGGAGTGCTGGTGTCAAATGCAGGATATGGAGTTCACTGCTGGGATATAGCCTATAATCAGTGTAAGTTAGGTGTTTCAGCCCTGGAAAGTCCTACTGTTGGTCCCTGTTTATGGCAGAACCACCAACTAAGTGACTGTGTTTAAAAGAGTGTGGGAAAAGAATACAAATCATCCAATAAGGGGAGCATCAAGCACCTCAGTGCATTGGAGAAACACTAGGGAACTAAAACAGAAAAATATTGAAGGAGAACAAACGCCTATCATCTTTGTGGTTAGTTTGTTACATGCTGAGTGTATTTATATGTAATACTCATATCACCAAAAGTAACCATTACTTTGTAGTGCCATGCTGTGAAACATGTCCTCCAGCAAGTGACTGCCCTGAAAATGATGTTACAGCATCAGTGTATCAATTGCTTTATTGCTCCACAGTGTCGTTTTCAGCAGCCTGTGCTTCTGGGAGCAAAACAAGGCACCACTTTCTTGCCAAGAGTGTTCTTGTAAGAATCTACCAGTATAGTTAGAGGCTGGCAAGCAATTTCCATTCTCAGGTGGATAATAGCCACCTTGCTGCTTCAGATCTTTTATTCTCTACACTGCAAGTACTTGCAGTTCTCTCTGCAAGCAAATAGATCTTCTTCTCTGTATTTAAAAGTATGGGTGATTGGCTAATAATGTTGAAGTGTAAACCATGCTTGAATCAACAAACAGGGGTAGATCTACTGCTTCTTGAGGGAGGAGTAACATATGTTTACTGTCTGGCTACAGTCACAGTTGATTAAATCATTTGCTGATGCAGAATAGATAGCACTATATAAGCACTAAAGATCCTTAGGGTTGGTTTTGTTTAATCATGCAGGGTACAATATCATCTATTGCATTAAACTATGAGATGCCTGAAATCCTTAAAGTATGCTTTCTGCCCCTCATTTTGTGTATAGAATCATCATAGAAGTCATCCATTTCCTTCAAGTAAAGAAGAAAAAACAAAAGCAAAACAACAACCCAACCCCTGTCCCCTGCAACTTTAAGCCTGGTTTTCATAAGGAAAATCTGGACTTTTAAAACTCAACTTTATATATTTTACTTAAGTATCCAAGAATTAAAGTATTTTTACATTAAATATTTCCTATTTACCCAACAAGCAGTTTAAAAGTAAAGCAAGAAAATATTTTTGCAGAACATCTGTTTTTGCTGTACACCTTATACTACTGTCAGACAATTCAAAGTCATTCTTACAGGTCTTACTGAAAGGCTATAAAAAGCACTAAACCTTGAGAACTTACACATCCCAAGGCTCTTCCCTCAAAGATTTGCAATTAAACTAACACGTATCTCATTTAACCAGGTAGGTGACAAAAGCACAGGTCATGCAATTTTGTCCTAATGTGCATTCCCAGAACTGCCTGAGAACATGGTGGTTGTATCCCAGGGACAGAGTTAGTGAGACATGAAAGAGAAAAGAGGCTTGATGGATTTATCTGGAAAGTGTTCATAAGGGTACTGATACTTCATAAAGGACTGAAAAAGTCAACGTGCCACTGAACAAAGGCAAATAAAACTGCTGATGCCAAAATCTATTGGAGAAAGGTTTACTCTTATAACAAAATGTGAAAAAGAAACCCAAGTCATTCATTCTTGACTGACTGAGGGGGTAAACTAAGGCAGCAGCTGGGTCCAATGATACTTCTCTTTTAAATGTGACTTATCTCCTCAGTTATGTAGGTGTCTCAGCCAGGCATAATTTGCTGCATTTCCCCTTCAGCTCATGCTGGAACTCCAGCACAGGAGAAAAATTTCCAGGTCCTGTGGGACCTGCTTGATTGTTCACATGGGACAAGCTCTGGCTAGAAGGAGAGGAGGATGTCAGTGTGCCGGAGCTGGAGGCCTGCAACTTCCTCCCAGATGCTGAGCTGCTCAGGCTCTCAGGTAGACATTTCATCACATATTGCACAGCCAATCTGCCAAGTGATCCTGAACCACCATGGAGAGCTGAGGTGGTCAAGTGCTTCCCAATAACATACTTGCCCTGGTCTGCCCCTGAGGAACAGCACGCTCTTGGGCAGCTATTCACCATTCAGCAGGCAGTCTGGATGACCAATCCAATTTCCAGGGGTCTAGGAAGCTACTTGCAACTCAGACGGGGTGACATAAGCAGGTGGCATAGCTTGCTCAGCAGAAACAGAACAATTTTTCCCCTCCCTCTGAGACCTGATGGTCCCCTCAGGGGCAAGATACTGCTCCATAGTGGGTGCCCATTCTTGACGCAGGGTATCAGAGACTAATATCTCACATCCTCAGTTACTCTTGTTAATCTTGCCCTGAGTCTGGAGGATTATGAGCTTTTGGACTCCATCATCCAAATTGGTTACCTTATGAAATTTATGTCAGGGTTGTAGCAATAGCAACACCTCAGTGTTCCCTAGGAAAGGACCAAGTGAGGTGAAGAGGGTGAGACAGTGGGAATTCATAGAAATGTGGGGAATGGAGAAGAGCATAAAAAAAATCCCTTGGTGAACTGGTTTCCAGGTTTTTCTGCCTCTTTACAATGAGCGTGGATAGCTCCAGCCATTTTTAGTGGCAGCGGATGCAAATAGCACAGCTGGAAGTCTGTTCCAGATTAAAACACATAAAATTTTGTTGTGAACTAATTTTCTAAGATCCCATTATAGTGTATTGGGTTTGCATGACAAGGATTTGGTAGCGGGGGAGTCTACTGGGGTTGCTTTGTGAGAAGTTGCTGGAAGTTTCCCCCATGTCCAACAGAGCCAATACCAGCCAGCTACAAGACAGAACCGCTGTGGGCCAAGGCCGAGCCCACCAGAGATGGTGGTGAAACCTCTGGAATAACGTATTTAAGAAAGGAAAAAGTTACTGCGCAATGGCAACTGCAGCCAGGAGAGAAGAGTGAAAGTATGTGAGAGCAAAGCTCTGCAGGCACCCAGGTCAGTGCAGAAGGAGAGGACGAGGTGCTCCAGGCACCTGAGCAGAGATTCCCCTGCAGCTTGTGGTGCAGCCCATGGAGAGGCAGCTTGTGCCCCTGCAGCCGATGGAGGTCCATGGTGGAGCAGGAGGATGCCTGAAGGAGGCCGTGACCCTATGGTCATGCTGGAGGAGGCTCCTGGCAGGACCTGTGGCGTCGTGGAGATTGAAGCCCACACTGGAGCAGGTTTGCTGCAGGACTTGCGACCTCACAGGGGACCCAGGCTGTAGCAGTCTGCTCCTGAAGGGCTGCACCCATGGAAGGGACCCATGCTGGAGCAGTGTGTGAAGAGCTGCAGCCCATGGGAAGGACTGACGTTGGAGAAGTTCATGGAGAATTGTCTTCCATGGAAGGGACTCCCCACTGGATCAGGCGAAGAGTGTGAGGAGTCCTCCCCTGCAGGGGAAGGAGCAGCAGACAATGTTTGATGAACTGACTAACTACTAAGGGGAACCCCCATTCCCCATCCCACTGTGCTGCTCAGAGGGAGGAGATAGAGAACTCAGGAGTAAAGTTGAACTGATGAGGAAGGGAGGTATGGGGAGAAGGAGCTTTTAAGATTTGGGTTTATTTCTCAATTAAAAAAACCAAACAAACAAAAAAAATACCTGACTGGTTATTCTAGTCAGATTTAATTGATAATAAATTAAACTAATTTCCCCAAGTCGAGTCTGTTTTGCCTGTCACAGTAACTGGTGAGTGATCTCTCCCTGTCATTATCTCAACCCATGGGCCTTTTGTTATATTTTCTTTCCCTGTCCTGGAGGGGAGTGATAGAGCAGCTTTGGTGGGCATGTGGTATCCAGCCATGGTCAACCTACTTCACCATTATAGCCAGTGGAGATCTAGCCAGTACGGTATGTGAAGGCTAAGGAGCAGTTTGCTCTCTGGTTTCTCAGGCTGAGATGGATCGGTTTACGCGTGGTGGACTGTATTGACTAGATCACCTTTGCCTATACTGGGTGCCTCAGGAGCTCACTCACAGGTAGATACTGATGCACACTTGAACATACGTGTCTTTAGGGAGGGGGAATTTATTCCCATGTCTCAAGTTTAGAGAGCTGGACTGGAAGGGTACTGGCATGCAGGGGTAGTCAAAGGGTTTGTGTAACAAAGAAATGGGGAGAGGCTGTAAAAGGACTGTGGTGGTAAACCTGTCCACTCTCTGGAGACTTGTTCAGCATGTCATTCTGCATCCAGTATGCAAACGCACATACACATATGCATATATCCACACATGAATAAATAGTCTCTATGGAGCTATATGTGTTTTCCCATTGAAAGAATGCAAACTGTGCAGATAATAATTTATGAACTATCCAACCCACTTTTGAGAACTGGTCCACAGAATACGGCAAGAGCTGAGTCCAGAGAGAGTACTTATGACTGAGATTATAACCCAATGAAAATGGACGTTTGTAATACAAATACTGTTAGATGTTTTAACTGTGGCTTTGCCAAGCGATGCCTGGGAGGCTAATCTGATTCTCATTTAAAGCAATGGAAAGCTTCCCACAGACTTCAGTGGTTTTAGGATCAGACTTGCAATGCCTGTGCGTTAAACATCCATTTATCTCTCTGTTGTTCTGAATCAGTCGAAAGTCTACAATACCAAATTCGTTTTAACTGCTAGACCTGGGGGAGCAAAGTATTTTCAGCATAGCATGCAGGGAGTGATATGAACAGCTTCCATTAACACTAAGGAGCAAATAGTGTGTAATTCTGTATATGTTACAAAAACTTTCCCTCATAAAATGTACTGCATTACACATAAAAAATGTTCCTGCTATTTTCAGTTCCTAGATATTTATTAGACATTTCTACCACCAGCCATTTCTTTGTGCAGAATGGTATATCTGTTTTGGGGAATAGCATATTGACACATAAATTTTGTCCAAAATAAGCAAGAACCATATTTTAAACACAAGGCCTATTTAAGTAATAGACCATAGATTTAAATCTTCGACTTTGTGAAGGGAAAATGAATTGTACTTTTTCCTTTTCATTCTATAATGCAAGTGTTTAATTGTTTCAGCAGAACTGATGATAGGCAAGTAAAGGCAACACATTTTATGTAGTTCTTCCCAGAATGAACAAAAGATGTCTAAATAGAATTTAAAATGGAAAATTATACACATAAATTCACAAGCTTTCCCTTTTGATATCAAATCTTTTACCAGCTTTTCTTTTATAACATTCCCTGAGATGCTATGTTTTTCTTTTCAGTACAACAAAATACTAAAGGCTTGTGGGAGTAGGGTGAATAGGAGTTTTGTCAAAATTACTTATGAATAATTTTTTTTCTAGTATGTGGAGTAGAGTACCCCATTTTTGGTCAGAAGTAATTCCAGATTTCTGTTATGACTTCTGGTACATCATAGAAAACTGTGTGGTCAACAAGCTATTCATTACTTATAAAAAAGCAGCATATAAACTGTTAAAATGGAAGTATCTAGTGCATTTGGAGGCTAATATATTTCAAATGCTCTCAGCAGAACCCTATGATGAACAAGGCTGATGTATTTTGATCCTGTTTTTCTGCATGACATCCACTAACAAGTAATAGCTCAGCAAGCAGATCTGAACTCTTTCAGACCAAGTAATATCAGCCAGGTCATTCATCCATGTTCATCATTTCTGTCAAGGGGAAGAGGATACTTCATTATCTGAGAACTTTTTAATGGTCACTTCCAATACAGCTGCTGTGCCAGGGCAGCATTTCTTCTTACTCATCTTCAACTTCAAGCTGACAGACATTCATAGAGAGAGGCTTCTGTGATTATCTTTTCTCTATAATAGCCACTGTAGGTTTCAATTTGGGTTGGGTTTTAGATTTTTTTGTATTTCTAAACATCTTTATATCTTTTTTTCTAAACATCTATTATATCTTTTTATAAGAGATAAGTCTTCATTTTTGAACATAACTCTGCACAACTTCTCTGTCTGTATTAATGGGTATTTTTGCAAGTTCCAATTGAGCAATTTTCCACAAAATAGATCATCAAAAGAAAGAGTTCTGCTAGGCTTTCTTTATTCTTGGACTTTCTCTCCTACAAAGTAAATAGAAAATCCTATTTATGGTACGGTCATGTCGAGTGGGAAGCACGTAGCAGATTTTTGCAAGTCACTTTCTGAAACGAGTAATCTCTAACAAGCTCTATACTGAAAAATGCTCACCTAAACATGGTTAGATTTCTGATATGTTCAGTTTGCTTCAGAAATTCATTATACAAGCAGATCTCATCAGCTGTAAGTTGTTTTATCTGCACCTCCCACACTTTTGCTCTGGGCTCCATGGTCTGCATTGCTTCATAGGGCTGAACATCCCCTCTGTTCAGGTAGATATTAGTACAGTCTCCTCTTATGTAGTTCCACTGATAACTTTGAACATTGACGCGGTAAGTGATCACAGCACTGGCACTGTTATTTGGTAATTATGAGGAATAGAAACTCTGAAAATAAAAGGACTAAGCTGGCCAATACCTACCAGGAGTTAAGATAAAATGAACCCTTCATGCAGCTTGTTTTCCGGTGCATGAGCACAAAATTCCTTGCATCTGCTTCTGAAGCTCCAGTTCCTGTCAGTACTGGATTTTGTGATAGTCTTACTTTATTCCAGTATTGTTTTTCTCTTTTTTGGTCTGAGTTCTTACAAACTCCTTTTTCAGTATGCTGGCTTGAGATCACTTCATGAAGTGGTATCACACTCTGTGGCTGTCAAATATAACCTCTGCCATGAATTGTGTGCCTTTAAGAGGTGTGTTTAGTGACGGGAAAATTGTTTCTGTCCTGAGGGGGTTTCTCCAGCCTGACGGCTGAAACAGAGTGTGTAAGATGATACACATGAAGCTCATGACCTGGGACTTTCCCACCAGCAAGGTGCAAATATAGTAGAAAATTAAATATTAAAAAAAAAAAAAAAAAAGGAAAAGAAAAAAGGCACAGCAATGATGTGCAGTATTCTTCCAGAAACAAGATGATGCATGAACAATATGCCAACTGCTGTGTTTCTTGGATGGGACCCACCTTCCGCGCTAACCAGAGGGAACAAGTTTTGTTTGCCAAGCTATATACTCCCATATAAAGGGTAGAGTTAACAGGCCCTGGTGGAGTACCCAGCGTTGGAGCAGCAGCCCTGGAAAGCGATGGGCACTGAAGCTCACTGTTCCGAGCGCACCAGCCTCCACTGCTGGGTGATTGCTGCTGCCACACTGCATGGAGGACACGAAGGAAACCACAACTATTAAACTCAGACATGATCATCAAAACTAAACAAATATCCAGCAGAAGGATATATTCAGTTAAAAGAGATCTGCACTTGGGCAGGGAGCTTGAGAGCAGTCTGAGTTCTATGTTTGTGATATATGAATATGGTTAGGAACTGTCCCCTTCCTTGCCCTAAGCCTTTGCACATGCAAACAATAAAAGAAAAGTTGCATGTGAATTGCTGTGCCTTGCAGCCTCCATTCCGTTCCTCAGGATAGTCCCTTGTTGTTTTTCAGTTTTCAATTTGTCAGTCCCTACGAGAATCTTTCCACCTCTGATGGCTTCAGAAAACCTCTTATCCTGCCTACACGCAAGATCAGCCAGTGAGAAAACATACTAAATATTTCTGAAGCACTTTGAATGGTATCTTCTTTGGGATTGCATCTGTAATATATGACCCTCCCTGTTACAATTTACTTCACAATGACGGTATTTTTAATTTGCTCTCAAACAAGCCCAGAGAGCATTTTCTTGTCTATTATTCACCACAGTCTACTCGGTACCACCTCAATAAAATGCCAAAATACTTGTAGTGGTTAAAGTGCTCATTCTGTTCAGGGTCTTGAGCTCCGTCACATTAGCTGAATGCTTGAGCATATGTTCACATCCTCTTGAATCACACTGTTATTTAAATAACATCTGTAATTTCACAAAGTCTTTTCTACTACCTTTAAAAATCACTCAGATTTAAAATACTGACATGGGGGTCAGCTTTATTCCTAGCATGACTCCTCTCTAATCGTTGAAACTACCCCAGAGACGAATTTGGGTCAAGGTCTTTTCTTCACACCATTTTCTTTAATAGCTCTATTACTTCTGTATATGCATGGTATTAGAAATATCTCAGAATTAATCATTTCTGAAATAACCATAGTTCTTTCACAGAAGAGATGTCCTGGAACCCTGCATTTACTAAGACATTATGTATAGCTAACTAGCCATTTTTTCTAGTTGTCTGACCAATTAATCAAGTAAATCACTCATTGCTATGCTTTTCTGAAACTCATAAAAGATAATGCACACAAAAATGGACAAGATATTAGATTTCATTTAGCTTCTAGTTTATTGCCTACTTAATAAGAGAATGTAAATAAGAAACCAGTCTCAGAGCTACCACATTTCTCATAATTTGGACAGCCACAAGTTGCTTATGCACTTACAATTCTCTACTGTGCCTTGCACAGATGTTTTACCAAGTGGTGTGAACCAAACAAGCATTGTAAAGATCAGCCAAAGTTAATTTACATTGTCAAGAACTTGAAAAAATCAGAATGCCCTGAGCACAAAGAACAGTTTATTTCCTTTATGTGAAGGAAATGAGTGGATGCAGACACATTTTACAGATTTGCATACAATACATGTAGTTCTTGCTAAGTATAGTCTTGAGCAGCATCACATTGAACAACCAAATCAACACAGCCAGAGTACTGGAGTACTGGAGTTAAAACCCTGAGCTTGGAAATTGAATAGACCCATAGACCACCTAAGTAACTTAGCCAGGAAGAAATGTTGTTGAAACCCAAGACCAGTTAACATTCATATAGTATTTTGAGCTTCACCACCAGTTATAATGAAGCAGCTTCTTTCCACAGAGGAATACAGTTATAAGTATTTTGATTAGGTACTTACAACAAGAGTGATACTGGGATGGGCAAAACCACAGAGGCTCTCTCCTGCAAGGTTCAGTAGGGGCTGGCAACCAGCTTTGGTCTGCTGTTTCCCTTTCTGCCCTTGTTTCAATGTTCTACTTGACTTGCAATCACCCTCAAAGGTCCCTGCCTTTATTAAGGCTGACTAAATATCTTTTAGTGAATCTACTCCTTATAGAGCTACTTCTTGTAAATATCTGTTAATTATTCAGGGATTTTGAAACCTTTTGGATAGCCTATGCATTAGAAAATCCACTTGCTAAAGCAGTCTAGATAATTACTTTTTTATTTCAAAACAAAACTCAACCAAAAAGCAGTAGTCTTGAAAAAACAATTTTTTAACAAAGAACAAATTTTGTACATTTATATGCTTGCAGGCTGAATATCTTCTCATATAGTCTTTGCTAAGTAATAGGTTATTTTAAACTATAGACAAAAATGTATTGTACTGTTATATTTTGCAAATAAAAATGCTTATTTTCATTAATATCGTGATAAGAACACACCAAACACAAGTGTTTAGAAAAGATGCAAGTCCACATAGCATTTCATTTTCTCAGAAAAGATGGATTTTTTTAATTTTGATAAAAATATGGCAACAGCTCCTTAGAACTATAAGCAAGTGGTTTGGGTTCTTGGCCAGTAAACAGAGAAGATTCAGAATTCTCAGACATTTCAAGAAGCATATGCTCTAATTTTTCCATCTCACCAAAACTGCACACGAATTTACACTAGCTGTGGGCATGTCAAGTAGAAGAGGGCTCGAAAAGTTTATCCTTCTGTGGTGAAATTTGAAGCTTTGTGTTAAAGGTTATTAAAAGGTGCCTGCTACCAACATGCACTTGTCTATGGTTTTGGTAAGTTTAAACATAACCAATTCAAATTCAAAACCTTGGAGCACAAATGTGAGGTCAACTAAACAGTATTTAGTTATGAGTCTTCAAATTCAAGGAAGTGTGTAGTTACTCTTCTTTTGGGATCTAAATGAAACTTCACCTTTTTAATTGGCTAGTTTTTTGTTTTCTGTGATTCAACTCATTTAAGTAGAGGATAAACATAAATTTGTCAGTAATTATTCAGTTTTGTCATTACATATTTTACCCAGGAAAGTGAAAGTATTCCTTCTTGAACTTCTTGTAATATACCCAGAGATCAAAAAAAGCTTTATTCACAGTAATATTAGAAACAAGATATCTCTTGTTGCTGATAGGGTCTGCAGGAGGGAGTAGACTCAAAAAAGAATTAAAGATAAAAATGCCCTCAGAAGGAACCTTGTGGATGATGGTTCAGATTCTCAAATATTTGACATGATGTGTCATAGTGTGATAGGTTGACCCTGGCTAGATGCCACATGCCCACCAAAACCACTCTATCACTCCCCTCCAAAACTGAACAGGGGAGAGAAAACATAACAAAAGGCTCGTGGGTTGAGATAAGGACAGGGAGAGATCACTCACTAGTTACCACCACAGGCAAAACAGACTCGACTTGGGGAAGTTAGTTTCATTTATTACCAACCAAATCTGATTAGGATAATGGGAAATGAAACCAAATCTTAAAAGCTCCTCCCCATCCCTCTGTTCTTCATTGGCTCAACTTCATTCCTGATTTATCTACCTCCTCCTCCTAGGCAGTGCAGAGGAATGGTGGTTGCTGCCAGTTCATCAAATGTCGTCTCTGCCGCTCCTTCCCCCACAGGAGAGGACTTCTCACACTCTTCCCCTGATCCAGTGGGGGGTCCCTCTGATAGGAGACAGTCCTCCATGAACTTCTCCAACGTCAGTCCTTCCCATGGGCTGTAGCTCTTCACACACTGCTCCAGCGTGGGTCCCTTCCATGGGTGCAGCCCTTCGGGAACAGACTGCTCCAGCCTGGGCCCCCCATGGGGTCACAAGTCCTGCAGCAAACCTGCTCCAGTGTGGGCTCCTCTCTCCATGGGGCCACAGGTCCTGCCAGGAGCCTGCTCCAGCGTGGGCTTCCCACAGGGTCACAGCCTCCTGCAGGCATCCCCCTGCTCCAGTGTGGGTCTTCCAAGGGCTGCAGGGGCACAGCCTGCCTCACCATGGGCTGCACCACGGGCTGCAGGGGAAACTCCGCTCCGGTGACTGCAGCACCCCCACCTCTCCTTCTGCACTGACCTCGGTGTCTGCAGAGTAGTTGCGCTCATATAGTCTCACTTTTGTCTCCTGTCTGCAACTGCCATTGTGCAGCAATTTTTTCCCCTTCTTAAATACTTTACCCCAGAGGTGCTGCCAACAGTCTCTGATGGGTTCGGCCTTGGCCAGCAACAGGTATATCTTGGAGCTGGGTGGCATTGGCTCTGTTGGACATGGTGGAACCTTCTGGCAGCTTCTCACAGAAAACACTCCTGTTGCCTCCCACTACCAAACCCTTGTCATGCAAATCCAATACACACAGATACTGTGGTATAAATAAGAATAGCAAAAATATATAAACTGAATGTTGTAGAAATTTTTCTGTGAAGTTTTGCCAGGGAGGAAGATAGTGTTATTCAAATCAATATTTATCTTAGGAAGATATCACTTCTAACTATACTCAGGGGAAATATTGATGTAAAGGATCCCTTATCTAAACCGCCCCCAACTAACAAGCTAAAAAAAAAAAAAATCATGAGAGTAGGGAGGAGGTGATCAGATTTTCTGTCTGAAACTTCTTGTCATGAGGAAAATAATCTATTTTATCATCAGCTCCACTATGAAAATTAATGCTGTGCTACAGCAGTAGCATTTTGTATTGCTTGAAGCTCTAAGTTGGTGAGGCAACAGTTTCAAAGGTTTTAAAATCCACTCAGAGTTGTGGGAAAGGATTAGAAGGAAGGTCATTGACTCCAGAGAGAAAATAGTGAACAATCTATTTTCAGGAGCATTGTGCATTAGGATAAAACAGAGAATAGAATGTTACTTTACATTTTTTAGTCCATATGCTGAAAACATTATTTCAGCATACAATCTAAAGAATTTCAGACATAAAATATGGTAGTATTTGGTGTCCACCCTGATGGTGGCAGTCCAAACTGAAATAAAACAGATCTGTGAAATACCTGATCTTTGGTAAGAGAAGCAAAGAAAGACAGATTTTGCTGGTTCCTAACATAACAGAAAGAAGCAATATTAAAATAAAATATGTTGATATTGAATTGATAGGAAATGTTCCATTCCTATGTTACCTGAAGCATTTTGTGGAAATAAGATACACATGTATGGAAAAAAGACAAAAGAGAGATTAAAGAAGGAACAAAAATTTTCTGATAAGAGCAGCAATAGGTGAGGGTGATGAGAAGAGTTTGTGCCCATTAGTGATCTTGGACAAAAAATCTCAGATGTTGCTTTCTAACATAATATAATATTGTAAACTAGATCAAGCACAGAAATAAGTTTTAATTAGTGAATATTTCTATCTTCTCAGTGTTGCAGCTGGGAAAACTCTAGGTTCCAGAAGTAGAAAACCTAAAGAAATTCTAAAACAGGAGCAAATTCAACTTGTGTTCAACTTCCTTTGTAACCATGCCAACCTATAATATGGCCTTGCCATTGCTAGTAACATGCAATAAGCTCTGTACAGAGTTTGCAAGGCCTTAGGACAAATGCTGTGAGGTCCACTCTGCCTGAGCTTTTCTTGACCTGCCTGCAGCTTTGTTTTACTCGGTCTAGCTCTAACAGCATTTTTCTCTAATTCACCAGGTGTCTAAGGTGAATTAGTTTTAGTTCTGTTTATCTTTCTATGGTATCACCTCTAACATCAAGAAGTAGTGTGTACTCAGTAGAAGCTTTGGTACAACAGCAGAAGCTTTGAGAAACGATGTCACTGTATGTGTGTGGCATAGAGGAGTGTAGGCATGGGATGGTAAGAAATAGGGTACAGGCTTGACACCGGGGACCACATACTTATAAATAACTCACCAAAAGTCAGTTGAAGAGATGCATACCTGGAGCTGGACAAAATTGATTTTACAGATAACAAAGAAAAAAGAGAAAGAGCATCTCATACATAACAGTTACCACATATAGTAAATTTGGATGCAACATGCAACTGCAGATCAATGAAGAACAAGAGTAAAAAAACATATTGCTAAATGTATAAAAATCACACATAGTGAACCCTAGAGTGAGGAGAAAGAAGAAATTACCAACACCATATGCCTCCTGATAAAAGACATCAGAGGTTGACATCTCACCATAACACCCTCTCCAGTACTATGGAGCTACCAACGTTGTAGCCCAAAGTAGAAGGATGAGCACAACATCAGGAAAGGGATAAAAACTAAATGTGTAAATTTCAATTTTAACTACATTATTACTATTACTGAGATTTTTTTTCTGTATACAAGTATTCTTATTATATACTATTATCTCGCTCTGTAACAACTAGATCTAGATTAATAATG